>NC_090933.1:1096251793-1096556813 GCF_040938575.1 Ambystoma mexicanum
TGCCTGAATAAACAGAGGTAAATAAGCAACAATGTTGTGGCAAGATGACACTCCAAGGGCAACTGGCGTGGTGTTGGGCTGGATGTCTAATGTTGGCAGAAGGGATGCTGCTATACGCAAATGCTGGTACGCAGAATGTATAGGAAGAGGAAAATGGGTGACCCAAACCACTCAGGCACACACACCCTCACCTGGCACCCAAACAGAAGCCCTCCCACACACACCATGCACATGGATGACACACATATTTTGCGTGCATTGTAGTGCACTCCCTGTGTTGCATGTGATGTCTGGCTCACCTTTGCCTGCTCATGCTGTTGTATGTGTATGGATGGTGCTGGCAGTTGCGATGTGGCTGTGGTATGGCTCATGTGTGCATGTAGAAATGACATGTGTGTTGCCAATTGTGATGCCATGTCTGAGGTTTGCCAATGCCACTCATGTGCAACTGTCATGTGTGTATGTGTCCATTGTACAGTGCCCTGATGCCTGTGTTTTATTTCTCCCTGTCTGCAGCGTCAACTGATGAAGAGGGCGGAGAAGGTGCTGTGGAGCACAGCGGCGGGGATCGCACCGCCAGCCGGAGACGCAAGGCCCGGCTCCCCTCCCAGGTTGTGATCTCATCGGGGAGTGAGGAGTCCGGCGCCGCGTCCCAGGCCGCAGCTGCCGGGGGGAGGTCCAAGAGGCGGAGGTCGGAGTTGGACTCCTCGGCAGCAGAAGGGGCAGCTGGGACCCCACAGGGCCCAACGGGGGAAGATGGCAAGGAGTCATCCAGGTTGGTGGGGGGTTTGGTGGAGGAGGAGGCCGTGCAAGCAACAGAGACGGGGTCTGGAGGTGGGGATTCCACTGGTGCCAGTGGTGCAGTGCAGGACCAGGGACAGGAGGCAGCACAGGTCGCCGCGTAGGTTTCTGTGTGCAATCCTCTCCCTGATCCTGTCACTGCATCATCTTGCACCAGCAGAGCTGCCACATCAACGACTGCACCCCAGCCAGCGGAGGATGTGCAGGCAGCAGGAGGCAGTGCACGGGCATGATGGCTCAGGGCCATCAACATCGCAGGGGCAGGCATCGGCCGGAGGGCAGGAGGACCCAGGATGGGAAGTGTCTTCCGTGTGGCAGCGGTTGGGCCACGCCATAGATGCAGAGCGGCAGCGGGCGGAAGAGGCACGGCTCACGATGGTCAGGGCGGAGAACTCCATGCGGAGGGCCCTGAGGCGGGCCGAGTGCCTCGAGGCAATCCGCAGGGAGTTTGGTGGGAACATGTGGACGGCCCTGCGGACCCTTGGGGCCATGGAGTAGGAGCGCCTCCGGGACATTGAGCAGGAGTTCGATGATGCCCTGGCCCGGAACATCCCAAAGTGAGCTGTAGGACTAGCCCGCTGCCCTTGTAAATAGTTCTGTAGTTAGTGTTAGGTTTCCTTTGGTTTAGCATTTTTTTTTGGACCTTTTGGACAATGGCCCACTTTTTTGTATATATTTTTTTTTTTTAGGTAGTGTTATTAGATAGGTTTCATTTCTTCTGTTGGGATCATGGACCCTGGATTGTTTATCTGTATATAGTTGACTTTTGGATTTTCATTTGTTTTTATGATTTCCCCATGGAGCAATGGTTTTCGATTTTAATTTTCCATTGGATTTACTTTTGTGGACTGTGACTTTGGACACCTTTCGTTTGCATTATGATTTGTGGTTTTGCATTATTTCACGTACCTGCTTGTTTTTTTAAAAAATAATTTCCATTATTGTTTGTTTATTTTTGGTTCTATTTATGTTGCGTTTAATACATATTTTTCTTCAAACTTCAATGTGTAGTATCATCTCATTGGTTTCATGCATATCATGATATGTGTTTTGACATGCACTGACACCCATTGGGTGTATGTGAGGGACATGTGTTCATTTCCAAACTTGCAATTGTGGTTATATCATGTTTTTGCCATTTCTAAGTGGGTGGATGCAATACTCAGGTGGGTGTTTGGCATTTGGAGGCTGACCATAAGGGCCAGGGATCTAGATTGTGTTGACATGTTGGCTGGAGGACATGAGTGTGGGCCTGGTGGAGGGTGCCCCTGTTGGCTGGGGGGTGGGGGTGATGGGAGACATGACTGGGGGCCTGGTGGAGGCTGCCCCTGCACTGCTGGGGGGTGGGGGTGGTGGGAAACATGAGTGGGGGCCTGGTGGAGGGTGCCCCTGGTGGCTGGGGGGTGGGGGTGGTGGGAGACATGACTGGGGGCCTGGTGGAGGCTGCCCCTGCACTGCTGGGGGGTGGGGGTGGTGGGAGACATGAGTGGGGGCCTGGTGGAGGCTGCCCCTGGTGGCTGGGGGGTGGGGGTGATAGGGGACATGAGTGGGGGCCTGGTGGAGGCTTCCCCTGCACTGCTGGGGGGTGGGGGTGATGGGAGACATGAGTGGGGGCCTGGTGGAGGCTGCCCCTGCACTGCTGGGGGGTGGGGGTGATGGGAGACATGCGTGGGGGCCTGGTGGAGGCTGCCCCTGGTGGCTGAGGGGTGGGGGTGCAGGGAGACATGAGTTGGACATGAGTGGGGGCCTGGTGGAGGCTGCCCCTGCACTGCTGGGGGGTGGGGGTGATAGGGGACATGAGTGGGGGCCTGGTGGAGGCTGCCCCTGGTGGCTGGGGGGTGAGGGTGGTGGTAGACATGAGTGGGGGCCTGGCAGAGGCTGCCCCTGATGGCTGGGGGGTGGGGGTGCAGGGAGACATGAGTTGGACATGAGTGGGGGCCTGGTGGAGGCTGCCCCATGCACTGCTGGGGCTGGGGGTGATAGGGGACATGAGTGGGGGCCTGGTGGAGGCTGCCCCTGCACTGCTGGGGGGTGGGGGTGATGGGAGACATGGGTGGGGGCCTGGTGGAGGCTGCCCCTGGTGGCTGGGGGGTGGGGGTGCAGGGAGACATGAGTTGGACATGAGTGGGGGCCTGGTGGAGGGTGCCCCTGCACTGCTGGGGGGTGGGGGTGGTGGGAGACATGAGTGGGGGCCTGGTGGAGGCTGCCCCTGCACTGCTGGGGGGTGGGGGTGATGGGAGACATGAGTGGGGGCCTGGTTGAGGCTGCCCCTGGTGGCTGGGTGGTGGGGGTGCAGGGAGACATGAGTGGGAGCCTGGTGGAGGCTGCCCCTGCACTGCTGGGGGGGTGGGGGTGGTGGGAGACATGAGTGGGGGCCTGGTGGAGGCTGCCCCTGGTGGCTGGGGGGTGGGGGTGATAGGGGACATGAGTGGGGGCCTGGTGGAGGCTGCCCCTGCACTGCTGGGGGGTGGGGGTGATGGGAGACATGAGTGGGGGCCTGGTGGAGGCTGCCCCTGCACTGCTGGGGTGTGGGGGTGGTGGGAGACATGAGTGGGGGCCTGGTGGAGGCTGCCCCTGCACTGCTGGGGGGTGGGGGTGATGGGAGACATGAATGGGGGCCTGGTGGAGGCTGCCCCTGCACTGCTGGGGTGTGGGGTTGATGGGAGACATGAGTGGGGGCCTGGTGGAGGCTGCCCCTGGTGCCTGGGGTGTGGGGGTGCAGGGAGACATGAGTTGGACATGAGTGGGGGCCTGGTGGAGGCTGCCCCTGCACTGCTGGGGGGTGGGGGTGATGGGAGACATGAGTGGGGGCCTGGTGGAGGCTGCTCCTGGTGGCTGGGGGATGGGGGTGCAGGGAGACCTGAGTGGGGGCCTGGTGGAGGCTGCCCCTGCACTGCTGGGGGGTGGGGGTGGTGGGAGACATGAGTGGGGGCCTGGTGGAGGCTGCCCCTGGTGGCTGGGGGGTGGGGGTGATAGGGGACATGAGTGGGGGCCTGGTGGAGGCTGCCCCTGCACTGCTGGGGGCTGGGGGTGATGGGAGACATAAGTGGGGGCCTGGTGGAGGCTGCCCCTGCACTGCTGGGGGGTGGTGGGAGACATGAGTGGGGGCCTGGTGGAGGCTGCCCCTGCACTGCTGGGGGGTGGGGGTGATGGGAGAAATGAGTGGGGGCCTGGTGGAGGCTGCCCCTGCAATGCTGGGGGGTGGGGGTGATGGGAGACATGAGTGGGGGCCTGGTGGAGGCTGCCCCTGGTGGCTGGGGGGTGGGGGTGCAGGGAGACATGAGTTGGACATGAGTGGGGGCCTGGTGGAGGCTGCCCCTGCACTGCTGGGGGGTGGGGGTGATAGGGGACATGAGTGGGGGCCTGGTGGAGGCTGCCCCTGCACTGCTGGGGGCTGGAGGTGATGGGAGACATAAGTGGGGGCCTGGTGGAGGCTGCCCCTGCACTGCTGGGGGGTGGTGGGAGACATGAGTGGGGGCCTGGTGGAGGCTGCCCCTGCACTGCTGGGGGGTGGTGGGAGACATGAGTGGGGGCCTGGTGGAGGCTGCCCCTGGTGGCTGGGGGGTGGTGGGAGACATGAGTGGGGGCCTGGTGGAGGCTGCCCCTGCACTGCTGGGGGGTGGGGGTGATGGGAGAAATGAGTGGGGGCCTGGTGGAGGCTGCCCCTGCAATGCTGGGGGGTGGGGGTGATGGGAGACATGAGTGGGGGCCTGGTGGAGGCTGCCCCTGGTGGCTGGGGGGTGGGGGTGCAGGGAGACATGAGTTGGACATGAGTGGGGGCCTGGTGGAGGCTGCCCCTGCACTACTGGGGGGTGGGGGTGATAGGGGACATGAGTGGGGGCCTGGTGGAGGCTGCCCCTGCACTGCTGGGGGCTGGAGGTGATGGGAGACATAAGTGGGGGCCTGGTGGAGGCTGCCCCTGCACTGCTGGGGGGTGGTGGGAGACATGAGTGGGGGCCTGGTGGAGGCTGCCCCTGCACTGCTGGGGGGTGGGGGTGATGGGAGAAATGAGTGGGGGCCTGGTGGAGGCTGCCCCTGGTGGCTGGGGGGTGGGGGTGATAGGGGACATGAGTGGGGGCCTGGTGGAGGCTGCCCCTGGTGGCTGGGGGGTGAGGGTGGTGGTAGACATGAGTGGGGGCCTGGCGGAGGCTGCCCCTGGTGGCTGGGGGGTGGGGGTGCAGGGAGACATGAGTTGGACATGAGTGGGGGCCTGGAGGAGGCTGCCCCATGCACTGCTGGGGGGTGGGGGTGATAGGCGACATGAGTGGGGGCCTGTTGGAGGCTGCCCCTGCACTGCTGGGGGGTGGGGTGATGGGAGACATGGGTGGGGGCCTGGTGGAGGCTGCCCCTGGTGGCTGGGGGGTGGGGGTGCAGGGAGACATGAGTTGGACATGAGTGGGGGCCTGGTGGAGGGTGCCCCTGCACAGCTGGGGGGTGGTGGGAGACATGAGTGGGGGCCTGGTGGAGGCTGCCCCTGCACTGCTGGGGGGTGGGGGTGATGGGAGACATGAGTGGGGGCCTGGTTGAGGCTGCCCCTGGTGGCTGGGTGGTGGGGGTGCAGGGAGACATGAGTTGGAGCCTGGTGGAGGCTGCACCTGCACTGCTGGGGGGGGTGGGGGTGGTGGGAGACATGAGTGGGGGCCTGGTGGAGGCTGCCCCTGGTGGCTGGGGGGTGGGGGTGATAGGGGACATGAGTGGGGTCCTGGTGGAGGCTGCCCCTGCACTGCTGGGGGGTGGGGGTGATGGGAGACATGAGTGGGGGCCTGGTGGAGGCTGCCCCTGCACTGCTGGGGTGTGGGGGTGGTGGGAGACATGAGTGGGGGCCTGGTGGAGGCTGCCCCTGCACTGCTGGGGGGTGGGGGTGATGGGAGACATGAATGGGGGCCTGGTGGAGGCTGCCCCTGGACTGCTGGGGGGTGGGGGTGCAGGGAGACCTGAGTGGGTGCCTGGTGGAGGCTGCCCCTGCACTGCTGGGGGGTGGGGGTGGTGGGAGACATGAGTGGGGGCCTGGTGGAGGCTGCCCCTGGTGGCTGGGGGGTGGGGGTGATAGGGGACATGAGTGGGGGCCTGGTGGAGGCTGCCCCTGCACTGCTGGGGGGTGGGGGTGCAGGGAGACCTGAGTGGGTGCCTGGTGGAGGCTGCCCCTGCACTGCTGGGGGGTGGGGGTGGTGGGAGACATGAGTGGGGGCCTGGTGGAGGCTGCCCCTGGTGGCTGGGGGGTGGGGGTGATAGGGGACATGAGTGGGGGCCTGGTGGAGGCTGCCCCTGCACGGCTGGGGGCTGGGGGCGATGGGAGACATGAGTGGGGGCCTGGTGAAGTCTGCCCCTGCACTGCTGGGGGGTGGGGGTGGTGGGAGACATGAGTGGGGGCCTGGTGGAGGCTGCCCCTGCACTGCTGGGGGGTGGGGGTGATAGGGGACATGAGTGGGGGCCTGGTGGAGGCTGCCCCTGGTGGCTGGGGGGTGGGGGTGGTGGGAGACATGAGTGGGGGCCTGGTGGAGGCTGCCCCTGGTGGCTGGGGGGTGGGGGTGCAGGGAGACATGAGTTGGACATGAGTGGGGGCCTGGTGGAGGCTGCCCCTGCACTGCCGAGGGGTGGGGGTGATAGGGGACATGAGTGGGGGCCTGGTGGAGGCTGCCCCTGCACTGCTGGGGGGTGGGGGTGATGGGAGACATGGGTGGGGGCCTGGTGGAGGCTGCCCCTGGTGGCTGGGGGGTGGGGGTGCAGGGAGACATGAGTTGGACATGAGTGGGGGCCTGGTGGAAAGTTCCCCTACACTGCTGGGGGGTGGGGGTGGTGGGAGACATGAGTGGGGGCCTGGTGGAGGCTGCCCCTGGTGGCTGTGGGGTGGGGGTGATAGGGGACATGAGTGGGGGACATGAGTGGGGGCCTGGTGGAGGCTGCCCCTGCACTGTTGGGGGGTGGGGGTGATGGGAGACATGAGTGGGGGCCTGGTGGAGGCTGCCCCTGCACTGCTGGGGGGTGGGGGTGATAGGGGACATGAGTGGGGGCCTGGTGGAGGCTGCCCCTGGTGGCTGGGGGGTGGGGGTGGTGGGAGACATGAGTGGGGGCCTGGTGGAGGCTGCCCCTGGTGGCTGGGGGGTGGGGGTGATAGGGGACATTAGTGGGGGCCTGGTGGAGGCTGCCCCTGCACTGCTGGGGGGTGGGGGTGATGGGCGACATGAGTGGGGGCCTGGTGGAGGCTACCCCTGCACTGCTGGCGGGTGGGGGTGATGGGAGACATAAGTGGGGGCCTGGTGGAGGCTGCCCCTGCACTGCTGGGGGGTGGGGGTGATAGGGGACATGAGTGGGGGCCTGGTGGAGGCTGCCCCTGGTGGCTGGGGGGTGAGGGTGGTGGTAGACATGAGTGGGGGCCTGACGGAGGCTGCCCCTGGTGGCTGGGGGGTGGGGGTGCAGGGAGACATGAGTTGGACATGAGTGGGGGCCTGGAGGAGGCTGCCCCATGCACTGCTGGGGGGTGGGGGTGATAGGCGACATGAGTGGGGGCCTGTTGGAGGCTGCTGGGGTGTGGGGGTGATGGGAGACATGAGTTGGACATGAGTGGGGGCCTGGTGGAGGGTGCCCCTGCACTGCTGGGGGGTGGGGGTGGTGGGAGACATGAGTGGGGGCCTGGTGGAGGCTGCCCCTGCACTGCTGGGGGGTGGGGTGATGGGAGACATGAGTGGGGGCCTGGTTGAGGCTGCCCCTGGTGGCTGGGTGGTGGGGGTGCAGGGAGACATGAGTGGGAGCCTGGTGGAGGCTGCCCCTGCACTGCTGGGGGGGGTGGGGGTGGTGGGAGACATGAGTGGGGGCCTGGTGGAGGCTGCCCCTGGTGGCTGGGGGTTGGGGGTGATAGGGGACATGAGTGGGGGCCTGGTGGAGGCTGCCCCTGCACTGCTGGGGGGTGGGGGTGATGGGAGACATGAGTGGGGGCCTGGTGGAGGCTGCCCCTGCACTGCTGGGGTGTGGGGGTGGTGGGAGACATGAGTGGGGGCCTGGTGGAGGCTGCCCCTGCACTGCTGGGGGGTGAGGGTGATGGGAGACATGAATGGGGGCCTGGTGGAGGCTGCCCCTGGACTGCTGGGGGGTGGGGTTGATGGGAGACATGAGTGGGGGCCTGGTGGAGGCTGCCCCTGCACTGCTGGGGGGTGGGGGTGGTGGGAGACATGAGTGGGGGCCTGGTGGAGGTTGCCCCTGGTGGCTGGGGGGTGGGGGTGATAGGGGACATGAGTGGGGCCTGGTGGAGGCTGCCCCTGCACTGCTGGGGCTGGGGGTGATGGGAGACATGAGTGGGGGCCTGGTGGAGGCTGCCCCTGCACTGCTGGGGGGTGGGGGTGGTGGGAGACGTGAGTGGGGGCCTGGTGGAGGCTGCCCCGGCACTGCTGGGGGTGGGGGTGATGGGAGACATGAGTGGGGGCCTGGTGGAGGCTGCCCCTGCACTGCTGGGGGGTGGAGGTGATGGGAGACATGAGTGGGGGCCTGGTGGAGGCTGCCCCTGGTGGCTGGGGGGTGGGGGTGCAGGGAGACATGAGTTGGACATGAGTGGAGGCCTGGTGGAGGCTGCCCCTGCACTGCTGGGGGGTGGGGGTGATAGGGGACATGAGTGGGGGCCTGGTGGAGGCTGCCCCTGGTGGCTGGGGGGTGGGGGTGGTGGGAGACAAGAGTGGGGGCCTGGTGGAGGCTGCCCCTGGTGGCTGGGGGGTGGGGGTGGTGGGAGACATGAGTGGGGGCCTGGTGAAGGCTGCCCCTGCACTGCTGGGGGGTGGGGTGATGGGAGACATGAGTGGGGGCCTGGTTGAGGCTGCCCCTGGTGGCTGGGTGGTGGGGGTGCAGGGAGACATGAGTGGGAGCCTGGTGGAGGCTGCCCCTGCACTGCTGGGGGGGGTGGGGGTGGTGGGAGACATGAGGGGGGCCTGGTGGAGGCTGCCCCTGGTGGCTGGGGGGTGGGGGTGATAGGGGACATGAGTGGGGGCCTGGTGGAGGCTGCCCCTGCACTGCTGGGGGGTGGGGGTGATGGGAGACATGAGTGGGGGCCTGGTGGAGGCTGCCCCTGCACTGCTGGGGTGTGGGGGTGGTGGGAGACATGAGTGGGGGCCTGGTGGAGGCTGCCCCTGCACTGCTGGGGGGTGAGGGTGATGGGAGACATGAATGGGGGCCTGGTGGAGGCTGCCCCTGGACTGCTGGGGGGTGGGGTTGATGGGAGACATGAGTGGGGGCCTGGTGGAGGCTGCCCCTGCACTGCTGGGGGGTGGGGGTGGTGGGAGACATGAGTGGGGGCCTGGTGGAGGTTGCCCCTGGTGGCTGGGGGGTGGGGGTGATAGGGGACATGAGTGGGGGCCTGGTGGAGGCTGCCCCTGCACTGCTGGGGCTGGGGGTGATGGGAGACATGAGTGGGGGCCTGGTGGAGGCTGCCCCTGCACTGCTGGGGGGTGGGGGTGGTGGGAGACGTGAGTGGGGGCCTGGTGGAGGCTGCCCCGGCACTGCTGGGGGTGGGGGTGATGGGAGACATGAGTGGGGGCCTGGTGGAGGCTGCCCCTGCACTGCTGGGGGGTGGAGGTGATGGGAGACATGAGTGGGGGCCTGGTGGAGGCTGCCCCTGGTGGCTGGGGGGTGGGGGTGCAGGGAGACATGAGTTGGAGATGAGTGGAGGCCTGGTGGAGGCTGCCCCTGCACTGCTGGGGGGTGGGGGTGATAGGTGACATGAGTGGGGGCCTGGTGGAGGCTGCCCCTGGTGGCTGGGGGGTGGGGGTGGTGGGAGACAAGAGTGGGGGCCTGGTGGAGGCTGCCTTAGGTGGCTGGGGGGTGGGGGTGCAGGGAGACATGAGTTGGACATGAGTGGGGGCCTGGTGGAGGCTGCCCCTGCACTGCTGAGGGGTGGGGGTGATAGGGGACATGAGTGGGGGCCTGGTGGAGGCTGCCCCTGCACTGCTGGGGGGTGGGGGTGATGGGAGACATGGGTGGGGGCCTGGTGGAGGCTGCCCCTGGTGGCTGGGGGGTGGGGGTGCAGGGAGACATGAGTTGGACATGAGTGGGGGCCTGGTGGAAAGTTCCCCTGCACTGCTGGGGGGTGGGGGTGGTGGGAGACATGAGTGGGGGCCTGGTGGAGGCTGCCCCTGGTGGCTGTGGGGTGGGGGTGATAGGGGACATGAGTGGGGGACATGAGTGGGGGCCTGGTGGAGGCTGCCCCTGCACTGCTGGGGGGTGGGGTGATGGGAGACATGAGTGGGGGCCTGGTGGAGGCTGTCCCTGCACTGCTGGGGGGTGGGGGTGATAGGGGACATGGGTGGGGGCCTGGTGGAGGCTGCCCCTGGTGGCTGGGGGGTGGGGGTGGTGGGAGACATGAGTGGGGGCCTGGTGGAGGCTGCCCCTGGTGGCTGGGGAGTGGGGGTGATAGGGGACATGAGTGGGGGCCTGGTGGAGGCTGCCCCTGCACTGCTGGGGGGTGGGGGTGATGGGAGACATGAGCGGGGGCCTGGTGGAGGCTACCCCTGCACTGCTGGCGGGTGGGGGTGATGGGAGACATAAGTGGGGGCCTGGTGGAGGCTGCCCCTGGTGGCTGGGGGGTGGGGGTGCAGGGAGACATGAGTGGGGGCCTGGTGGAGGCTGCCCCTGCACTGCAGGGGGGTGGGGGTGATGGGAGACATGGGTGGGGGCTTGGTGGAGGCTGCCCCTGCACTGCTGGGGGGTGGGGGTGATGGGAGACATGAGTGGGGGCCTGGTGGAGGCTGCCCCTGGTGGCTGGGGGGTGGGGGTGCAGGGAGACATGCGTGGGGGCCTGGTGGAGGCTGCCCCTGCACTGCTGGGGGGTGATAGGGGACATGAGTGGGGGCCTGGTGGAGGCTACCCTGGTGGCTGGGGGGTGGGGGTGGTGGGAGACATGAGTGGGGGCCTGGTGGAGGCTGCCCCTGCACTGCTGGTGGGTGGGGGTGGTGGGAGACATGAGTGGGGGCCTGGTGGAGGCTGCCCCTGCACTGCTGGTGGGTGGGGGTGCAGGGGGACATGTGTGGGGTCCTGGTGGAGGGTGCCCCTGCACTACTGGGGGGTGGGGGTGGTGGGAGACATGAGTGGGGGCCTGGTGGAGGCTGCCCCTGGTGGCTGGGGGGTGGGGGTGATAGGGGACATGAGTGGGGGCCTGGTGGAGGCTGCCCCTGCTCTGCTGGGGGATGGGGGGTATAGGGGACATGAGTGGGGGCCTGGTGGAGGCTGCCCCTGCACTGCTGGGGGGGTGGGGGTGCAGGGGGACATGCGTTGGTGGGCAGTAGTGCAAGGTGACATGTGGGTTGGCTGGGGGGCATGGCCATGGTGGATGGGGTGCCTGCAGGACATGTGCAGGCCCCTGTGGTGTGGGCCACCTGCAGGGGCCGTGGAGGGTGTAGAGGGACCACCTGGGAGGACCCACACGTGCAATTCACGTGTGGTGCTCCCTGCGCACCCCTGTAATACACGTACCCTGATGGAATCGCGTGTGATACTTCCTACGCACCCCTGAAATACACGTACCCTGCTGCTTTTGCGTGTGATACTTCCCGCGCACCCCTGGAATACACGTACCCTGATGGAATTGCGTGTGATACTTCCCGCGCACCCCTGAAATACACGTACCCTGCTGATTTTGCGTGTGATACTTTCCGCGCACCCCTGAAAATACACGTACCCTGCTGCTTTTGCGTGTGATACTTCCCGTGCACTCCTGGAATACACGTACCCTGCTGTTTTTGCATGTGATACTTCCCGCGCACCCCTGGAATACACGTACCCTGATAGAATTGCATGTGATACTTCCCGCGCACCCCTGAGATACACATAACCGGCTGCTTTTGCGTGTGATACTTCCCGCGCACCCCTGAAATACACGTACCCTGCTGCTTTTGCGTGTGATACTTCCCGCGCACCCCTGGAATACACGTACCCTGCTGTTTTTGCGTGTGTTACTTCCCACGCGCCCCTGAAATACACGTACCCTGCTGATTTTGCATGTGATACTTCCCGCGCACCCCTGAAAATACACGTACCCTGCTGCTTTTGCGTGTGATACTTCCCGTGCACCCCTGGAATACACGTACCCTGCTGTTTTTGCGTGTGATACTTCCCGCGCACCCCTGGAATACACGTACCCTGATGGAATTGCATGTGATACTTCCTGCGCACCCCTGAGATACACATAACCTGCTGCTTTTGCGTGTGATACTTCCCGCGCACCCCTGAAATACACGTACCCTGCTGCTTTTGCGTGTGATACTTCCCGCGCACCCCTGGAATACACGTACCCTGCTGTTTTTGCGTGTGTTACTTCCCACGCACCCCTGATGTACACGTACACAGGACAATCGCGTGTGGAACTTCCCGCGAACCACTGAAATACACGTTCCCTGCTTGGCGTTTGCCAGCCCTGTGAACTGGTCCAGGGTTAGCGCAGCCCTTTGCGATGATTTGGGGATTTTGAAGGCTTTTCCTTGTGCGAGGGCGTTCTTGGTGGCATAACTGGCGCTGCTGCAGGGTCGCTGCGCCACTCTGCGCCACGGCTGGTTTCGGAGGCTAAAATCCATGAATACGCTGTGCGATGAAAAGGATTTTTTCGCACACGGCTGGCACAGTGTATCGCACGGGGACACTGTGCGCCAGCCGCGTGTGCCATTTTTGTGCGAATTTCTATGAATTACCCTGTTAATCTCTATTATCCAGGCATTGTTTAGCAATAACGAAGCAGCAGTAAACTATGGCCTGGCGGGGGAGGTTACTGAATCTTTTCCTGTATTGCACGGTGTGAGACAAGGCCGCTTACTAGCCACTTTGTTGTTTCCCATCTATATGAAGAAGATTATTGTGCCACTGATACAGGAGTGCATTGACTGTCCTAGGATAGGGTCAGGCAAGTAGCCTGCACTCCAGTATGCAGACGATCTGTGCTGCTAGCAACTACGCCCGGGGCCTGAAACTAACTTTGCATATTTTTTGCAAACAAGTGAGGAGCTAAATATGATACTGAATATCAAGAAAACAAAGATTCTGGTTGTCAGGTCCCGGTTTTCAAAATATTGTAGCCTAATGATTAGTGTGGAGGGGGAATGATTAGAACAGGTACCTTTTTTTGTCTATTTGGCAATCAGATTCCATGAAAACAAACTCTGGACTGCCAATGCAAATAAAGCCTGTGCCACTTTGGGGAAATATGCCGGCACCCATAGAATATTCCATGCAAGGCATGGCAGTGGGGCGCTTGCCCCAGTGTTTGAATTTCATCACAAACAAGTATTTCCTGCATGTCTTCATGGTGCTGAACTCTGGGGCCATGCCATTTGAAAAACATTAGCCGGCATTGACAATAAGCATCGGAAGCAAATCCTCCAGATACCCACAGGCACCCCGAATGTATTGCTGCATCTGGAAACAGATGTGTACCGGAATGAAGATCAGATGGCACTTTACCCTGTACTCTATTGGATAAGAATATGGAGTACAGAAGGTTTAGAACATTATCCTGAGGCAATAGCACATGTACAGGGCTTAGAAGGAGGCAATAGCACCCCTTGGCTTGCACATGTGCGAAATGTTTTACATAGCCTCAATGAAGCAACATTATGGCTAGACCCAATATCCATTGTGAAGGATGACAAATCCAGGGTAAAGGATAAAGCTATTGGTCTATCCAGGAGTAACATGGTGGAGGTGGCTGTTTTGCTAAAATTGGGTCTGGACTATCTAGCACTCAAATTAGAATCTGGCCAGGAAGATTACTGTACTTCCTGAAGCCATCATATGTATGTGCATTGTGTATCAGCTTTAGAATGGGGACATTGAGCATTGCTCCTTTCACAAAATCGTGGAAAAATGGTAGGGATGGTCTCTGCCCCTTATGTAAGGGGTGAAAGAGACAGTTGTATACTTTTGATTCCTATGTGAACCGCTGAAACAGGTCAGAGTATAGTGCTTGAAAGCATTATTACAAAGCAAGGGTGTGCGATCAGTGGTAGATGCTGTGAAGTTTTGCAAAAACACCACTTAATCCGTATTGTGTGATGAATATTGCAAGTTATATTCATTGGGCGTCGCTATATAGACATAAGATTTGTATTGTTATGGGATCGGATACTTGATTCCCCATAAAGCCACCTAGGAGCTTGAAAGGCCTGTAACCTAGTGGTTGCAAATTCATTCTCCCCATACTAAGATTGGGCTGCGAGTGTTCTCTCCCCATTCTTCAGTGTCTGGATGTACACTTTTGGAAAATGCTCCTAATAGGGATTGCTATAGGGTATTTAATAGGTTGTTTTTAGAATGTTTGAAACAATTACTGATCATGTAAACATTACCTTAGTGAAATTGAATCTCTGCACAAAGTATGACACATGTTAGTTTGATGTTTTAAAGGCAGTGGTTGCCTGAAATTAGTGCATTTTTAAATAATATATTACACTTATTTTTAACTTAATTTGCGAAGGTCATGTTTTGTATCTGTGGTTTTATACACTTTTATGGCTCTGAGCTGAAAATAAAGCATTACTTGACTTGACTTGATAAATGCAATACATTCTAGATTTACCCATCCCATTGGACCAAGTAGACTCAATATAATCTATACCCCCTTTGATGGTATTCAGAAAACTCATCCCATAGCATTCCAGCATACATTTCCATTCCTTACCCATACCGGAATGTGGTAACTATCAGTTTGGCAACGAGTATCATCACAATAGGCATTAAAATCCCCATTGACAAGAACTTGTTTCCCAGGATTATTTAGATCCCAATCAATCAGACTAGAGTGTATATGATTCATAATACAATGGAAATTATTTCCACCTGAGGGGGCATATATCCATCACACCATTGGCGTCTGATTTAGCTTCATCAGTATCTGTGCGCTGCCCTTCATAAAAATATTCAGATTCATATTCTAATTTTAAAAAGTCCAGGATATATGAAAAAACCATTTCTGAAATTCCTGGGGAAATGAAATGCACCACAGCCCAATGTATTCCATCTTAACTCTAAGGTATCTCTACAAGTTCAATATCCTTGATCATGATACGGGAAAGTTGAGGGATGCAATGAATCAGCACAAACCCCACTATCCTTCTTAGAAAACAGTTCCGTAAACATAAGCTTCTTCCCAAAATGACGAGCTTTATGTTTACCAATTAAGGAAGTACCAGCTGATTTACTTGCGTCCATACAAGGGATGCTATCTCTCCCATTAATCCCAGTCGCCTCCTCAACTATATCTCCTCTTGATATCAATGTATTATCTTTATCGTCTGTCTTTTGGTAATTAGAATTGAAAGAGACTCGAGAATCTTTCCTAGTGCCTTCCGTAGCTCTCTCACAGTCCATTAACATACTGCAATCCGAATCGAGAGAATCAGACGCAGAGCTACAAATCTATTCTTCAGCTTCAATAACACTAAATCGAGACTTTCTAACCCATGTATCCAAAGGGCCAGTCTTCTTCTGCACTCCCTTCTTGTTAGTACGTGAACCCACTGTATTGTCAGACATTATGAGATCATAGCCATCAGATGTCAAAACACATCTAATCTTTTCAGATTCCACACAAGCCAATGCAGAAGCATTCATTCTCACTGCTTTAGGCTTGCCTATCATTTCTGTGTTGTCTTTTAATAGATCCTTAGACATTATTTCATTTATTTCCTTTCTTCCTTATTCTCGACTGGAACCTTAAGAGAAGTTAGCCTGCATTATTGTCTTCTCCAAATTTTTTTTTTTTTTTTTTTTTTACATTTATAAAGCGCTCACACAGCCCGCAGGCATCGAGGCGCTGTTACAAGAATTGTTTGTTTTTCTTAGTTGCTAATTATGTTTTATTTTGTTGTCTTGGTTACGTATTTATAACGCGCTTAAACACCAAGAGGTTTCTAAGCGCGGACCCGGGGATCGAACCTGTGTTGCTTCGTGTCGTCTTGCTTCCAAGGTGCGCACGCTGCCGCTGAGCTATCCTCCCGGGAAATTGAATGTAGCACGAGCCTGCCCCCTTTTCAGGAGTTACCTGTGTGCAAATAATGTCTTCTTCTTTGGCAGCCAGAGGAATAATCAGGTCTTCTTTGGGACAATTTGTTGGACTGCAATAATATTAACATTAGTTTCACAATTCGTTTCCACTGTCATAGTGGTAGCGCTGTTGTCTCACTGTGTTGCAATGATCTTTTTGTTTAAGTGACATGTTCGTACACAGAGTGAAAAGCTCTTTAACAAGCATTAAGATCTTACCATTCTCAGCTTTAACTTCCTCTGACTCTAATTGGAAAGATACATTACTCACATTATGCAGTTCTCACACCTCGCCAGAGTTTTTTTTTTTTTAGTTAGGGGATTTAGACAGGTTAAAACCACTCACATTACTCCCCAATATCGACTAGTCATTGGACTTATTATGCAGCGTTCCAGCCCCCAAAGATTCTTGTTGGAGACTAGGGCCCTCATTACAACTCAGGCGTTAAGGTGTTAACGGCGCCGTAAAAGGTGGCAGCGCCATTAAACCCTTAACACCTGATTACGAGGTCCCTTTGCGGGTTGCACTTTAACGCCTGCTTTTAGCAGGCGATAAAAAAACCAACCCACAAAGGGACCTTGGTGCTAAGTACGGTGCCGCAATTTGCGGCACCGTACTTAGCGCCTTCCCCATTCCCATTGAGCCCTATGGGGCAAAAATGGGAATGGGCAAGGGCCATGGTGGCATGGGGAATTACCGCCCCGCCAACCTCGGAATGGAGCGGTAATTCCCCATTCCGCCATGGCGGAGTCGGTAAGTTACCGGCATGGACCATGGTGTTATTAGCACCAGGGTCCAACGCCTGGGTCGTAATAATTGAGAAGAGATTTATTATCCATGAGATCAGAAAGCAAATCGTTTACACTAGAATGTCAGGCACATCAGAGGACGTAATAGATAAACAGATCCAATTGGCATCCATAGGATGTTTTACCTTATCTCTTGCCTCTTCGCCAATATTGGCATAAGATGCAGGGTTACATTGTTAATTGCTGTATCGTAACCATCACTTCTGCCACAATGGGTGTTACAGCAGATGAAGAAGACACTATAGACATACTCTTTTTATTACCGGCTTTTTTTTGTGGCATCTCCACCAATGGATTTGAATTCTGACCACCTTTGCTCCTTAAAAGACAGCCCTTATTTCACCCACTTATCAAGTAGAGTATGGGTAATTAAGCTACCCAATATCAATTTCTAACCAGACTGCTTGAATCAAAGCTTACTGACAATCCAGAGAACTGGGAACTGCTAACCTGATCAAAGCGCACGCGGAAAAGCGCAGCACCGCTAGGTTTTAAATCCTTTGAAGCAAGGGGGGCGTATTCAGTATTCAGTACACTGAGCACAATTGCAAAAGCATTCAGGATCTCCAGCATACAGCCAACACTGCAAAGAGCTTTAACACAGCTCAGAGCACTCACTGCAGTTACATCAAAACATGCACAGCTCACATTGTGCCTAACATAGGCAACCCCACAGTCACTGTGCGCGAGCTCCATAAAGATAGAGAAAGGCAGTGATTTCTTTGGATCTGGTGCGATAAGGACTGTAATCTCCAGCCAACCTAGTTGTAATAACAATTGTGCAGGCCATGATTAAATTGTTCCGAAACAGCACACACACAGCAACCTTACCACCATTCGCAGTCTGATGATTATCATCCCAAACTCTAAGTGGTCCCTACACTGGAGTCGCCGGCCGGCGGGATTTAACCACAGCAGGAGCCACCCCCGGCGTATGTGTGTACGTGTTTTCCCTTTACCAAGAATTCCTTGGAGCTCCAATCTGCTGGCTGCGGAAGCACGGTCAATTCACCCGCCAACAAGAGGAGACACAGGGTCAGACCTCTGGGAGTCTCTTTGCGCCTCCACACACCCAACAATACAATGTACAACATCCAGCCGTCAACCTCTTGGTATTGTGACCTAGAAAATTGGCCCACACTGATCTGTCATGCATACCATTCAGTTATTGCTTTATTGCCCTATGGATCTGTCCAAACCTGGCCATACAGAAGACTGCATAATCAGTGACAGGACGCTTGAGAGATGCAAAAGAGGAAAACACTATGGAGCTCATATTGCAGGATGTTGTCATTTTGCCAGGATGGACCTGGTACGTTTGCAATCAGGCGTAGCCAGGTCCTCACCACCAAATTGTCATCATGTGCACGTTTATGTCGCCTTTTGCCCTAGACATATACACTCGCCATGCAAATGAGTAGACGCTGCCTTCCATGTTCGCATTGCAAGCAGTGTTTAACTGTACAAATGTCAGGCTGCGTATACAATAGATCCATATGCAGTCCGCCTGCATTATGCTGTTGCATAGAGCAGATACGCTCCATATAGATCCCCAGCATTTGCGCTGGCATGGAAATTCATGCCGGAGCAAAAGATGGGGCATTTGTATGGAGGAGAGGAAGGGAGGCGGCGGAAACCTAAACACATAGGTGAAAATGTGGATTGGCATGAATTAAAGTTGAAAAAACCTTATGTAAGGCTTCTTTATAAGATGTGTGATTGACAAGCAGCAGCCAACAGTGACCACACACACATTTGATGGACTTTTCTGGTTTAGTGCGAAAAAAGAGAAAGGGTGCCGAGCATTGCCTTCATTTCCGGAAGTTCCCGCTTGACTTCCTCTGTTTAGTTAAATTGTTGTCTAATGCTGTAGTTGCATGAACGGTATTTTCCAGAATGAGCAAAGCGCGAGACCTGCTTGCTGCAACAGCTGCTATTGAAATGTTTTATGCAAACACAGTATGTCAGAGATCTGGTGTTTAGTAATCTCTCAAGATAGCTTAGTGATGTAAACGCGGATTCCACAATCTTCCTAAATAGCCTCTACTGTTGCAACTCGTTTTTATCTCGCCTCTTCTAAAATGCACGCCTTAACATGTTTAATCAAAAAGGCTCAGGTAGTCTAAATCTATTTTTTTTAAATAGTCAGAGGGACACAGGGGTGGACTGGAAACCAAAAGGGGCCCTGGAAAAAATGGTCAAAGAGGCCCCATATTACACATTTTCAGCAAGCCCAACCCTTTTCCTATGAGAAAATGTGGGACTAAAATAGGTCATCACACAAAAGAGGCCCAGGGTGCAGAGGCCTACTGGGAAATCTCCAGAGTTCCCTATAGGCCAGTCCACCCCTGGAGGGGCACCTCTTACTCCCTTTGCACTTATATAAATACAGCCTAGTTGTTATGGTTATGGTGCCCGGGCGCGAAGAGGACGATTGACTGAGAAAGAGATTAGGTGAGATGAAGCTCTCAAAAGATAACTCATGCTTGACTATAACATTTTTTAATTCCAGCAGTTGAAGACAGGCCTTGTGCAAATTCCATTAGGCCAGTCTCACAAATGCTGCAACTGGTTTCAGCATATCTGTATTAGGACATTTGATTGCAAGTATCCAGCTTTGCAAACAAAGGACCAATCCAAGTGTTCATGATATCCAGACAAAATACATTTGAAAACAGTGAATCGAAATAAGATGTATTTACGTAGAGAGTGGTTATCATGCACACCTAGTGGTGCTGGTGCTCTCGAGGACCGAGCTTGAATACTCCTGCACTAAAGAGATCTGTGTGACGTCTGCAGATCCCAGAACTGAATCCAAGCGGGCAGGAACAAATTTGTGTCCACGATCTTTTAGTTTAGTAATGATGACACCTCTTATTCAAGAGACAACACAGTTTGGAATATCTGCTATGTTAATTATCTATATATCATTACTGTGTCCATAGAAATAAGCGAGAGCAGTTTGCCACCATGTTTCAATATCTAACTCCTTTACTCTAGTGCCATATAGGGCAAACAAACTCACTAATGAATGCGCAAGAGTTGGTCCAGTGCTTGGTGCTTGTTGGCTATGGGCGTCTGGGAGCAGTACACAGTCTTCTTGACGATGCAAGATGGTGACTGGAGAGACTTCTCAGCCTCTCTGGACCGGCTAGTCACCAGGTGATGCTGCACAATTCGCACTAGTTTTTTTACTTTGATGAAGTAAAAAAGGCATTTGCAGTTAAGTTATTTGAAAGTTGCCATTAACACGACCCATTCCCATTACAGGGCCAGCGTCCTTTCTTACACAGAGCTTAAACACAAGGTTTCAGGGAACGTGTTTTGCCAGGAAAGGTCTATGTGTAAATAACAAAAAGGCAAAGGACATTTTGCAATACTTGTGGACTAGAGCTATTTATGCATGCGTAAAGTATGTAATCAAACGAGAAAACTGACTGACTGAGGTGAGATCCAGAGAGGAATGGATGCAGATCTGGAGAGCAAAAAGCCCCAAGGTGAAGCAACAGGTGCATTGGCACTGGGGCTAATTCTCTGTGGCCTGGAGTGATAGAATAATTAATAAAACCAAGCTGTAAAAGAGTTAATGGCTTGTTTTATCACCCCAGTTAATTTTGGAAAGGTTTTGCAAGCAGAATACTAGACAGGGCTGGGAATTAATTTCCTCCTTGTCCTTCCCACTCCGCCTACAAAACTTCTTTGTCGCCTGCAGGAGATTTTCATGCAGATGCACAATTAATTAGCCGGGGTATCCAATAGGAATCCATTGTAAATGCTGTCAGCAAAGTGTGATTGGCAGGTGGCATTTACATCTTTCACAAGATTTAGAGTAAAAAAAAAAATGTGAAGGTGATCTTGCCTGGTTGTTACTCTGCACAGGTAAAACCTTTCATGCATCGGACCCAACAGCGCATAGCTGCTGTTGTTGGTGGTCCTTTCCATTGGCAATGGATCATGTGCAGTGAAAGGACCAATTGAAGCCGAGCAACAAGTCTAGGGATGAGAGTATGGGCAGATGTCAACGTGACAAGAAAGTGGATGATCAATGAATCAAAAGTAAATAAGGCAAATTAAGATGTAAGAAATTATAGTGTGTTTGGTCTGTGAGAGCGACCTACTATATCACACATTCCTAAAGTAGCCATTCTTCTTGAAGTATGGCTTACCACCTCCATGAGAAAAGTCCATATGAGAGGGGCTATAAATTGCTTGCAAGCTCACAAGCACCCTTTCTAATAAATGGTTAATGCACAGCTAGCTAGCAGTCACAAAAGCCACAAATGCATTCTTGTGAGGCAGACGACTAGGATGTATACGAATTGTTCGAACTACAATTGTTCAAATCACAATTGACCTTTGCACAATTGACCGAATTGTGAAGGTCAATTGTTACATATCTGCGGGGGGAAACCCCCCGCAACCCCCCATTATATATATATATATATAACCAAAGCAAAATATATATATATATATATTCAGTGAAAAAAACTTTGTTAAAGGGACGTTATGGTTAAGTTGCGCTACTAAAAACCTATGAAATTCAGTGAAAAAACTTTGTTAAAGGGACGTTATGGTTAAGTTGCACTACTAAAAACCTATGAAATTCAGTGAAAAAACTTTGTTAAAGGGACGTTATGGTTAAGTTGCACTACTAAAAACCTATGAAATTCAGTGAAAAAACTTTGTTAAAGGGACGTTATGGTTCCAAGTAAAACCGAAAAACCCTTGAAATTCGCCAGTTATGGTAAGCTAAGCAACCATAACTCGCGCCACCACCGTGCACTGCTAAGACTAACACCCAGGACATCAAAGATGACATCACGAATGTCATTGATGACATCACTGATGACATCACATGTTTGGCTCACTATTTTTTCTTTTGCTGACATATATAGGCCACATGGTTTTCTTCAGTAACAGTCAGAAACTAAGAATTTTATTTTATTTGTAGACGTATCCTTCTAGTAGGTTCTTACAGTAATTCCCTTAGAGTACAGTCACATCATATGAAACATATACATATGGGAAAACACAAGCTTGAAAGACAGCAATCCTTTTTGTGCATAAAGATAATCACTAGACTTATGAGCACTTTCCGATAGTTCTGTTGTTTTTTTTTATGGCTGTACTTTCCCTGTATATGGTCATATTTGTATACATTGTACTCACACTACTTTCCTTAGGGTCCAAAGACATCCTAAAAACTGTGTGGGGGGGGTGGTGGGGTATGTTTGATTGTTATATCATAATATAGGAACATTTAACAAATTCAAAAAGCAGCACACAAACACATTATATATAGTAATACATAAGAAATGTAACCCATATATGTAACACGGTTTATAGTCATAATGTCGACAACAAAAATGTCGACAGTCAAAAAGTCGAAAAAAAAATGTCAAAAAAAAAATGTCGACTTTTTTTTTCAACGCATTTTTTTTTCGAAATGGGGGGTTCCCCCCCCAGCCCCCCTTTTTTAATTTATTTTTTTAATTTTTCCCTTTTTTTTTGTCCCAAACCCCTAAAATAAATATATAATTTAAAAAAACGAAAGTCGACTTTTTTTTTTCGATATTTTTTTGTCGACATTTTTGTCTGTCGACATTTTGTTTTCGAAATTATGACTGCCCACCATGTAACACACTAACCATTCATTTAAATACAATATGTTCTGAAATGGAATATACCACAAGAAGATAAATTGGTTTCCAATTCCAACATAATTACGTCACAGACACAACAGAACTGAGAACAAGACCAGACCCACTGAATACATAGGACTTATCTTACCAGAAATAGTAAGTGTACTTCATTTTACTCTTATATTTATAAACTTTCTGTATTAGATTAAAAAAAAATTATCTTTTTTTTTTTTTCTCACAGAAATGTCTAGTACTCTGGAATGGCTAGAGGACAATTTCCCACATGAAGAAATGTCACAAGATAGTGAAACTAATGGTAAACACTTTATAATATAAACCATTTATTTATTATTTTTTTTATATACATTTAACATATATATTATTTTTTTGTACAGAGCATACCAAAATAGAAAAAACTTCAGAAAACCCTGTTATGGATAACAGTCTTCACAATATAGAAGAAAAAATGGATGTATTGTTGGCTAATTTTAATAATTTAAAAACTTTTGTAGAAAATCATTTCAAACCAAAAACCTCATACCATTGCCCCACATGTACTTGTCCCTCCTAACCATATCCCAGTCAATTATCCCCAAACCCTCTCCATAATCCAAAACGTTTTGATGAGACTTCCATCCCTTCTTCACCTAATACCAATCATGTTGAAACCCCAAATTCTCCTGTTTTTGTTTCTGTTTCTGCCTCACCTTCTCTGTCATGAATTATTACTATATGTTAAATAAAGTTTAATTTTTATATTGTATTGTGAATAGTTTCCGTTTTTTTTTAAAAACAATAAAAGTGTCTGCGGACAGTGCGAGTGTTCTGAAATGTTTGTACATAAACGAAAATGGAGGTGTCCTGAAGAACACCACACCTGTTCGTACTGTTCGCTAGCAAGTTGAAACTGTTCTAAGAACACACGTGGTGTCCTGAAATGTTCGTAAAGAAACAAAAATTAAAGTGTTCTAAAGAACACTATATCTGTCCGTAATGTTCGCTATCAACTTAAAACTGTCCTAAGAACACAATTGGTGTCCTGAAATGTTCGTAAATAAACAAAAATGATGTGTCCTGAACAACAGTACAACTGTTCGTAGTGTTCGCTAGCAACATGAAACTGTACTAAGAACACACGCGGTGTCCTGAATTGTTTGTAAACAAACAAAGTTAAAGTGTCCTAAAGAACACTATACCTGTCCGGTACAGTTCGCTAGCAAGTTCAAACTGTTCTAAGAACGCTATTGGTGTCCTGAAATGTTCATACGTAAACGAAAATGGAGGTGTCCTGAAGAACACTATACCTGTTCGTAGTGTTCGCTACCCAATTGAAACTGTTCTAAAAACACAATTGGTGTCCTGAAATGTTTGTACATAAACGAAATTACACGTGTCCTGAAGGACACTATATCTGTCCTTACTGTTTGCTACCAAGTTTAAACTGTTCTAAGAACACGCGCGGTGTCCTGAAATGTTCGTTTCACGTGTGACGCACTTTTAATTACTTCAGAACCCGAACAGTGTCCGTAGGACATCAATGCGCATGCGCTAACCAATCTCCATGCACTTGGTGTCCTGCGGACAGGCGCTTCCTTCGCGGACTAGTTCGCAAACGGATCATATAACCGCGCCCACGCTCATCGTGTGTCCTGAAATGCGGACACTGTTTGTGTCCCCGAACAATTTAAAAGTACATTTTCAGTTATTCCATAATATTTTCCAATAAAATCTCACCATGGCACAAGTCCCACATAGCAATCTTGAGTTTCTATATACCTTTTGAAACTTTCCGATCCTTTTTTTGTGTTCGATCTGTCCGCGGACAGTGCGCATGTCCGCGAACTGCGCACAAGCACCCCTATAAAAGACCACGCCCAAGAGCTTATTCCCATTGTGTTTCTGGCTATTCTTCAGAACACAGTGATTTTTGCTGCCACCTGCAGACTACACCATCATCAAGATGGCATCCTTGGCTGCTGAACTGCCACTTGGTGCTGCACCTGCTTCAGCACCGCCCCTACCCCCTCCACCACCACCACCTCCCCAAGGGCCTGAAGAGGGGAACAGGAGTGAGGATGCGGAGGAGGAAGAAGAGGATGATGAGAATGAGGTAGAGGAAAACCCTACTACCCGCACTAGGCGTGAGTCTTGGGTGTGACGGTTATTTACCATTCATGGTAATGTTTCTAAGGCTCGTGCGAACCGTGTTACCTGCAATGAGTGCAAAATGATACTAAGTCGCGGGAAGCACGGTAAGTACAGCTTTGGGACCACTACTATGAAGCGACACCTGAGGTCATTTCACTCTGGGGCTATTCGCAGTGTTGTACCTTGCGAAGAACGTAGCAGGTTGATTTCCTCTACTTCATCCTCTGTTTCTGATCCTGTCACCACAAGGACCACCTCTGTGGGATAGCGTCTTCCTCAAGCTGCCTCACAGGCCATACAGAATGCTGATGACCCTTACCTTTCGAGGGTCACAGTTGTATGTATGTACTGTGACACAGTACTCTGCAGGCAGGGAGCGACTTCGGAGTGCTTTTGAGACTATCATCTCAGAGCACGAGAAGACCTGCTCACTACCCAAATAAAACCCACTCTACATCTTCCTCTCTCAGCTCGCCCTTTCTTATCCCTGTGGTTGGTGTCCCCCCCTTTACCCTCCTTTACCCTCCTCTCCTAGTGTGTCGTGTCTGAAAAACCAAAAAAAATACAAAATTACAAAATCAAAAAAAAATAAGGCTCTTTTCAGAGCCGCCTTTCCCAGTTAAAAAATAAAAGTGAAAATTAATGAAGCAGGGCTCTTTGTATTTTTTAGAAGTCCGCGGACAGTTCGCGAACATTAAAAAAATTGGGTTGCTACTCCATCACAAACATTGTAATTTTCTCTGGAAAGAAGTGGTGGCTCTGAAAAGGGCCTTTGGGTGGTGTTTGTAAGTCAAAAATTGTAAATGCTTAACATCTACTTCAAAATCGTTGTTGTAATTCCAAAAAAGGTTGCAATGCATTTTGTACATTTCTCAGAAAAATCTGATTGCCAGCATAAGTAAGATGGACTCCATCTCTGCGAAAAATGTATGTACTACAAAACATAATATTTTCATTGTGAAAAGAAGACTTGCCAAAATCTCTTAGAAAGGCACAAACAGCCTTATTAACATTGTGCCTTGCTTTTTCCATTTGTGGACCAAATGAAGAAGAACGAAGCCACATTTGTCTCTGCGCAATCCGTGAAAATATCACTTGAGAATTAGGAAACATGTCCATAACCTTCCTCAGTCCTTCTTTCATAGCAAATTGCAAAAAAATTCCAGTCACAAGTCCTAAACTGTTCCCTCCACAATGAATTACAATTATTTCTGGATGTTGCTCTGTCTCCAAAGTAGCACAGAGAGGTAGCAAGTCCAACCACTTCATTCCACATACTCCATGCCAGTGTACTTCCACATGTGGGAATCCAAGATCTACAGCTACTCCATAGCTTTCTGCATGCACCTTCAACCAATGTATCCACGAATTTCCTAAAATCCAAACAATCTGTTTTCTGAAACACACAGCCATAGCTATCTTTTGTTCTCTCAGCAAAAAGAGTATCTGAGAAAATCTCTCCTGGCACAACACACCCACCAAACTTTCCTGACCAATCCCTGCAGTGCTTATTCTCATTTGCATGACTTCTGAACCCAAAAATCCCCAGATGTAACTCCCGATGTCCGCGAACTACCGCCATGTCCGTGGACATATCGTAACATGAACAGCCCTTCTACCATTTCGACTACACTCTCTCTGCCATTCCCTCATTGGATGTACTTCAAAAATCACATGACCATGCACCAATCACATTCAAGACCTCTACATCTAACTGCATCATCATAGATCAGCACTGCAAATGTACTCTGAATCTCTCTGAGTACAAGTGTCATATCATTGGCAAGCAGCATCTACCAGAAATACTGTACAAGTCTTCAAGATTTCTACTTGCAGCTCCATGCATATCCATATGCATGAACACAAACTTCAGGTATGCATATTTTCTGTATAGTAGATGAACACATTTTCAAACAGACTTTTACCTTGTAAAATCTGTAAAATGAATTTACTGTACTTTTTTCAATTTCCTAAAATCAACTATCACTTATAAACCTTTATACTATTTACTTTCTTTATACACACACACTCAAATCATGTTAAACTAACATTTTTTAAATGAAATATATAGACTACATATATTCAAACAAAATTGCATGCAAACACAATCTATGTTTAAACCTTTATAAAAATACTTATACAATTTCATATTTTTTGTTTTTATTTATTTATTTACTTAATCACTTTAAATTAGACATGACATTGAGGCGCTATTACCTAGAACAGTTTACTTACAGAAATAGTGGTATTCACTAATATATTATAAATTTCACAAGACATAGTAAAGATATATTTTTTTTGCTACAGTTAGTCATTCAATACAATTTGTTCATTAAGAACATATCATATGTACTGAACTGATGCAATGTATCTTATGTAAATAAATTAGTTTAATGGTTTTACAGAAGGCACTGAGGATTTCAATTAAAAAAATCAATATCTAAATTAAAAACAGTGCTATATACAAACAAAGTTACTAATTTGAAGCTTTTACAATTGCAGTGAAGACCAGTTTCCTGAAAAGAAGCAGCCGAATTCGAAGAAGAAAGAAAAACTAAGAAGTTACCTGTTAATTTAAAAAAAAGTAAGTAAAATATCACCATAATATTTTCATTATTAATCAAATATACAATAACATTAATACGAGCTATTTCGGTTTCTAAAAATAGAGATGTTGTACCATTTTGTCCAAAAATGTCCATGTCTTAAACAGCGATTTACAGCCAGAATGGCCCACAAATTTCTATTTTCGGACACACAAATTAGCCAACTGAACCACTACAATTTTCATATTATAGAACAAACAACTGTTTTAATTGTATACATTAGATTTACTATTTGTACTTTTCCACACCACTAGATTACTTTTTTTTGTCATCTGAACCCCAGTTTAGTAACACATAAATTCAAGAATACCTATCCCTACTAGTTTTAGTTCCCAATGCACAATCACACACCATTACATACATCTTTATCATTTTACTCAAACACTCATGCACACAGCACACATACATTCCAGGACACCCCAACCCATATCTTCTTTATTTTTTTCAACAGGCCCTAAAGAATGCCTACCAAAAGTCAAGTCCGTAGAAAGCAACGCAAAATTAGAGCAAATGAAAATAAAGGTGTCCAACATAAGCATCCATCTCTAGCAGAATTTGTAAAAAAAAGTTGAAACAAAACAGCTAATACAATCATTTAGTGAAACACAAGAAGTTTCAAGTACAACAACTTCGCTTCCTCTATGAAAATGTAAAACAAACCAAAAAATAATTAACAGAAAATCAGCTATCAGTACAGATAAAACTACATCTTCAAATTTTAATATAGTGCAAAGTAAGCATACCAAGAAAAGTATTTTAGCCAAAATATACCGTCACAAAGTCCTTCAAAATATTATAAAAACAGGAGAGAAATCAGGTTCAAAGCTTAAACCCTATCGTAGGAAATTAATCTTAGAAGCATTGATGGACAGTGCATTACTTCTCAAAAGAAATGTATTTATTTTACTGTTAAACAAAATGAAACCACTAACAAAACTAATAACTAAATTACAAAAAAAGACTTCTCAATAAGCGAAATGTCAACAGAAAGAACTTCTTAAGTATCTGCGGAGGTGAATGGAATCACACTACGAGCACAGAACCATATTTTAATGAAGAAGCGTACAAACAAAAGCAAACGAATACAATTGCCATAAATAGCAGTGGTCGAGGTTATGAAAAAGTGAATAATACCATAATGGAACAAGAAGTACTCCTTACAAAAATATGCCCTGAAAACTTAGAATTACCCCTCCATTCAACTGAATCAGAACGTCTAGTGTACAAATGGCCATGCACGTCAAAGTGTAACATTCCCAAACAATGTTTCAAATCTTTACGCCAATTCCTCAATAAATATGTAAAAAGCAAAGACAAAATCAAAATTAAATTACTGCAAAATATAGATACCTGTCCAGTGCGCAAGTACACAGGACTACAAGGACATTCATTGGCCTGCATTACAGGACCTACTTGTAAAACCACTTTCCATGATATCAAAAGGATATACACACATCATTCAACTATAAGAAATCTAGTCTATAAACTGTACTATGCTAAAAGTCCTGCTTTAGCACTAGCAAAGTTAAATAACATCCTTCTACATGGTACAGCAAAAGACCTACTTGAAGAAATTCACTATATCCAGAAAAAATATTTTGGAAGTGAAAGCCATTTACAGAATGAAATAGCTTTAAACCAATTAAGCAACAATTCTACACATGGCAACCTTTTG
This sequence comes from Ambystoma mexicanum, assembly GCF_040938575.1. Classification (NCBI taxonomy): domain Eukaryota; kingdom Metazoa; phylum Chordata; class Amphibia; order Caudata; family Ambystomatidae; genus Ambystoma; species Ambystoma mexicanum. The sequence goes on from NC_090933.1 coordinate 1,096,280,482, forward strand.
CTAAACACATACAAAAAAGAAATACTAAAATTTAAAAGTACATCAGATGAAGTACCAAACCATGTATGTGTATGTTGCCGTAGAATTTTTTATAAAAGTAACACAAAAACTGTGGACCTATCATACAAAATAGAAGATAATGAAGATTCTAAATGGTTTGAATTAGCTCTCTACCTTGTAGCAGAAAACAAATATGAAATAACTGAGCCCGTAATACTTTGCAGTTATTGCACTACAAAACTTGACAACAACCAAACTCCTTCACGTTCTATCACAAATAATTTGGAATTATACCCAGTACCAAAACCTCTACAACAACTTAATTTATATGAGAGCATCATAATTCAAACAGTACACCCATTTCAAGCAATAATACGCCTTCAACCAAAAACAGCAAAATTACCTCCCTCTGAATTGGTAAAAGGCATTCGTGGAAAAGTAGTTTATTTACCATTAAATCTAAAAGAAAATGTGCATAGGAGTGCAACGTCCAATGCAGCAATCTTTAATTATATTAGTAAATGGAGTACCTACAAAAGACAAAAAAATATGGCAACAGCTGGTAGATTTATATAAAGTTAGACAAGCCTTCCAATATCTTAAAGAGAATAATGAATATTACAAAGAAATTAATATTGAAGAAAACTTGAAAGATACAACTGAAATAATTCAAGAAACACAAGAAGCTGGTCAATTTGAGCTACTAGATCCTGCTACAATATCAAATACTTTAGACCATTATACAATTCATCCTTTGCACTGTAATGACCCCGTACAAGATGTACTGGAAACTTACCAAATGCGTCAAACAAAAGGATCGCCAATCAGTATATGGGAAAAAAGTATAGAAGCACATGCTTTTCCTCTACTCTTTCCTACTGGCAAAGGAGGAAGGTATGATGATAGACCTATTCAAATATCAGCTTCAGAATACCGCTCATTAGGGATATATTCTGAAGATCCCAGATTTAGACAAAATGTGGAATACATATTCCACCTACTCTTTGAAAGTGAACTAGCAACTTTATGTTACAGAGTTGCACACATATTAAAATCAGGATCACACTTTCAAAATATGACAGCTACACAATTATTAGAGAAAGTGCAACAAAAGGATGAGGTTTTACAATCAAATATTACAAATCTATTAGCAAATATGCGTGGTACTAAAGAGTACTGGTTTTGACGTCATGGAGATGTACGTTGTATGATCAGAAACCTTGGCCCACCCACTTGGTTTGTTACATTAAGTTGTGCAGAATATGCATGGGAAGATTTACATGATTTCCTACGCATATCAAATAAAAACAAAACAAACATAGATATTCTAACACCTGGAGAACTTTCCTGTTAATGTTTCAAGATATTTTCACCATCGCTTCATTGCTATGCTACATTTTATTTGTAATAAAACTGTTCCCCCCCTTGGAGAAGTGCAACACTTCTTTTGGAGAAAAGAATACCAAGCCAGAGGAGCACCACATATCCACATGCTTTTATGGATTAAAGATGCTCCTAAATTTGGTCAAGACAGTGATGCCACAGTTTTACAGTTTATTGAAAAATATGTCACTTGTGAAATTCCATCAGAAGCCACAAATAGTGATCTTCATGCACAAATTTTACAATTTCAAAGACAGAAATGTGGAAAATATTGTCGTCGCAAATACAAAAACAAAGGTAAATACTACACCAAATGCCGATTTGGTTTCCCTAGACCAGTTACAAATACAGGTCAAGTAAACAACCTCATGTCTTCAGTTAGACATAGTGTTAAAGGTAAGTCACCTAAAAATACATATTACATAAAATGAAAAGAAGAAGAAAAATATATCAATGATTATAATGAAATCATTGCCCACTTATGGAATGCAAACATAGATGTGCAGTACATTGCAGACAATTCTACTGCAGTTGCACGATATGTCACAGCATACTTAACTAAAGCAGAAAAGACAGAGCTCCAAGACCTCTTGAATGACCTGTCATCAGATAAAACAGTATCTCAGAAATTATACAGCTTGGGCATAAAAATGCTCACCCATAGAGAATGTGGATCTTATGAAGCAGCTGATCGTTTAACTGGTACTTCATTGTATGGTAACTCTGAAAATATAGTATGGCTAAGTCTTGGTGCAGCTAAATCTAGAAAAAGAGTTCTAAAATCATATGAAGATATAGAAACAATAGTCAAACATGATCCAAACAGCCAAGACATTTTAAAAAACAATTTATTAGACACATACTACCCAAACAGAAGTAATACTTTGGAAAACATGTGTCTTTAACAAATAGCCCAAAACTACACATACAAAAATAATATGAAACCTGATGAAAAAAAAAGGTAAATATAGAGTGACAGACTGTGAAGGCAGCTTAGTTAAACTCACTAAACCAAATTTAATTAATCATATCAAATTGTCATTGAAGACTCCTCCACATAAAGAAGTATATTACATGTCCCTGCTACAACTCTTCAAACCACGGAGAAAAGAAGAACAATTACTAGATAACTATGACTCATATGAGGATGCTTTCAAAGCAAATGAAAACACTATAACTGATGTAAACTTTACACAGTACAAAACAATGTTGCACAATGAACAGCAACATGAAGAAGAACTCCACGCCCAACTAGCTAAGGATACTCCTGACAGTAGTCAACCTTCTGTAACAGGAAGCCAAGAACCACTGGGAGAACCACTAATAACAAATGTGGCAGAATTAGCTATGATAGAAGTAGAAAACACCACGTGTCAGTATGAAGATAAGGAAGACTTAACTATACTACAATCAAAACTAAACAATGAGCAAAGTAGCATTTTTCAAGAAGTAACAAAACAAATTGCACATGGTGTAAAACATGAAAATAAAGAATGTTCCTGCCATAATTATAAACCTATACTACTGTACGTCAGTGGTGAAGCTGGTTCTGGCAAAACATTCCTAATCAAAATCATTAGTAACTTCCTTCGACAATTGACAAACAACAAACTGTCAGCTGTTGTCACTGCCCCCACAGGTTTAGCTGCCTACAACATAGGTGGTGTTACATTACACTGATTACTACTATTACCAGTAGAACACCAGAACAAATTAGACTATTACAAACTTTCTGCAGAAGCTGCAATGGAATTACGCAGAGTATTGAAACAAATGAAAATGCTACTAATAGATGAAGTGAGCATGGTCTCCAACTTGATGTTAGCTTTGATTCACCTCAGATTACAAGAAGTACTCAAAACAGACTATGAAGAGCTCTTTGGAGGAAAACACATTATTGTTTTTGGAGATCTGCTTCAATTAACACCAGTAAAAGGTGAACCTATTTTTAAAACATTAGGGCACAAACTCTGCCGTAAAACTGTTGGCAGCATTGGAAATGTCAACCTTTGGCAACATTTCCAATACAGAGAATTAACAGAAAACATGCGCCAATCTGCAGATCTAACTTATGCCAACATTTTAAAAAGTTTGAGAGTTGGTATACTTTCTAAAGAAGCAGAAGCAACATTGAAAACCTGGCACATTAATGCACTTTATGGCGATAATGCATGTGCTACAGATGTTATGGAACAATTAGCCCACAAAAATTTCAATTGTATGGCCTTAATGCCAACTCTTGCAAGCTGTCTCAAATTCAATGAAATAATGTTAAGTAAAGAAATGCAACCAATAATGGAAATTAGCGCCACAGACAAACTAGATGTACATGGTATGACACTACCCATGTGTGACCAAGCCACAACAAGACTAAATAATTTAGAAAAATCAATCTCAAACACAGCAGGCTTATAAAAGATGTTAAAATTATCCTTAAATTGCAGAGTAATGCTTAAACGTAACCTTGACGTGGACCAAGGACTAGTTAATGGAGCACTGGGTACAGTTGTTGGCTTTCAAACATACCAACGTGACAACAAAATTCAGTTTGTCAATATACTCTTTGACAAACTTCCAGAAGTAAAACGGATAGGACGCTCAACAGCTAGATTCCTTCTCTTCAAAGATATGTATGTACGCAGAGAACAATTGCATACGCAGTCACGATTTATAAATCACAAGGTCTTACCCTAGACAAAGCAATGATAGATATTGGTAACACAGTCTTTAAAGAAGGCATGAGCTACGTAGCACTATCACGCTTACGTACACTTGACGGTCTATTTCTAATCAACTTTGATGCAAGTAAAGTAAACGCTGATATTCCTTGCATTTTAGAATATAATAGACTTCGCTCACTATACACTCCCCATCTAAACACATATTCTGTTCCACAAAAACTAAAACGTTGTAAAAGAAAACTAAATCAAACAGAAATGCAACAGGACGTCACTGCAAATCCTCCAAAGAGAGTAAAAGAAACTAATACTTCATCAAGTACCACAAACAAAAAAGAATCAATTAGAGAAAGTAAACCAGGTACTTCTTTAAAGAAGGAAGACAAACTCCAAAAAAAGCAGTTACAGAACTACCTGGACCATTTAAATTCTCAAATATAGTTGGTGTAAGTTGCTATGCAAATGTAGCAATGAATATTCTATTTCAATTACCACCAATTGTTGACAACATTTACTTACACAGTACAGACCCATTGTGTTTGCAAATGTTAGTACTTCACAGAAATGCAGCAAACAATCCTGACAACACATATACAGGGTAATTCATAGAATTTCGCAGAAAAGTGTCGCAAGCGGCTGGCGCAGAGGGTCCGCGTGCGATTGTCTGCGCCAGGCACGTGCGCTAAAACCGATTTCCGCGCACAGCGTATTCATGGATTTTAGGCTCCCAAACCAGCCGTGGCGCAGAGTATCGCAGCGACCCTGCAGCAGCGCCAGTAACGCACCCAAGAACGCCTTCGCGCAAGGAAAAGCCACCAAAATCGCTAAATCATCGCAAAGGGCTGCGCTAACCCTGGACCAGTTTACAGGGCTGCCAAACAAGGAACGCAAAGCGGGTAACGTGCATATCAGGGGTACGCGTGAAGTTATACACGCGATTAGCCAGGCTGCCAGGGTACGTGTATTTCAGGGGTGCGCGGGAAGTTCAACACGCGATAGTCCAGGGAACGTGTATTACAGGGGTACGCGGGAAGTTCAACACGCGATTGTCCAGGGAACGTGTATTACAGGGGTACGCGGTAAGTTCAACACGCGATTGTCCAGGGAACGTCTATTACAGGGGTACGCGGGAAGTCTTACATGCGATTAGCCAGGGCACGTGTAATACAGGGGTACGCGTGAAGTTATACACGCGATTAGCCAGGGTACGTGTATTACAGGGGTACGTGGGAATTATCACACGCGATTTGGCTGGGTACGTGTATTACAGGGGTACACGGGAAGTTCTACACGCGAATCGGCTGGGTACGTGTATTACAGGGTGGCGCGGGAATGATCACACGCGATTTGGCTTGGTACGTGTATTACAGGGGTGCGTGGTAATGATCAGACGCGATTTGGCTTGGTACGTGTATTACAGGGGTGCGTGGGAAGTTCTACACGCGATTGGCCAGGGTACGTGTATTACAGGGGTACGTGGGAATTATCACACGTGATTTGGCTGGGTACGTGTATTACAGGGGTACACGGGAAGTTCTACACGCGATTCGGCTGGGTACGTGTATTACAGGGGTGCGCGGGAATTCTCACATGCGATTTGGCCAGGTATGTGTATTACAGGGGTGTGCGGGAATTATCACACGCAATTAGGCTGGGTGGGTCCTCACAGGTGTTCCCTGTACAGCCTCCACGGCCCCAGCAGGCAGCCCACAAAACAGGGGACTACCCTGCACACCTGCTCATGTCCCCCTGCACCCCCAGCCCCCAGCACTGCAGGGTCACCCTCCACCAGGCCCCCACTCATGTCTCCCACCACCCCCACCCCCCAGCAGTGCAGGGGCACCCTCCACCAGGCCCCCACTCATGTCTCCCACCACCCCCACCCCCCAGCAGTGCAGGGTCACCCTCCACCAGGCCCCCACTCATGTCTCCCACCACCCCTACCCCCCAGCAGTGCAGGGTCACCCTCCACCAGGCCCCCACTCATGTCTCCCACCACCCCCACCCCCCAGCCACCAGGGGCACCCTCCACCAGGCCCCCACTCATGTCTCCCACCACCCCCACACCCCAGCAGTGCAGGGTCACCCTCCACCAGGCCCCCACTCATGTCTCCCACCACCCCCACACCCCAGCCACCAGGGGCACCCTCCACCAGGCCCCCACTCATGTCTCCCACCACCCCCACACCCCAGCAGTGCAGGGGCACCCTCCACCAGGCCCCCACTCATGTCTCCCACCACCCCCACCCCCCTGCCACCATGGGCAGCCCCCACCAGGCCCCCACTCATGTCTCCCACCACCCCCACCCCCCAGCAGTGCAGGGTCAACCACCACCAGGCCCCCACTCATGTCCCCCTGCACCCCCACCCCCCAGCAGTGCAGGGTCACCCTCCACCAGGCCCCCACTCATGTCTCCCACCACCCCCACCCCCCAGCAGTGCAGGGTCACCCTCCACCAGGCCCCCACTCATGTCTCCCACCACCCCCACCCCCCAGCAGTGCAGGGGCACCCTCCACCAGGCCCCCACTCATGTCTCCCACCACCCCCACCCCCCAGCAGTGCAGGGTCACCCTCCACCAGGCCCCCACTCATGTCCCCCTGCACCCCCACCCCCCAGCAGTGCAGGGTCACCCTCCACCAGGCCCCCACTCATGTCTCCCACCACCCCCACCCCCCAGCAGTGCAGGGTCGCCCTCCACCAGGCCCCCACTCATGTCTCCCACCACCCCCACCCCCCAGCAGTGCAGGGTCACCCTCCACCAGGCCCCCACTCATGTCTCCCACCACCCCCACCCCCCAGCAGTGCAGGGTCACCCTCCACCAGGCCCCCACTCATGTCCCCCTGCACCCCCACCCCCCAGCAGTGCAGGGTCACCCTCCACCAGGCCCCCACTCATGTCTCCCACCACCCCCACCCCCCAGCAGTGCAGGGTCACCCTCCACCAGGCCCCCACTCATGTCTCCCACCACCCCCACCCCCCAGCAGTGCAGGGTCACCCTCCACCAGGCCCCCACTCATGTCTCCCACCACCCCCACCCCCCAGCAGTGCAGGGTCACCCTCCACCAGGCCCCCACTCATGTCTCCCACCACCCCCACCCCCCAGCAGTGCAGGGTCACCCTCCACCAGGCCCCCACTCATGTCTCCCAACACCCCCACCCCCCAGCAGTGCAGGGTCACCCTCCACCAGGCCCCCACTCATGTCCCCCTGCACCCCCAGCCCCCAGCACTGCAGGGTCACCCTCCACCAGGCCCCCACTCATGTCTCCCACAACCCCCACCCCCCAGCAGTGCAGGGTCACCCTCCGCCAGGCCCCCACTCATGTCTCCCAACACCCCCACCCCCCGGCAGTGCAGGGGCACCCTCCACCAGGCCCCCACTCATGTCCCCCTGCACCCCCACCCCCCTGCAGTGCAGGGTCACCCTCCACCAGGCCCGCACTCATGTCTCCCACCACCCCCACCCCCCAGCAGTGCAGGGTCACCCTCCACCAGGCCCCCACTCATGTCTCCCACCACCCCCACCCCCCAGCAGTGCAGGGTTACCCTCCACCAGGCCCCCACTCATGTCTCCCACCCCCCCACCCCCCAGCAGTGCAGGGTCACCCTCCACCAGGCCCCCACTCATGTCTCCCACCACCCCCACCCCCCTGCCACCATGGCCAGCCCCCACCAGGCCCCCACTCATGTCTCCCACCACCCCCACCCCCCTGCCACCATGTGCAGCCCCCACCAGGTCCTCACAATCCCCAATCATGTGCGTAATGGTCAGCCTCCACAGCCAAAAAGCCCTACCAAGTAACCCATTCACCCACATGGAAATGAAAACACATGTTACACCCCCAATGTTCATGAAGCAAATGAACCCATGTCCGTCACACACAGATTTTCAAATTGAATGGGAAAACACACAACATGACATGCATGAAACCAATGAGATGAAACCACACAGTGAACAATGGAAAAAAAAATGTATTGGACAAAAATACGAATGGTAAAGAAAGAAAAATAACTACAATGTAAATGTGAAAAAATAAGCTGCATGTCCGCATAAAAACACAAAAGTAGAAAATCAAATCCATAAAATTTTGTCCAAAGTGAAATGTAAAAACTCTCCATGCAACAAAGAACTATGTACAAAAATAGCAAGGGTCCATCATCACAACTGAACTAAGGAAACCTCCTAAAAAACCTACCTAAATATCAACTATATACAAAAAGTGGAGCAGTGTCCGTCGACTCCAAATCATAAGAAAAAACAAAGGAAACCTAAAACTAAAGAACTATATACAAAGGCGGCGGGCAAGTCCAGCGGCTCACTCCGTGGTGTTCCGGGCCAGGGCATCATCGAACTCCTGTTCGATGTCCCGGAGGCGGTCCAGTTCCATGGCCCCGAGGGTCCGCAGGGACGACGCCGTGTCCTCTTCCAACCCCCTGCGGATTGCCTCGAGGCACTCGGCCCGCCTCAGGGCCCTCCGCATGGAGTTCTCCGCCCTGACCATTGTGAGCCGCGCCTCTTCCGCCCGCCGCCGCTCCGCACCCATGGCGTGGCCCAACCGCTGCCACACGGAAGACACTCTCTGTCCTGGGTCCTCCTGCCCTCCGGCCGATGCCTGCCCCTCCGATGTCGAAGGCCCCGAGCCTTCATGGCTCCCACCATGTTGCTGCTGCTGCTCTGCCTCTGCCCGTGCACTGCCTCCTGCTGCCTGCACATCCTCCGCCGGCTGGGGTGCAGTTGTTGATGTGGCCACCCCTGCTGGACGTCCGACTCCCGACTGTGGCAGGGATGCCTCCTCCACCAGCCTGGCCGCACTGTCAGAGGCAGCTCCACAGGGCACCCAGGTGACTGATGGGTGGGAAGATGGCACAGAGGACGACTGGCGCGTAGGGGGTCCAGTTGAGGAGGGGGTCGGAACAAGCCCCATCAGACGGAGGAATCCGGTCTGGGTGACCTGTCCCAGCAGGCTGACGTGGTCAACGAGCCATTCGAGATGACGTGCAGTCTCTCCATGAAAAGACTGCAGGTCACCTCGCATGGCCCGTTGACGCAACGCCACACCAGCCAGGACAGGCTCAACCCGGACCTGGATAGCCACGTCCGCAGGCAGAGGAAGGCCAGTTGACGTCAGCTCATCCCCTGCCTGGAAACGGGTCTGGACGTAGGCATCCCTGCTGGTGCAAGATGATGCAGGGACAGGATCGGGGACAGGATTGCACACAGGCACCTCCGCGGCGGCCTGTGCTGCCTCCTGTCCCTGGTCCTGGACTGCACCACTAGCACCAGTGGGATCCCCACCTCCAGACCCCGTCTCTGGTGCTTGCACGGCCTCCTCCGCCACCAGACCCCCCACCAACCTGGATGACTCTGTGCCATCTTCCCCTGTTGGGCCCTGTGGGGTCCCAGCTGCCCCTTCTGCTGCCGAGGAGTCCAACTCCAACCTCCGCCTCTTGGACCTCCCCCCGGCAGCTGCGGCCTGGGACGTGGCACCGGACTCCTCACTCCCCGACGAGATGACAACACGGGAGGGGAGCCGGGCCTTGCGTCTCCGGCTGGCGGTCGGATCCCCGCCGCTGTGCTCCACAGCACCTTCTCCGCCCTCTTCATCAGTTGACGCTGCAGACAGGGAGAAACAAAACACAGGCATCAGGGCACTGTACAATGGACACATACACACATGACAGTTGCACATGAGTGGCATTGGCAAACCTCAGACATGTCATCACAATCCCCAACACACATGTCATTGCAACTCGCACACATGAGCCATACTACAGCCATATCGCAACTGCCACCACCATCCATACACATACAACAGCATGAGCAGCCAAAGGTGACCCAGACATCACATGCAACACAGGAAGTGCACCACACATGTACACACACCACCACACTTGCATGCATGTGTACACCTCTGCCAAGTGTCGCACTGTTCAGACGGGCATCCATGTCACATCTGCCAATCAGGCTTACACATACCGCAGTCACATGCATCCATGTTGCATCACTGTTGCACCCTTGTCAAATACACACACATGCACATGTACACAGTGCTCATACATGCAGCCCAATACAACATACATGCGTGACATCACGGACATGTCTACTTACATGCACATACATACAAACATGTGTGCACGCACAACTGCATTTGCCATGCAAGCCTACACACACAAGCACCATCCATGTCTCACACATTACAGCCCTCGCATGTGTCAGCCCCACGGCCATGTACACCCCACCCATACTCGACCCCATACAAACAGATGTGCAACCTGCACAATACCGAATAATCACCACACGCACTGCTCACAATCAGGATGCATGTACACTCACCGCTCGACTCCAGACGGGTCTGCTTCTCCAGGACCTGGACGTGGAGCGCTGGGGATATGCGTTCCAGGACCCCCATCTGTTCTTCCGACAAGTGGCCCCGGCGCCCCTTGGCATCCGCTGCCTTCAAGAGGCGCCGGGCCTTGTTCAGGGTCCTGGACCTGAAGTCCTCCCAGCGCTTCCTGACATGTTGTAAGTCCCGGACTGCCACCCCCTCCGCGTTGATGGCAGTCACGATGTCAGTCCAGATCCGAGTCCGTCCTTCCTTGTCGGCGCGGGAACTTCCGAAGAGGGCATCATACTGCCCCAGGACTTGCTCCACCAGGAGGTCAACTTCGGTGGCACTGAAGCTGGTGCCCCTCTGCCTCTCTGGCCGGGGGTTGTCAGTGGTCACAGATGGTGTTTGCCCCGACATGACAACCCCAGAGGCAGGAGTGGGTGGGCAACTGGGTCCTGGGGCTGGGCTGTGGAGCGATGGAATTCCAGTCGGGAGTCTTCGGTACCAGCAGGGGTGGTCACAGCAACAGCACCCCTGGCTGATGTGCAGGCAGCAAATGACAGTGCACGTGGGCAGCAGGCAGTCAGGCAGCAGCAGATGGTAGGTGGGAGCGTGCTCGGGGCTCTGGGGGGCAGTAGTTCGGCCTTCTGGGCAGGAGCGTGGTCTTCCGTGTGCTTACGCGTGGCCAGCTTGGTACGGAGTGATTTGGCACGTGAAAATCCTGCACGTCAGCGTGAAAATCGAGGAAAGGCCCTTAGCGCGTAAGCGCGTCAGCACGCATACGCGATTCTATTGGACCAAAGGCCCTCAGCGCGTAAGCGCGTCTGTGACGTGACCCGCACGGGTGTTTCCCACACAGCACGTGATGACAGAGCACACGTGGAAAGACTGCACGTCAGAGTCTCATCGCGTGTGATTGGTGGAAATGGCCCTACACGCAGAAGTGACAAAGCGTGTAATTGGTGGAAATGGCCCTACACGCAGAAGTGACAAAGCGTGTAATTGGAGGAAATGGCCCTACACGCAGAAGTGACAAAGCGTGTAATTGGAGGAAATGTCCCTACACGCAGAAGTGACAAAGCGTGTAATTGGTGGAAATGGCCCTAGCGCGTACACGCCGCGTAAGTGACGCTGGACGTGTGTGCCTGTATAAAAGGTACGCGTAGAACACCACTTCCTTGTACGTGCTTTTCGTGGAGAGCGAGTGGGTGAATTCTGTACTTCTTGTCGTTTCACACGCGATTTACTTCACAGCGTTTCAAGTTCGTATTCCCTGTTACCTCTGACAGCTTTTTCTCTTCTTTCGCTTTTACTGGTTTACCTGGGCCTGTTCCCTCAAACAGTGTTCCCTTCTACTGTTGTCCTGTCTCCTCAGACAGCGTACAAATCTTCTTTTGGCGGGGGTGTTTCCAACCAAACGTGCTCCCTTTACACGCTCGTTTACCAGGCAGACGGTGAGTCACGCACGTATCTAACATCTGTGCTTGCCCCGTGTGTAGCCTACCCCTTCAGAGGTCATTCTAGGCTGCGTGTGACACGCATACGTTCATTCTTGTGTTTCTGGGTGCCACAGCGTAGTGCAGGTTTTTCTTTCTGCACACGTGGTCTAGGAGGGGTTGCGTGCACGTCATCTCCCTTTTTTGGGCCTCCTGTGCGTTGCGTGACCCGTCATCTTTCCCCAGGGGTTACATTCAGCCTTGCTAGAGCACTAGGGTACAATTACCATCTGGTACCCAACCCCTTTGACCCCCAATTGCCCAGGACAATAGTCTACATCCACTCCCATACGCACATTAACATCAGTGCCATGGCTGGGAGGCGAGGATTCCGTAAGGGTGGCAAAGGTGGAAGAGCCACAAGTGGTGCCCGTGGTGGATCCGGTAGGGGACGTGGTCGTATCTTGCAGGGTGAGCCTGTCCCCCCATGTGTGGAGGACCAGTCACGGGCACCCATAATCCCCCCCTCCCCCCCTCCCATTGAGGCTGATGTGGCTGACACCATCCATGCTCAGCCCTTGTTGGACCAGCCCATTGTGGCACCAGACCTGGCTGACTCCATGGCTGACTTCCAGGTCAGCAGGGCTACGACACGTGCGCTGGTGCACATTGATGCCATCATGCCACGTGGATCTGGGGCAGCAAGGTCATCTGCTGCACCAAGGAGGCAGGGCGGAGAGGCTGCAGGGGCAGCTGCGGCTCCATCCACCCCAGCCCTCACACACCCAGCCAGGACAGTGTCGGTCCTAGTCCATGCTGCTGACATTCCCCCTGACACCATCACACTAGAGCCAATGCCTGCACCAACTCCCATGCTGAGTGTGCAATCCCACACTCCTGATACAGAGTCCACCAGGGCTCCTGCCCCTAGTGTCCAGAGCGGCGCAGGACACTCAGGATCACCGCCACCTTCCAAGCGGAAGAGGAAGAGTGCTCGTCCGGCACAGGCTGATGCCCCAGACACGGCTACACAGTCCGGCCCGTCCAGGAAGCCCAGCTTCACGGATGACGAACTGAATGCACTTGTCGAGTATGTGTCCGGACATGACAACGAGATGGTCATTGTTGCAGGATCCAAGACCACACCTGCACAACGCCAGGCACACTGGCAGACCGTTGCGGACATCGTAAGTGCCCTTGGAATCGTGAGGCGCACAGCCAATGATTGCTATAAGCGCTGGAATGACCTAAAGCGCAGGGCAAAGAGTAAGCTGGCCTCAAGTCATGCCGCAACTCTAGTGACTGGAGGTGGGTCTCCAGTAGTAGACATGGAACTCACTCCACATGAGTCAGTCGCTGGGACCTACGTCACGGAGGAACAGATCCAAGGCGTGGGAGATCTGGCTGATTACGAGGCATTGTCCGGTGAGTGCACATGCATGTGTGTGTCATACATGTGCATGGTGTGTGTGTGAGGGCTTCTGTTTGTGTGCCAGGTGAGAGTGTGTGCGCCTGAGTCGTATGGGTCAGCCATGTGCTTCATGCAATACTTCCTGCGCAGCTGCATTTGGCCATAGCAGTATCCCTTCTGCCAACAGTAGACATCTAGCCCAACTGCACGCCAGTTGCCCTTGAAGTGTCACCTTGCCACAACATATTTGCTTATTTTTCACTGTTCATTCAGTCAGTTTGTTTGCATTCCACCACTTTCACTAGGCATGTCGCTGTCCACTAGTCACATGTCTGACATGGGTATGGTAAAGTGGAGTGACTTTGTTACCTGGATATCATTTGTACACACATGTCCCTGTGCAATTGGACCATTTCAGACTGGCAGCTCCAGGTGAAAAATCTGACCTGTTAGAATTAGAAAAGCAATTACATGCGGGAACTGGACTGAATGAATAGGTGCTGCCCTCCTCTCCATCTTCACTCAATAGCAATGGTACATGCCATCTGTGTGATGGCATGTGTGTTTCACCTGGCAATCACAGGCCAATGTGTGATGGCACTGCCAGGCAGCATGCAGAAAATGTGTTCATCTTCCATCTTGGTGTCATCAGTGTGTGCCATTTGCCTGCACTTCATACGCAGTGAGGGTGCATGCATGGGAGGGTTTTAGTCATGTGGGACATGTGTCAATCAAGTACTGGTTCTCTTGCTTCTCAGCCCTCATTGTGTGCCATGGTGCTAATGCCTGTTTCCATTTCTTTGTTTTCATGTCTTTGCACCTGATACTGCTGGGGTTGTGGAGATTGTGCAGACCCAGGAGGGGTCCGAGGGCCGACCAACCACCAGTGAGGGACGTGGTGTGGTGGTGTGGTGGTGGGGGAGAACCCACAAGGGCTGCAGGTCGTGCTCTCAAGGGGTGTCTCTGGCTGCACCTCCCCCGAGCTGTACTCAGGTGTTGATTCGGATGAGACCTACGTGCCGTCGCAGGTGAGTGTTCCAGGGAGGGATTCTGTTCTGTCTCACCCACCTGCACCAGGGTCAGAACCCTCCATGGGGATGTCAGTGTTGGCAGCTACGCCTTCGGTGGTTACGGATGCAGGGTCACACTCCGCCACATCTGATCCTGTTCCTGGGCCAGCAGATCAGAGGGGGAATGCAGTCCTGCAGCCTCAGTCAGTGCCGGCACAGCAAAGCACAGTTCGCCTTGCCCCAGACAGGTGTGGTGCCCGCCGACGTGGTGGCCGTACGCCACCCGGCAATACCGCATGGGAGCAATCCATTTACGGTATGGCAACCCAACAGGCTGCATCATCCGAGATGATGGCTCAGGCCATGGATAGGGTGGCCACTTCCATTGTCCCCCCAGAAAGGCTGATGGAGCGACTAGAGCAGGCAACCGACTCCATCTGCCAGTCACACAGGGAGGACATGTTGGGGTCCAACAGGGACAGGCGGGCGGCACTGGCGACTCTGCAGGAGGCCATCTCCATTGAGTCCCAGGGCCACAGGGAAGCCCTGAGGCAGGAGCTCCTTCACCTCAGGACGACTCTTGTTGAGCTTGAGGCTTCAACACACCAAAGGACAGAACAGCAGCTGGAGCGTCTCACCCGTACGCTCTCAGCTGAGATGCAGGCAACGAGGGCAGAGGTCCGGGCATCCCGTGAGTTGTTGCATGGGGACCTCCGCACACTCATCCTCCAGAACCAGACCTACCACACCCGCATGCTTGCAGCCATGGAGGAGCAGACTAGGGCCTTGCGTGGGCTGCCTCCTATAGTGCAACCACCTCCGGATGCAGCTGCACAGGGTGATAATAGCGACAGCAGTGATACTCCCACAATAGGGTAGCCGTGTGGGCCATGAGCCCATGGAGGTGTTTTATCTTCCCAGGATCCACGCAGGTGGGTTCTGGTGTGCATCCTGTCCTCGGACCTCCTGGGTGGCCTCCCCAACCCCCCCGGGCCCATCAATGGCCATTTTTGATTGTTTCTTATTTTTATTTTTATTTTGATTTCTTTTATTCCCAATTTTTTTGGGACGATCTGTTGGCTTCCGTGGTTCCTGTGGGCATACGCTGCATTGTGGCTGGGCACATGCAGGCTTGTAATGTATTTGGTTCAGATGCTTGGGTTTGAGTCACACACACCCCTCCTGCTTCCCGTTTCCATGGGCTTGCAAAGGGTGTGCCCAAGTGACAGTGAATTACACAGTGACGTTGGACTCCCATGAGCTGTGTGGGCAGTCTGTAGTCAATACTGTGTATACATTCCTAGTGCATATTGCTGTTGTGTTGTACACTGCATGTTGCATTGATGTGTAACTCTTCTTCTGTGTCTACCTCCCAATTTGCAGGTCCCTTCCTCATGTCCACACAAGGACCTCTAGTCTGGAGATGGGGTCCATGTTGGCAGCAGTGCACCTACAACTCTACATGGCGACAACACTGCACAGTTGGTAGTGGTGGGAGTGCAGGCATTTCCAGGTGGTGAGACTACTAATATGTAACATTTGTGATGTCATGTTAATGGTAGTACGTGCTCAAGTATGTTGTTGGTCCGGCATTGCTGTGAGCATTTCAGGTGTTGCAGGTTTCTAATAGTGCCACTGTACATAGTGAGACTGATGTCATGTTGTGGGGATTACTTTGTTTACCTGCAATTAGCATGACATGGCACGGTGTGTCGTGTGGCGGTGCTGGGGTTGGGTTGGCTGACATGGCACTGTCCTCTTGTTGCATTTTGCAAGTGGGTATTCATTTTAGCTGCTTCAATGTGTAACTTCACAAAACTGCATTGGTGGTGTCTGTGTGGGTAGGGATGCACACATTGTGACACTTCCAGGTGAACAATCTCAGGCTGACATGGTATTCCCGGTTCATTCTCCAGACATTCAGGATCAGTGTCAGGTTGAGTCATCATTGATTGTCAGATGGAATGTGCCAGGGCAGTGTGCACTCCACAGGGGTGTGATTTCTATGTGAAGTAATTAGCCACTAGCTGTGTACGGGCTGCCTCCCCCCGTGCCCTTTCCCCTCCCATGCGCAGCGGCTGTGCATGTGGTTGGGGATGTGGGGCCACCACCATGTCCACGGCCAGGCCCCGGCGTGTTGCAACGTTGTGCAGGACACATGCTGCCACTATGATCCTGCACACTACTGGGGGAGCGTATAACAGCTGCCCGCCAGAACGGTCAAGGGAGCGAAAGCGTGACTTTAGCACTCCGAATGTGCGCTCCACTATGCCCCTGGTTGTAATGTGGGCTGTGTTATATCTTACCTGGGGTGGCGTGGTGGGGTTCCGAATTGGCGTCATCATGTGTGGGCTGAGAGGGTAGGCACTGTCCCCTGTGGAGGTGGTGATTGGTATCATTGGTGGGGTTGTGACCTTGCTCAGTATCCAACATGCATGCATGTGCAGTGGCATACATACTCACCAAGCAGCCATGTATCGCCATGCCGCCCAGCTTCTAGGTCCCGGCTTAGGGTGGACATTCGGTAAATGAAGCTGTCGTGGGTGGAGCCGGGATAGTTGGCATATACTGAGGTGATGATTCCCTTGGCATTACATGCTACCTGCACGTTGATGGAATGCCAGTGCTTGCGGTTCCTATAGATGTGCTCAGATGCCCTGGGGGGACGTAGAGCCACATGGGTGCAGTCGATGGCACCTAGCACTTTGGGGAATCGTGCCACAGCGTAAAAATCCAGGGCGGCAGCATGCCTTTCTGCAGGTGTTCTGGGCAGGTATATGTGCCTGCGGACTGATGGGCGTGCAGTGATGATGTTCAAGACCTGGTGTAGGCAGCGTGACTGGGTGGCCTGTGACACCCCACCCACTATGGCACTTGTCCGCTGAAATGATCCAGTGGCTAAGAAGTGCAGTACATTGAGGACCTTCTCCAGGGGGCTGAGTGCTTGGGAGCACAGGGTGGGTGATGTGAGGTCATCCTCCCACTCACTCACCAGGTCCAGTATAATGTGTGGTGGAAACCTGTACCTCCCATACACCTGGTCATCAGGCATCCCGAAAAGGCTGGTTCTGGGTGTGAATATTCTGGCCCTGACTATCCTCCTCCTCCTCCTTTGGTAGCCCACTGCCACTGCTGCTAGGAACGGTATGTTCATCCTGGCGTCTGAGCTTGTTATTGTTAAAGTCCGCAAATTTATGCTTTGCGCGTGTTCTAGGCGAGCGTGTGACCCGCGCACCCCTGGAATCCAGTTCCCAGTCCAATAGCGTGTGGAAATTCACACGCACCACGGGATACAGCGTGTGACCCGCGCACCCCTGGAATCCAGTTCCCAGTCCAATAGCGTGTGGAAATTCACACGCACCACGGGATACAGCGTGTGACCCGCGCACCCCTGGAATCCAGTTCCCAGTCCAATAGCGTGTGGAAATTCACACGCACCACGGGATACAGGTTCGCTGACGTACTTGCGTGTGTAAGTGCCCGCGCACCCATTAAATACACGTACATAGGCCAATCGCGTGTACGCGCACTTTTGTCCAATTACACGCGATGACACTCTGACGTGCAGTATTTCCACGTGTGCCCCGTCATCACGTGCTGAGTGGGGAACACCCGTGCGGGTCACGTCACAGACGCGCTTACGCGCTGAGGGACTCTGGTCCAATAGAATCGCGTATGCGTGCTGACGCGCTTACGCGCTAAGGGCCTTTCCTCGGATTTCACGCTGACGTGCAGGATTTTCACGTGCCAAATCACTCCGTATCAAGCTGGCCACGCGAAAACACACGGAAGACCACGCTCCTGCCCAGAAGGCCGAGTTACTGCCCCCCAGTGCCCCGAGCAGCCTCCCACGTGCCATCTGCTGCTGCCTGCCTGCCTGCCTGCCTGCTGCCACCGTGCCCTGCCATTTGGTGCCTGCACATCAGCCATCTGCAGGGGTCCAGTTGCTGTGTCCACCCCTGCTGGAACTGAAGACTCCCGACTGGGATTACATCGCTCCACAGCCCAGCCCCAGGACCCAGTTGCCCACCCACACCTGCCTCTGGGGTTGCCATGTCGGGCACTTCCACATCTGGCACCAGTGGCAACCCCAGGCCAGAGGGGCAGAGGGGCACCAGCTTCACTGTCACCGAAGTTGGTGTCCTGGTGGAGCATGTCCTGGGGCAGTATGATGCCCTCTTTGGATCGTCCCGCGCCAGCAAGGAAGGACGGCAGAGGATCTGGGCCGACTGTGTGGTTGCCATCAAAGCGGAGGGGGTGGCAACCCGCGACGTCCTGAAGATCAAGAAGCGCTGGGAGGACTTGAGGTCCAGGACCCTTGTGAAGGCCCGGCGCCTCGTGGAGGGGGGCCGGGGCCGCATGAGTTCCATCCAGATGAGGGTCCTGGAACGCGTACGCCCAGCGCTCCACGCCCAGATCCTTGAGAGGGAGGCCCGTCTGGAGTTGAGCGGTAAGTGTCCAAGCATTACTGTGTGAGACAGGGCATGTTGCGGTGTGCTGGTTCTATGATACTTGCCTGTATGTGTGCCATAGGCCATGTATGCATGTATGTGTGCAGGGACATCATGGTAATGCATGTGCGACCAGTGATGTGTGATCCACATGGTTGTTGCATGTGTTGAAATGCCGCATGGGGAGCCCTATGCAGATTTTGAACATGAGAGCATGCCAGTCTCTGTACCTGGACATGGGTGGGGGTGAGGGATGGGTGCTGATGCCAGGTACATATATGGTAGCCATGTCTGTGTGCCTGACCTGCGTGTCTGTGACTTGTGCATGCCATGGATGCATGACACATGTGTGTGACAATGCACAGATTCAGTGAAGCAGCCAAATTACCCTTGTATCCGCTGTGTTTGGTGTGTTTGGGGCCAGATGGATGTGACTGAGGTGAAGTGTGTGCATGTGATAGGCATGAGCCATGATGCATGTGAGTTACATATCATTGAATGTTTCAAGAGTCCATTGGACATGCATGGAAATGTCCATGGCATGCACCATGTCTGTTACTGTGTGTGTTTTGCCTGGACTGACCCATGTGTTGTGGAGGGACATGATGGAAGTGTACTTTGACAGTGGTGCTCATCTGCTATTGCTTCCTGTCTAGGGGACCATTGTACAGTGCCCTGATGCTTGTGTTCTTTGTCTCCCTCTACGCAGCGGCTAGTGAAGAAGAGGGCGGAGACGGCGCTGTGGAGCAAGGCGGCGGGGATGCCCCCACGGCTGCAGCGGAAGGGGTGGGTGAGCCCCCACAGGGGCCTGCTATGGTGGGAGACGGTGAGGAGCCATCCAGGTTGGTGGTTTGCACAGAGGAGGAGGAGGCCGCCACTGGGGCACACATGGGGCCTGGTGGGGGCATCCCTGCTGGTGCAAGTGGTGCAGTCCAGGGCCAGGGGCAGGAGGCAGCACAGGTCACCGTGGAGGGGCCTGTGCATGTCGCTGTCCCTGACCCTGTGAGTGCACCACCATGCACCAGCAGGGATGCCCCGTCCCAGGCCTGTCCGCAGGTAGAGGGGATGTCCATGTCACCTGACTCCCCTCCACCTGCGGACGTGGGAACCCCTGGCCGTGCGGAGAAGGTCCTGATTGGGGTCGCGATGCGCACGGCTGTGATTCGTGATGCCGTGCGTGCTTCCCGGGAGGAGCATGCACGTCATCACGAAGTGCACCGTGCCGACGTGGCCCAATCGGGATCGGCCATGTTCGGGGGTTTCCTGCATGTGTTGGCCAATGTGGCGGCCCTCTCCTCCTCTGTGCAGGCTATCCACCAGTCGTTCCCCTTGCCGTCTTCCAGCCCAGATGCCACCAGGGCCCCCTGTGGACCTGCCCCGACCAATGCAGCCAGCTCGGTGGGGATCCTATCCCTGCCACAGTTGGGAGTCGGAGGTCCAGCAGGGGTGGACAACACAGCAACTGGACCCCAGCAGATGGAAGATGTGACAGCATCATCGGGCAGGGCACGTGCACGACGGCGTCGGTGGTTTCCATCAGCCTGGATGCCGTCGTGCTGGCAGAGGCAGTGGCGTCGGAGGCAGCAGCGGGCTCGACGTGGGAGGCATCATGGCTCGGGGCCATCAAGATCAGAGGGGCAGGCATCGGCCGGAGGGCAGGGCAACCCTGGGATGGTGGTGTCTTCCATGTGGGAGCAGTTGGTCCAGCGGATAGGTGCGGAGCGGCAGCGGGCGGAAGAGGAGCGGCTTGCCATGGTCAGGGCGGAGTTCTCCATGCGTCGGGCGTTGAGGCGGGCTGAGTGCCTCGAGGAAGCTCGCAGGGAGTTTGAGCTGAACATGGGGTTATCCCTGCGAGACCTCGGGGCCAGGACAGAGTCCCGCCTCCAGGACATCGACATGGAGTTCGATGATGCCCTGGCCAGCAACATCAACAAGTGAGCCGCAGGACTTGCCCGCTGCCTTTGTATATAGTTATATAGTTAGTTAGTGTTAGGTTTCCTTTATTTGTTTTTATTATTTTGGACCGCTCGGACAATGGCCACTTTTTTGTATATATTTTTTTCATTAGGTAGTAGTAGGTTTCCTTTATGGTGTTGGGCTCATGGACCCTGGTACATTCCTGTATTTAGTTTGTTTTTTGAAGGAACATTTTCTTTTTTTCATTATTGTGTTCACCATGTGGAAATGGTTTTTCATTCTTTTGCTTCTACTTGATATTGCTTTGGTCAACATTTGTTTTTGGATTCCTTTTTCGTTTTTTGATTTTTACTTTTGTTCTCCAACATGGACCATTTATTTTATTATCCACATAGTTGTATGTTTGATTTGTTTACTTATTTTTAATCTTTAATACATTTTTTATTTTTACTTCCACTTGTCTTATTTTGTCTTTGGTTTCATACATGTCATGATATGGGTTTTGACATTCACTTGCAGCCATTGTGTATGTGTGTGTGACGGACATGTGTTCATTTACATACTTGCCATTGGGGTTGTGTCATGTAATTGCATTCACTATGTGGGTGGATGCAATCCTTGCCTGGGTGTTTGTGCTGGGTATGCTGCCCATCACTGCCATGATTGTGTATCGTCAGGACCTGGGGGCAGGGGGACATGGGTGGGGGCCTGGTGGAGGGTGACCCTGCACTGCTGGGGGGTGGGGGTGGTGGGTGACATGAGTGGGGGCCTGGTGGAGGCTGCCCCTGCACTGCTGGGGTGTGGGGGTGGTGGGAGACATGAGTGGGGGCCTGGTGGAGGGTGCGCCTGGTGTCTGGGGTGTGGGGGTGGTGGGAGACATGAGTTGGACATGGGTGGGGGCCTGCTGGCAGGTGCCCCACAGTGCTGGGGGGTGGGGGTGGTGGGTGACATGAGTGGGGGCCTGGTGGAGGCTGCCCCTGCACTGCTGGGGTGTGGGGGTGGTGGGAGACATGAGTGGGGGCCTGGTGGAGGGTGACCCTGCACTGCTGGGGTGTGGGGGTGGTGGGAGACATGAGTGGGGGCCTGGTGGAGGGTGCCCCTGGTGGCTGGGGGGTGGGGGTGGTGGGTGACATGAGTGGGGGCCTGGTGGAGGCTGCCCCTGCACTGCTGGGGTGTGGGGGTGGTGGGAGACATGAGTGGGGGCCTGGTGGAGGGTGACCCTGCACTGCTGGGGTGTGGGGGTGGTGGGAGACATGAGTGGGGGCCTGGTGGAGGCTGCCCCTGCACTGCTGGGGTGTGGGGGTGGTGGGAGACATGAGTTGGACATGGGTGGGGGCCTGCTGGCAGGTGCCCCACAGTGCTGGGGGGTGGGGGTGCAAGGGGACATGAGTTGGTGTTCATTAGTTCAAGGAGACATGTGCCTTTGCTGGGGGGCATGCCCATGTTGGGTGGGCTGCCTGCGGGACATGACCAGGGATGCAGGGTAGTCCCCTGTGGTGTGGGCTGCCTGCAGGGGCCGTGGAGGGTGTACAGGGTACACCTGGGAGGACCCACACTGTCAAATCACATGTGGAACTTCCCGCGCACCCCTGAAATACACGCGCCCAGGCTATTCGCGTGAGGAACTTCCCGCGCACCCCTGAAATACACGCGCCCAGGCTATTCGCGTGTGGAACTTCCCGCGCACCCCTGAAATACACGCACCCAGGCTATTCGCGTGTGGAACTCCCCGCGCACCCCTGAAATACACGCGCACCCAGGCTATTCGCGTGTGGAACTTCTCGCGCACCCCTGAAATACACGCGCCCAGGCTATTCGCGTGTGGAACTTCCCGCGCACCCCTGAAATACACGCGCCCAGGCTATTCGCGTGTGGAACTTCCCGCGCACCCGTGTAATACACGCGCCCAGGCTATTCGCGTGTGGAACTTCCCGCGCACCCCTGAAATACACGCGCCCAGGCTATTCGCGTGTGGAACTCCCCGCGCACCCCTGAAATACACGCGCCCCCAGGCTATTCGTGTGTGGAACTTCCCGCGCACCCCTGAAATACACACGCCCAGGCTATTCGCGTGTGGAACTTCCTGCGCACCCCTGAAATACACGCGCCCAGGCTATTCGCGTGTGGAACTTCCCGCGCACCCCTGAAATACACGCGCCCAGGCTATTCGCGTGTGGAACTTCCCGCGCACCCCTGGAATACACGTAGCCCGCTCCCCCAGGCCCGATCGCGTGAGGAACTTCACGCGAACCCCTGTAATACACGTAGCCCGCTACCCCAGGCCCGATCGCGTGAGGAACTTCACGCGAACCCCTGTAATACACGTAGCCCGCTCCCCCAGGCCCGATCGCGTGTGAAACTTCACGCGAACCCCTGAAATACACGTAGCACGCTCCCCCCAGGCCCGATCGCGTGAGTGACTTCACGCGAACCCCTGTAATACACGTAGCCCGCTCCCCCAGACCCGATCGCGTGTGAAACTTCACGCGAACCCCTGAAATACACGTAGCACGCTCCCCCAGGCCCGATCGCGTGAGAAACTTCACGCGAACCCCTGAAATACACGTAGCCCGCTCCCCCAGGCCCGATCGCGTGAATAACTTCACGCGAACCCCTGTGATGCACGTACCCTGCTGAAATCGCGTGTTAGACTTCCCGCGCACCCCGGTATACACGCACACGTATTTTTTGTCAGCGGGTGTCCGTGTTTGTGGGTACCCCTTTGCACGTCATTTTTCCTGGAGGGCCACAGTATGGGACATTCATCATGGCAGTATATAGGTGCTATTTGTTGGCGCACCTTTTGGCGCACATTTCTTACAGCCGCAGAGACGCTACCGCCTGCTTTCTTGTGGCGGTCGTGTTTGTGCCTGTGCGCTGGTTTGAGCGTGCGCTTTTTTCCCCTATTCTGTTCCATGAATACGTGTTGTAGGCGAGCGTGTGGGCGTTCCGCGCACTTGTGCCCTGTACTTCCCCCGTGATGCCCACGTTTTGGCAAGTTGTTCCCCATTCCGAGTGTTACGCCCGTGTTCCGCCTACTTTTGTTGCGTGCGCCGGATTTCGCTGTGGCCTGTGCGATTTTCGCTGTGACCTGGCGCACGCTGTTAGATGGCCTGTGCGCCAACGTGCGCCGCGCACTTTTTATCGCACATACGCTGGTTTTCTCGCGCACGGCCTTCCATGAATCGACGTGCGCTGCTTTTCGTGCGATTTTCGCAATTGCACTGCGATTTTCGCTATTCCACTGCGATTCGCACGTTTTTGCCCACTTGCGCCGCGCTAATTATTCCATGAATCGGCCTGATAGTGTTTTTGGAATAAGACGACAATTGGACAACTGTGCTGGAATGGTGAAATTCACTATAAACTCACAGGAAGATCCACAAGAATGTCTAATGTACTTACTACAAGTACTGGAAAACAAAAACATACCTATACATGAAATCTTTCAGATTTCATACATGTGGAAACATACATGCACTCTCTGCAACAATGTGACACAAGAAGAAATCCCCAATGAACGCTTCATATATATATCAATACCAAATTGTGAATCCATTCCATTTCAGCAACTTGTACAAAATGCAAACCATGGTAGATTATGCTCTACCTGCAATTCAGATAATCGCTCCACGTTAGTAATACAAACACATAGTAAATACGTAATACTAATGCTTCTACGTTACAATGCAGATGGAACCAAAAACAACTGCAAGCTGACTGGATTCACACATGGTCAAATATCACTTGGTAAGAAAACCTTCACAACAATAGGTATAATCTACCACGCAGGAGCCACAACCAATTTAGGGCACTACACTGCATACATAAAAAAGAAATGTGGATGGTTTGAATGTAATGATAGTACCATTACTCTAAAGCAGATATTACCAGCAAATCTTACAAACGCTTATTTGATGTTCTTAAAACCAAAATTTGATAAATAAACTGTATTTAAACCTTTAAGTAAATTTGTGTTAAAAAAATATAAACTGTTAGAATACTCCAAAAGCTATCTAACTGCTCAAAGATTCTACAACAACTAATCAGATAAATGAATACCACTAAATTAGGCCAAAAAATACACAGTTAGAATACGCCAATTGGTATCTAACTGTCCCAAAATTTAACAATATCCAAAATAGATAAATCAAAACCACTAAAATATATTAAAAACATAGACAGTTACAATACGCCAATTGCTCCAAAATTTTATAATATCAAAACAAATGAAGAATCTGTTACTGCTTCAAAAAAAATACAACAAAGCAAAGTATAAAGCATTAGCCAGAAACAAAAAGTGAACATTGAAAACAAACAAACAAATAAACTGTAGCATAACAGAAAAGGTTTTTTTTTTTAATCCAACATGGATTTTTTTTTCTCCCACAGACCCAATGATTTTAGCAACAAATACAGAAACTGAGCAAATTGCACAGTACTCTGATTTGTACTCTACTAAATATGAGGGTCGAAAAAAAATGAAAGTATATTGCTTATACAATGTAATAAGTCATTACAAAATACTAATACTAACATGCTATTTTCTTTTATCACAGAAATGAAGAAGAAAAACATGTACTCCCATTACTAGACCAAACAGTAAGTATACAATAATAAGGACAACCATAGCAGCATATCACATCCATAGTATCTAATACCTTTCTTCCTTATACATTTGTTTTTCACCCAAAGTTATAAGCAAATATGAATGTGATATGCTGCGGTGGTTGTTGCCAGGGCATAGAGTCTTGGGTGCATGGCCAAATGGCCATGCACCCAAGACTCTATGCCCTGGCAACAACCACCGCAGCATATCACATCCATAGAGTCAAACATTTCAACTATGATCTATGGGAAACTTTTAATGTCCGCAAACAATGTGAGTGTTCTTAGAACACTTTGAACTTGCCAGCGAACAATACCGACACCGTTTTCAGGACACCCCCTACGAACATTTCAGAACAACGCGATAGTTCTTAGAACACTTTCAACTTAACAACGAACAATAAGGACAGCGTCCTAAGGACACCCCCTACGAACATTCCAGGACACCGGGAGTGTTCTCAAAAACGTCTTCAGAACACCCCCATTTTGTTTATTTGCGAACATTTCAGGACACCGCGGGTGTTCTTAGAACACATTCAACTTGACAGAGAACAATACGGACAGTGTCCTCAGGACACCCCCTACGAACACTCCCCGGACACCGCGAGTGTTCTTAGAAGCGTCTTCAGAACACCACCATCTTGTTTATTTGCGAACATTTCAGGACACCGCGAGTGTTCTTAGGACACATTCAACTTGACAGAGAATAATACGGACAGCGTCCTCAGGACACCCCCTACGAACATTCCAGGACACCGGGAGTGTTCTTAGAAGCTTCTTCAGAACACCACCATCTTGTTTATTTGCGAACATTTCAGGACACCGCGAGTGTTCTTAGGACACATTCAACTTGACAGAGAACAATACGGACAGCGTCCTCAGGACACCCCCTACGAACACTTCCCGGACACCGCGAGTGTTCTTAGAAGCGTCTTCAGAACACCGCCATCTTGTTTATTTGCGAACATTTCAGGACACCGCGAGTGTTCTTAGGACACATTCAACTTGACAGAGAATAATACGGACAGCGTCCTCAGGACACCCGCTACGAACATTCCAGGACACCGGGAGTGTTCTTAGAAGCATCTTCAGAACACCACCATCTTGTTTATTTGCGAACCTTTCAGGACACCGCGAGTGTTCTTAGGACACATTCAACTTGACAGAGAACAATACGGACAGCGTCCTCAGGACACCCCCTACGAACACTCCTCGGACACCGCGAGTGTTCTTAGAAGCGTCTTCAAAACACCACCATCTTGTTTATTTGTGAACATTTCAGGACACCGCGAGTGTTCTTAGGACACATTCAACTTGACAGAGAACAATACGGACAGCGTCCTCAGGACACCCCCTACGAACACTCCCCGGACACCGCGAGTGTTCTTAGAAGCGTCTTCAGAACACCCCCATTTTGTTTATTTGCAAACATTTCAGGACACCGCGGGTGTTCTTAGAACACATTCAACTTGACAGAGAACAATACGGACAGCGTCCTCAGGACACCCGCTACGAACATTCCAGGACATCGGGAGTGTTCTTAGAAGCGTCTTCAGAACACCACCATCTTGTTTATTTGCAAACATTTCAGGACACCGCGAGTGTTCTTAGGACACATTCAACTTGACAGAGAACAATACGGACAGCGTCCTCAGGACACCCCCTACGAACACTCCCCGGACACCGCGAGTGTTCTTAGAAGCGTCTTCAGAACACCACCATCTTGTTTATTTGCGAACATTTCAGGACACCGTGAGTGTTCTTAGGACACATTCAACTTGACAGAGAATAATACGGACAGCGTCCTCAGGACACCCCCTACGAACATTCCAGGACACCGGGAGTGTTCTTAGAAGCTTCTTCAGAACACCACCATCTTGTTTATTTGCGAACATTTCAGGACACCGCGAGTGCTCTTAGGACACATTCAACTTGACAGAGAACAATACGGACAGCGTCCTCAGGACACCCCCTACGAACACTCCCCGGACACCGCAAGTGTTCTTAGAAGCGTCTTCAGAACACCACCATCTTGTTTATTTGCGAACATTTCAGGACACTGCGAGTGTTCTTAGGACACATTCAACTTGACAGAGAACAATACGGACAGCGTCCTCAGGACACCCCCTATGAACACTCCCCGGACACCGCGAGTGCTCTTAGAAGTGTCTTCAGAACACCCCCGTTTTGTTTATTTGCGAACATTTCAGGACACCGCGGGTGTTCTTAGAACACATTCAACTTGACAGAGAACTATACGGACAGCGTCCTCAGGACATCCGCTACGAACATTCCAGGACACCGGGAGTGTTCTTAGAAGCGTCTTCAGAACACCACCATCTTGTTTATTTGCGAACATTTCAGGACACCGCGAGTGTTCTTAGGACACATTCAACTTGACAGAGAACAATACGGACAGCGTCCTCAGGACACCCCCTACGAACACTCCCCGGACACCGCAAGTGTTCTTAGAAGCGTCTTCAGAACACCCCCATTTTGTTTATTTGCGAACATTTCAGGACACCGCGGGTGTTCTTAGAACACATTCAACTTGACAGAGAACAATACGGACAACGTCCTCAGGACACCCCCTACGAACATTTCAGGACACCGGGAGTGTTCTCAAAAACGTCTTCAGAACACCCCCTTTGTGTTTAGTTGCGAACATTTCAGGACACCGCGGGTGTTCTTAGAACACATTCAACTTGACAGAGAACAATACGGACAGTGTCCTCAGGACACCCCCTATGAACACTCCCCGGACACTGTGAGTGTTCTTAGAACAGTTTCACTTTGCTTGCGAACAAAACGGACACATATTGAGTCCTTAGAACACCCCCCAGTCAGTTTATTTAGAACATTTCAGAACACCCGTGATGTCCGCAAACAAATCGAACACAAAAAGAACGTCTAACACATAAAAAACACAACTTTCATCCTATCTCATACACTCCCACCCTTCCCAAACACTCCTACACACCAACACACTCTACAAAATACACATTTTGAACAAAGTTTCACCGCGCTGTCCGAGGACCTCCGCGAATCCAAGATGGCGGGCGCTACCGAAAAATCTGACGCGCTTCACGCTCCACGCCGTCCAATCAGCGAACACGTTGCATTTCCGCGAACATCACGCAAGACGATTGGCCAATCAGGACACTGTCCGCGGAGCGAACAGGGAAGTGTGTCCGCGAACCGAACACAGATATCACTATTTTTTTTTTACCTACTTTTTGGTCATTTAAAAAAAAACTACTGGACGGATTTTCACCAAATTTGCAAAAGCACGCTTTCTGGACCAAGCAGCTGCTCCTGGTCCAAATTTGGTGGAAATCCGTCTAGCGGTTTGGGCTGTAGGCGCGAGCAAACATTTTTTCCCATTCAGTCTATGGGAAAAAAAAAAGTTTTGGGACCCCCCCTATAACTTTGCCCCCCCTGGACGAATCCTCACCAAACATTGCAAAAATATTCAGAGTGACCCAAATACTTTTTTTGCAAAGTTTGGTGAGGATCCGTCCAGGGAGAGCGAAGTTATAAGCCACCCAAAAAGTGCTCTTCCTATGGAAACAGCAACTTAACCATAACTACATGGCCACTACCGTGGCCATGTAATATATATATATATATATATATATATATATATATATATATGTATATATATATATACATATATATATATATATATGCGGTCAATTGTGCAAAGGTCAATTCGGACCCTTGACTTTCGATCAATTGGGTCATTCGAACAATTGTGTTCGAACAATTTGGGTAATACCGACGACTATACAAATGGGAAGAAAGAATGTGTCAGGAACCAGAAATCGGAAACTGCAACAATGGACACTAAAAGGTACTAGAGATCAAGAAGATATGAATGCAAAATGTATACTTAGGTGAGGACAGAACAAACAGAAAATGTGAGTGCGGATGGGTGTTTGACGTTATGATTTTGGTGGGTGATCGGGCAGGAGGTACATGTGTTCACACCATCATTTTTGTCAGAATTGTTCATAACAAAACCGTTGTCTTATTTTGACTTGTGAGATATAAATCTCCTTTGCATTTGTTGAATACATTTTGGATTGATGACCCTTTCTGAATGATTCTGCCCCTATTGATTTTTTATTTAATTGCTTATGCACATGAATGCCACCCCTAACAATCCATCTAAGTGTGGTACATTATTGTTCCCAACAATCCGTATAAGTGTGGTGCATTTCCTACCTGCTAAATGGGAGATATGGCTGACTAATACAATTGGGCTAAATGTGAGCTCTGGATGACTAACACAGTTGGGCTGGATGCTATATATGGCTAATTAACACAGATGGGCTAAATGAGAAATATAGCTGACTAGCATAATTGGGCTAAATGCGAGATATGGCTGGCTAACACAATTGGGATAGATGCGAGATATGGCTAACACAGTTGGGCTAGTTGAGAAATATGGCTGACTAACACAGGTGGGCTACATGCGAGATATAGCTGCATCCCACAATTATACCCTGGTGACCCACCAGACAGTTGGATTGCAACATTAACACTTATAGCCGCGTTTCATCCTCTACGAACGCTTCAACTAGCCAAGTCTCTGAAGTGCGTTTTAATTGGTGACCTAGATTTTCCTCTATGCCTTTATCCATCTCCTTCTTTGTTCTGACCAGTTTCATCATTGATCAACTTTCACCTGCATTCTTGGTACCTGTCCGTGGTATTTATTATTCTCCATTCCACCCTGATTTCTTGCCGGCTCTTTTCTCTGGTCTCTACACCACTGTGCTTGATATGTGAGGAGTCCATGGGAAGAAATTCAAACTGTTGTAGATATTCTCAGAGAGCCTCTGGGTCTGCACATCCCTTTATATTTTGTAATGAGCATTGTCGCAGGGTCCAAGAGGCCATACCTGATCTCATGTTTCCTCAGCAGGGGCTTAAGGGCTAGGAACCTTTTCCTCGTTTCCATTCTATCCTTGGAGTAATCCGGCACCACATACAATTTGTGGTTGTCCCACATGAGCAGATTCTTCTTCTTAGCCACCATCAGCATCTGCCTTACATGTTAGAATCTCAAATAACAAACTATAAGAGGTTGAGGTGCTTTCAAGGTGAATCCATCTCGTCTTCTAACTCTGTGGGCTCTCTGTATCTCGAGCGGACTTGCAAATTCCAGTTGCATTACCGCACTAATCCATTTTTCTAGGATGGTAATTGGGTCTCCTCCTTCCACGTTCTCTGGGAAGACAAAAAAATGAATATTGTACATCCTGTTGAGATCCACCAAATCAATCTTCGTGGCTCGCAACTCATCCAGCTGCAACTATAAAGAAAAGGCTCTGTCCGCCACTTCTTCTACGTGTCTGACTCTCTCCTCCTTCTCCACCAGTCTGTCATTGAACTTCCCCACCTCCATCTTTACCTGCAGCACTTCTGCATGTTTGTCTCTCACCTGGATATCAATGTCCGAGATTGCTTCACTTATCTTAGAAAAGTAGATCGATGGCCGCCGCTTCTGTTGAGCTTTTTTGTTCCTCCATGTGTTCGGACACACCACTAGACTCAGCCGGTCTCACCCCTTGAGTGCTGATATATTCCCCAACACAGGCGCACAGGTCCAGTCCTCATTCAGCAATGGTTCCCCTATTGGCTAAATACTCCCTGCACCATGTATTCCTCCTTTGTCGGCATAGTGTGATGTTTGGGAGCCAGGCGGCAAGGCCAGTAAAATAACTTAACAATGTTGAATGGACAAGTGAAAAGGGACATTCCTGGAAAGTCCACATGGACAAATGGAACGGTTAGATCAACTTTAGATTACACATGAATACTGAAGAACCATCTACATAAGATCGACTGTCTTGAGGTTATAACACAAGCAGTGAGTGATCATAACATCTTATGACTCACTTGGTCAAAAGAATCAAAAATTGATGTAACAACAAAAGAAGACTCCACGGAATTAATTCCTGAGATTAAGGAATAAAGATGTCATTGACCTAATTGACCTAACAGAGAAATACAAAGCTCAAATGTGTCAAGACAATGCCGATCCTGAATTTGACTCCCTCCTAAAAATCTATGAAACAAAAAAAATCTGGTTCACAACTGTCTCAATTAGTACCAAAGCACAAGTATAGTATGGAACTGGCAGCTAAAAGTAAACAACTAAAACGAGACATTCGTCAAATAAAGAAAACATTCAGTGGAGAAGAACAATAACTGCAAATTAAAAACAATAAACAACAGTATATGCATTGGCTAAGAGTTCAAGAGCAGGGGCAAGGGATGCTACATACAATGGCACAAGCAACATCCAGGAAGATGTGGTACATAACAAACAATCAAACATTAAATCAACAATGTCGTCTCACAAGTGGAGTGACTGAACTCCAATCGAGGAAACACTATGAAGAAGTTTTAGGTAGTGCTGAGGCAAGTAGGGGAGTCATGCCATCAGAGAAATACATCCCATGGAACATCACGAAGAATGAAGAGCATATAGAATGAATGATTAAAAGATTGAAAGACTCAACGGCAGCCAGACCAGACGGTTTAAACAACTTACGTCTGAATAAAAAAATTGCAAAATGGGACAAACTGATAAGCTGGATATTCAGGAACATTGAGGAAAAAAAACGAATCCCAGAATTGTGGACGAAAAGCATCACAGTCCCGATTTTTTTAAAAGGCAGGAGAGACGATCCCTGAAATTACCGGCCAATATCCCTACTGGATACAATTGGAAAGATTCTTGCAGCTGACCTACAGAGTGGGCCGACTCAATGAATATCATAGATCCCCGACAGACAGGATTTATAAAAAGAAGCGGTACGGACCTGAATTTATTCCTCTTATCACTGCTAAAACGTACTGCCATCAAAATAAAGGAGAAAATACATCTAGCCTTTATTAACTTAAGGCAAGCCTTTGATGGAGTTAATAGGCAGAAACTCTGGAACAAACTGGAAAAATTGAACTGTCCTGAAGACCTTCTGCAACCAACAAAAGCACTCCATTATAAAACATCAACACGGATAAGGATTAATAACAATTGTAGCCTTTCTGCAAAGTTAGTGACTAACAAAGGAGTGAAGCAAGGCTATCCACTTGCAGCAACACTCTTTAAGCTATACATTGCCGATCTGCCTGGGCTCTGAAAGCATACAAAACATTTGCCACCAAAAATCAACAATCAGGAAATATCTATGATTTGTTATGCAGATGATATCGTACTGCTTGATCGAACTCAAATCGGTCTTCAACGGCTACTACACAGCCTACAGAACTCTATGATACAAAATGACCTAGTGATTAATACTGGGAAATCAAAATTCTTAACAATAGGGGGAACTAAGAAAACCAGTGAGAGAAGATTTAACTGGAAAATTCACGAGGAAACCTTGGGAAAGATAAAAGAAATTCGATACTAGGGAGTGAGAGTAAATAAGTCAATTGCAGAAAAAGATTTGGAAGATGACCGCCTCTCAAAGGTACGAACGTTGCGTGCCCAAGGGTCAATTCTTAATGGATGATTTGGCAATATTTCTCTAATCCCAGTACGTTCATTCTATATCCAAAAGGTAATTCCCATTTTATTGTTTGGTGGAGAAACAGGACTGAACATCACGTGGAAATCATGAGCAAAACCTGAGGCACAATTGTGGAAGCCAATACTAAAACTACCCAGATATATCCCTTATAGCTGCTATCAGAACAGATCTAGGGCTCCAGTCCTTGTACTCCATAATAGAATGGAAATCCCTAGCATTAGTAAGAACAATTTCACTGGAAACCCTGGTGTTGGGATATCAGATACTTGCACCACACGCGGCGGGAGAAAGTGCTGACCTGCTTAACCTGTGAAAAACAGAATGGAGTAAACAACTACTCACAGTGGACTCAACGATGAAAGAAGTAATTGAGAATCCAAATTAAGTGAAAGAAAAATTGAAAACATGTGACGGGATCCTTACAAGAGAAGCAAAACTGTTGTATAAAACCCAAAAGGACACGGCCAACGAACACAGAAAGAGAGATACCGTGCAGCAATACATTAGACGATTCCTGTCCATGTACCTTCAAGAGAGATTGATGCAAATCACACTAGGAGATTTTCCAAAAAATTACTTCAAACATAAAATGGGCAAGCGTGGAATAAACAAAGGCTCATGTATATTTTGCAAAAACTCAAACAACGGCAAAACAACAAAACATTTGAATGAATGGTGGGAATACTTCAGAGGCGGACAAAATGAGCATTTCACTTGTACTGGAATACATTTTCTGGATTGACTTTTAAAGTCACAACAACATACTGAAACAAATTAAGGCAAGGAAATTGAAACATTGACGAAAAGAGTCATTGAAGCTAAGCGGCAAGAAAGCTTTTAAGATGTCTTGTTGTGAAAGAGAAGAACATTCAATGAATTTAAAGTTTTCTTATCTTCCCTATCTTTTAATATTTCTTATTTCTTTTTATTTGGAGGTATTGGACATGAACTAAGAACGGGCTAATGGCAATTGAGGATATGACAAAGTGATAAACGTGATCAAAGTTTTGTTTGTTCAAAATGAAATCATAATAAATAAATTTAAAAAAAAAATCATGATTCCACATTTTGTGTTTCTTTACAGTTTTTTCACCCGAGTTTGTTAGCACAGGGTTCCTAGAGGTTCTAACTTCCGTTTGAGCCTCGTGGCATTACCTATGATAATTTAGTTATTGTCTTATTGGCTATGAACTCTCAAGTGGCGTTATCACTGCGAGTGCTGTGAAAGAGCGTACCCAGATAAATATAGGACTCAATCCATTCTACATGGTTTTATTAAAAGGCAAACTTGTAGAAGGGCATTGCTTTTTTCTCCCAACGTACATGATTTTTATTTTGCCATATTGATAGTTAAATCATGTTGCTCCACGTAAGTCAGAAGGGCATTTACAGATCTTTTTAGCCCTAACGATGTATGGTCTAGCAACACAATGGGGCTGGTTCATGGAATTTGTGCGCCAAAAAACAGGGATTTGTGGGCGATTCTGCCCGCAAATCCCCATTTGTTAAACAGGGATTTGCAGGCAGGATGGCGCACAAATTCCCGTTTTTCGCCGCACGAATTCCATGAATCAGCCCCAATGTCTCCAGTATATCTAAGCCAAAGAATGTGCATACTTCTTTGGGGGAAAGGTATTCACTTCATCCAGACATTTGGGAGTATCAGACATATATACAGGTTAAGTAATAACAGGGAAAGAAAGCATCCCTGTTTCAGCTCATGATTGGTGTTAATTTTCCTATAAAACTTTCCAGTGTTATCCAGCTTGACTACAACAGTGGTGTTGGTGTAAGCTTGTACTGTCATATTTAACAGGCTCCTAGGGATTCCCCAGTTATTAAGTTTTGTCCAGAGCAGGGGGACAATTTATCACTTCGAAGGCGGTTGTGTAATTACGAAGGCTACATGAAGAAGTAAGGTCTCTTGTGTGGCTTTCTTAATTAAAATCCTGGGCCACAGGATATTTTGCTCTGTCCCATGGCCCTTTCTTGTTTGTTTGTTTGTTTGTTTATTTATTTGGTAATGCGCGCCAAACCCTTGGGTAGCCAGGCGCAACAGTGTACAGGAAAACTTAAGCTTGTTACAGTATTTGGCATGAGTATGTAAAACACATAGGCAAGACAGAGCAAATATATACAGGAATATATACACACATATGTACAAGATTAGGGCATATGTTGGGATATCCAAGGCATTCTAGCGAGACTGTCTAAGCAGATGGTTGTCTGATCAAGTTTATCGGTCAGGCTATAAATCTGGAGTCATATAGGCTAGGTAGGTAGGGGGGATGTGTACTCGGCTATTTTTAGGATTGGGGAGGTCCAGGTGAGCAGAAGATACGGTATGGGCAAAGGTGGGAATATGCTAGGTTTAAGTCAGGATATGTGTCATTGGCACGCAGCCATTTACTTATCTTGAGTCTGAATTTAGGGTACGGTTGTTCCGTTCTGAGGTCGAGTGGTAACTTGTTCCAGCAGTGAGCAGCTTTGACTGGAAAGCTAGTTCCTCCCGCAGTTGAATGTTTAAACCTAGGAGTCTCTAATTTAAAGGTGTTGGCAGATCTCGTGGGTCGCGTGGAAGTTTTCCTATTGATTTTTTCCATAAGGTATGGGGGGGCTAGGTTGTTTAGACATTTAGAGGTGAGGGAGGCTGTTTTGAGTAGGATTCTATCAGTTGTTTTTAGCTAGTTAACCTCTTTCCTGTATTTAGTGACGTGCTCTTTGTAGGGGATATTTAGTGCTGCTCTCAGGGCATTATTCTGCAGTCTTTGAAGTTTGTCTGTGACGTATTTATTGGCTCCAGAGTACAGGGCGTTGCAGTAGTCTAACCTAGACATGATAAGAGCATTAGCTAGGGTGATGCAACTGGCACTGGATAGGTACGGTCTGGATGCGCGGATAAGTTTGCAGGTGTAAGTAGTAGAAGAGGCAAGGGAGTTGACTTGTTTCTTGAGCGTGAGGGAAGAGTCCAGATAGAATCCAAGGGTTTTAACCACAGACATCACCTTGATAGGTTTGTTATCAATGCTGAAGGATGTGTAGTTGGGGCTTAATTTTTGGATGTTGGCTACAGAGCCTAGGATTAGTATCTCCGTTTTGTCGTCATTCAGGCAGAGGCCATGTGAGGCCATCCATGCCTGAATGAGGGTGTATATCTTGTTCACCAAGGCTGAGTCTGCCTCGTAGTTGCCCGAAAGGGGTATGAGGATCTGAGTGTCATCTGCGTAGTTCGTGTAGGTGACACCCAGTCTGTCCAACTTGTCAAACAAAGGCTTGGTGAAGATGTTGTACATGGTAGGGGAGACACAGGATCCTTGTGGGACGCCACAGGTTATGTTGATAAGGTCATCAGAGTCAGAGGTGGAGAAGACTCGCATGGTGCGATTAGCTAAGAAGGATTGGACCCAAGCTATGGCGTCTCCTGTGAAGTTGCCAGCAGATTGGAGATGGTTGCATAAGACTTCATGGTCCACTAGGTCAAAAGCTGCCGACAAGTCCAGTAGGAGGAGCAAGGCTGTCTTTCCATTATCCTTTAGTTCCTCAATTTGTGTCTTGAGGTCTAAAAGAGCTGTTTCCGTGCCATGGAGTGGGCGGAAGACAGATTGCCGTGAGCCAAGCAAGTGGTTAGCTTCCAGGTAGTCTTGGATTTGTATGTAGGCAGCTCTGTCTAGGATTTTAAGTAGAAATGGCACGGTGGTGATAGGTCTGTAGTTGGTGGGGATGGTAGGGTCCAGGGTTTGTTTTTTTAGTAGTGGGAGGACCCATGATTCTTTGAGGTTGGTGGGTACCATGTTAGATTTAAAGGAGGAGTTTATGATCTTGGAGATGAAGGGAGCTAGGTCCCTGGCTGTGTCCTTTATTAGTTGTGCTGGGCAGGAGTCGCCCTTGCAGTTTGAGGGTTTGAGGGAGAGTATTATTTTTTCTGTGTCAATTATGGAGATAGTCTTGAATCTAAACAGTGCGGTAGTCTTATTCTTCTGAGATTGGGGTATTTGTTGGTCCAGTGGTGACAGTGTGGCTTTTTTTTTTAGCAATTTTAAATTGAAGCGAGGAGATTTTGTTAGAGAGGGTGTTTTGTATGTTTGTGCACCAGACTTTGTTTTTAGGGGTGTTGTCTATTGGTTGAATAGGGGATTCCAGTTCACGGAGGATGGCGAAAAGCTCTTTGGTATTAGAGTTAGCTTTTGCGATCCTGTCATTAAAGGTATTCCTCTTGTTTTTTTATAGGATTTAGCAAATTCAGTTAGGTTATTTTTGTTGTATTCAGTGGGTGAGTGGCGCTAGATGGATTGTAGCTTTTTTTTCTGTAATCTAAGAGATTTGAGGTGGGGCGTAAACCAGGCCTTTAGGTGGGCCTCCTGTTTAGCTTTGCGTAGTTTAGTTCGGGCAACTGCGTCTAGTGCTTTGATCATAGCATCATTGAAAGTTTTTACTAGTGTGTCAGGGTTGTTGCTTTCCAGTCCAGATATGGCCGGAAGGAGGAGGGGATAATATTTTCAGCAGTTATATCCTTCTTACTTCTGCTCGGGAGAGGAGGAACCAAATTGGTAATTTTAGGGCTAAGGAGATCTAGTGTGGCTGAGAGGGTTATTAGATAATGATCAGTCGAGGTTTGTGGAGCAATATCGGTGATACTAATGTTGTAATTCAGTTCGGTGACCCAGTCAAGGGTCCTACCTTTGATGTGGGTAGGGGAGAGGACTTTTTGATCAAGGCCGTGGTCCTTGAGCAGGGCTGCAACTGACTCAGCATGTTTATTGTCAGCATCATTAAAGCTGAGGTTAAAGTCTCCCAATAGTAAGGTTTGGGAGTGGTCTTTAGTGTTATTGGCTATAAGGCTAGTTAGATCATCTTCAAAGGTACCTAATGGCCCAGGGTGCCTGTATATTAGGTGGATTGAGAGCGTGCGGTTATTAGAGAGGGACATTTTGGCTGTGAGTATTTCACAGGATGAGAAGGAGACTGATGTGGCAAGTCTGATGGGATGGGTAGATTTAAAAATGATGGCTAGTCCACCGCCTCTGGCATTAGGCCTGTCGGCTCTGAGAATTTGGTATTTGTCGGGCACAGCTAGCATTAGTGTTGGTCCTGCAGCCTCGTGAAGCCAGGTCTAAGTTATGGCCAATAGGTCCAAATTGTCATTATTTAGGATGTCAGCAATTTCTGTGGTGTGGGCCACCACTGATCATGCATCAATGAGGGATCCTATTAACGTTAAAGAGCTATTAGGTTTGTTGGTCTGACCAATTTTTGGTGGTAGGGTATCTAGAGTTGCGCGAATTTTAGTAGAAGTTTGGAGCGCTGGAGTAGGTTTTTTAGCCGGGTATTAGTGTGTCTATTGGCATTATTCTGGTGGTTTCTTACAGGTTCATAGATACTGGGTAGTCTGGTCCTGAGTCGCATATTTCTGTCCTTGGGGGGGCTAGTTTTGATAGTAGAGGCCATTGTGGTATATATATTGGTGATGAGTATTAAGGTAAGGGTGACTTTAGTAAGGCAGGTAGGGGACATTTCTGTTTAAGCGAGGAGCATACTGTGTGCTGGCGACTAGATATTTAGTTTGGGTAGCAGATGTGTCCAGCAATACGCCTAAAATGGGAAGTACAATGAGCTAACCTTTAGTGCATTTAAATTGTAGGGATGCAGTGGGGATGTTCAAGCATATTGACATCTAGATTCGATTTTGGTGCAAAAAAGGCCTAGACAGGCACATGGAGAAGACATGAAAGACCTGCAACACTGGTAACTGGAGAGTACATAGTGTACCATAAAATGAGATTCAGTATGTTTGTGTTATAGGAATGGAATGACATACAGGATCTAAGAATGGGGTCAATAGCAAAATGCACAAGCAGTGGATCACCTGAATTAATGCACAAGCAATGGGTCACATGAATTCGATTTTTAGCAATCAGGGCAAAAACATAGGGTCAATAGCAAAATGCACAAGCAATGGGTCACCTGAATTAATGCACAAGCAATGGGTCACCTGAATTCGATTTTTAGCAATCAGGGCAAAAACATAGGGTCAATAGCAAAATGCACAAGCAGTGGATCACCTGAATTCGATTTTTAGCAATCAGGGCAAAAACATAGCGTTAATAGCAAAATGCACAAGTAATGGGTCACCTGAATTAATGCACAAGCAATAGGTCACCTGAATTAATGCACAAGCAGTGGATCACCTGAATTCGAGTTTTAGCAAACAGGGCTACAGGTGATAAATATGCAGCAAAGAGGCAGTGGTCATGCAAGTTACAGCAGTTTAAATGCAGTTACTGAGAGGCAGTCTAAAGTCAATTTATATAGTTAGGCAGAATCTGGGATCCTCTGGGTGCAATATGTTAAGCAGTGGCTAGTATGGCCAAAAGTCAATCACAGCGATCTAAATGCAGTTGTAATGCTGCTAGGCAAAGTCATGGCTACTTGGGATAGAGTTAGTAATGTGAACGTTAGTTAGAAGGACATGCTCCTCAGCGTTGCGCCGCAGTGTTAATGTTGTGAAAGTTTAGAAGTTACCTGGCGTGTGTCAGGCAGGGGGTCTGGCAGACGGCAGACACAGGCACAAACAGGCATCTAACAGGTGCTGGCCTTGTTAGAGTGGGCGTTGGGGAATGTGGGCCGGCTTCGCCTGCCGGTGGCCAATGGTGGCTCAAGAAGGCCCAGCAGTCTATCAGGGTGGAGGCTGGAGCCTCAATAGGCACTGAGATTAGGCAGTTTGGAAAGCGGGCAGCCATTTTGAAAAGGCGAGTACCTCGTGTACTTTAATGGCGTTTCCTGTACTGCAGCAATATTTGAATTTGGTTTCTGATGATTTCAGCTACGCAGAAGCCAAGCCTTCCTTCAGAAGTGGCGCGGATCGATAGAAAATGCAGGTTCAAGAATTAAATGTTGATTTTTCAGGAAGGAGCGCTACCTTAATACTGGCAGTAGTGAGTAATCCATGGTGCAGGGTGCCCGCGATGTGCCTGTTGCTCCTGCAAGGGTGGGGGCTGATCCTGGAAGCTCCTGCTCCTAAAGCTGGCAATGGGAATGAGCCTTTCTGAAACATTTCTGAAAGTAGTGCAGAAGCTACCTCTCCTCTGGCCACGTGGTAAGTCCCCTGAGCAAGACATTAGCAAATATCTTGCCTGGGACATTCAACAGGGCCAGGAGTCGATAGTTTGATGGGTCTGTGCATGCATTCTTTTTGTAACCAGGCCCCAAGCAAGGTTCTCTCCAGGAATTATGTTGGTGTTAACTATTTTATCGAAATAGAATAGAAGTATATCTGCTGATGTGCATGTGTTACGCTTTATAACAATGTTTGCAAGTCCATCTGGCCCTGGTGCTTGGGAAACATTAAGCTTTTTAATGAAAGAGACAATAATGTCACTTGTGTATCAACTGATATCCAATTTAGTACCAAATAGCAGAAGTACCCATTCTCCGAACGGGTTCTGTCAACAGACATGATAACAGTGATCCTGTTGGTCGCTGTTCCTATTCACTTATTGGTTGATGTGCTTTGCTCCCTGAGGTAAACCGCATTGAGAATGGGTGCGTGTGGCTGGCTGACTTACCTCATAGCAGATGTTTTCGGGGGAAGCCAGAGTTGGTGTGCTGCTGCATACTGAAACCTTCTGTGCTCTCTACCCACCTGTCCCCTCACCCTGGTGTGGTGCAGTTTGTTGCACTGCAAATATTTTGGAAACCGTGCATCCTAGGGCTTGGACCTCAAATTTTGTTCCTCGTGTCAGGACCGGTCCTTCTACGACCACATTGATGTTTTGCTGATTTCAGGCAACTGTTTCATCTGTGAAAGTGCTGAAATTCAGGGTAAGGGGTGTGCTGTCCAAATGTCATGTAGCTAGTAATGTCTGGAGGATCCCAACAGGTAACTATGCAAATTTTGGTGTAGATTGGTGAAACGGTCTGGAATTGTATAAGGAACAACACTTAGTCAAGCCACAAACCCACACACAAATTTTTACTTTTGCTGAAATCCGGGGAATGGGGTAGGTGTCCAAATGCCATGTATCCAGTAATGTCTAAAGGGTCCTAGCAGGTAATTATACAATATTTGGTGCAGATTGGTGAAACAGTGAGGAATTGTATAAGGAACAACGCTTCACCAAGCCACAATACCACAAAACCACCCAAAAAATATTTTAACTTGTGCTGAAATCCAAGGAACGGAGTGGAGTTTCCAAATGTCATGTAGCCAGTATTGTCTGAAGGGTCCTAACAGGTAACTCTGCACAATTTGGTGCAGATTGGTGAAACAGTGTGGATTTGTATAAGGAACAAAACTTTGCCAAGCCACAAACCCACACATTTTAACTTGTGCTTAAATCCAGGGAACGGGGTGGGGTGTCCAAATGTCATGTAGCCAGTAATGTCCGAAGGCCCCGACCAAGGAACTATGCAGAATTTGGTGTGGATTGTTGAAACGCTGTGGAATTGTATCAGGAACAACACTTCACCAAACTGCAAACCTACAAACACATTTTGACTTGTGCTGAAATCCGGGGAAAGGGGTAGGGTGTCCAAATGTCATCTAGCCAGTAATGTCCTGAGGGTCCCAGGTAAGTATGCAACATTTGGTGCAGATTGGTGAAAGGGTGTGGAATTTTATAAGGAACAACACTTCGTCAAGCCACAAAACCACAAAACCAGAAACACATTTTGCTGAAATCCGGGAAACAGGGTGGAGTGTCCAAATGCCATGTAGCCAGTAAAGTCCAGAGGGCCCTAACTGGTAACTACACAAAGGGCCTGATCACGACTTTGGCGGTAACGCCAGCGGTATTACCACTGGCGGTATAAGCCCTACCGCCAAACTCCCCGGCGCTAATAGCACCGGATCACGAGTTCAGCGGTAATGTAATTCCCCATTCCCCATTGAGCCCATTCGGGAATGCCCCATTCCCCATTGGGCTCAATGGGGAAAATTCGCGCTCTTACCGCCGGCGGATTGCCTGCCGGCGGTAATAGCACAAATTTTTGGTGGATTTCCCCCCAGCTCTGAGCTGGGGCGAAATCCGACGAAGTCCTGATTTGGCGGACCCTTAAATCCGTCGGTAATAGCGTTACCGCCGGATTTAAGGGTTACCGCCAAAGTCGTGATCAGGCCCAAAATGTGGTGCAGATTGGTGAAACAGTGTGGAATTGTATAAGGAACAACACTTTGCCACAAACCCACAACCACATTTTGACTTTTGTTGAAATCCGTGGAAAGAGGTGGGGTGTCCAAATGTCATGTAGCTAGTAATGTCTGGTGGTCCTAACAGTAAACAATGCAACATTTGGTGCAGATTAGTAAAACAGTTTGGAATTGTATAAGGAATAACGCTTCACCACAAATCCCACCACAAACAAATGTTTACTTTTATATATAGAGATGCATAGATAGATAGATAGATAGATAGATAGATAGATAGATAGATAGATAGATAGATTTATTCAGTTGGATCACAGAAATGCATAGCATTATAAAAGTGAGCTCCGATGTATTCGCTTTATGATTCGTCATCTATGCTATTAACACTATTAAGCAAATGATTTCCTGTGTGTTTATCAAATTTATAAACCAGATTCCCAAATGTGTTGGTGCCCTGTGTAGTCAGTGTAGAAATCATGAGTTGCAAATTAGCACTATTAATAGAGAGCCTGAGGAGCCCATTTTTGTCCGGGGTGTAATGTGAGTGAAAGACTTAAAAAAGCCTTGACTCAGACTTTAACGCCTTTCATTCATGTCACTCCCCATTAAGTTTCAGCTGCTCCCTTCCTCTCCACTATACGAATGCTCCAGCATCTACGCGGACATGCATTTTCATACTGGTGCAAATGCTGGAGATCACTATGGGGTCAGCCTGCTTTATGCACCAGCATAAACCATGCAGATCCCATAGGGATCATTGTAAACGCTCCCTGCCATGCAATCATGGCAGGGAGTGACTACAATGGAAATAAAACCCTCTCAGATATGGAAGCACATCCGGTTGGGTTTATGAACGACACATCATACCATATCATTTACTTTCAAGTGGGAATACTGCTTACCATGTGCGCATGCTAAGCAGTGTTCCCAGTTGAAAGGAAACCCTCCCCGGCATGGCAGCACGTTGGGGAGGTTACATTTCAGTTTGGTTCACCATGGCAAGCTTTGCTCCCAATGAAAAGTAAACACTGCCTGGCATGTTCACTCACTTTGCAATGCGGGGTGCAAATCTGAGGGGCAAA
Organism: Ambystoma mexicanum; assembly: GCF_040938575.1. NCBI lineage: Eukaryota > Metazoa > Chordata > Amphibia > Caudata > Ambystomatidae > Ambystoma > Ambystoma mexicanum. The sequence goes on from NC_090933.1 coordinate 1,096,323,481, forward strand.
GGAGGCGTGGACCCTTGCACGCTGCCTTTTGCCCTTTACATTTGCACCCCACAGTGCAAATGACAAACATTTGGTGACAGGGAGCCGTTTACATTACAGTATAAACGTAATGTCTCCCTGCTGTCAAATTACGCATTTGACAAACAAGATCTTCTGTGTTTTGAGCCAGTTACGATATTTATTTTTCCTGGCTCTAATAAAAGTAATCTTTTCATTGGAAGTAAGGGAAGAAATAATATCTATATCACGAATGTCACATCTCATCAATATTGTGTTAGATGCAATAACAACATCATAAACAACCTACATTCTATTACAATCAAGCCCAGAGGGGGTTGTTAAAATAGCCGAAATGGCTGGTAAAGTCATATATCCTTGCTGTTACTTCTTCCACATTGCAGTGTGTTAATCTTTACAGTGATTCATAGTTTATCAAATTGATGTAATAATACATGTTCTCAACATTATACTTCCTCCTTCTTATCGCGTTAACTTTCACATTAATATCCAGATAGCTGATTTGCCCTTTGTTTTGTTCTTTGACATTCGTGATTACCACCAGGGAAACAAGGGCATGATAACTAAGTTGGTTATATTCCATTTGAAAAGAAAGTAATCTAAAACTAAAACTGATTTTTTCGTGCGCATAAAACAAGGGTGTTGACCTGGTTTTCCAGAGGAGTGTACATCCTTTTAACATACATAGGTTATTTTTAGGCATGTACTTTATCCATCTTTTACCTTGCCTGTTAGATATCGTACCATGGCACCAATGCTATGGGTGGTCCTAACGTCCCCCCCCCATTAGCTGTTTCACAACAACAGGCATTTAAATCACCTGCCACAATTAAAATAAGATTATGTCTATATTGGGCAATGTAGTAGTTAAACAACTGTTCTAGTACATTCTGAATGTTACTCGTGTGGAATCAGGATTAAGCTCCACCTCTAGCGGCAGCACATTGAGATTACATCTGTCGGTTTTAATTTCCCTAGATTCCAAGACATTAGGAATACCCTTAAATAGGCCTTATATATGCCTGCCTTTTCTACCTTTTATAGCAGTTGGGAAATAATCGTAAACCCATCCTACATTGCCTCGTTCAGATACCTCCCACCTTCCTGATTATTGATCAAATGCCTAAAACCCTGGGTATTCCAAGAACAGATTATTGATTCTTTGGGGCCTTTGTTATGAGCGCTTTGATACCTGAGTCAGCAAGATTCTGCGAAGCCATTGCAAGTTATGAGATGGAAACAACGCACAATATCCGCCTATCCGAATGATCACAAGTAATCTTAATCTGGTTCTTTACCATGTGGGAATTGGGCGCAACATTTAATATGGAGAAATCATAGCCCATTTTGAAAAAGTCCAATGCATCAGTGATAACAAATTAAGCAATGTGGGTCAAACGGCAATACAAAATGTAGCTGCTAAGGATCTTGGGAACTAGCTGCTCTACCCATGAGATGTCTCCCGAAGTCATCACTCTTAGTGATGGTATGAATTGCAACATAGAAAGAATTAAACTTCTGTTCATCGGACAGCATTTTCTGAGCCAAATAAATCCTCTATACAAAATACACTTAGTGGTAGGGGTTAGGTGAGATGTTGCCTGTGTCTTTGGCTTATCTCATATATTAGGTCCAAGGGGGCTGTTATCTCTGAGCCAAAGAGGTGCAGCTAGTTTTAAGGTTCTTCAAATTTGCTATCTAACGTTGATTGTCCAGTCTGGTCAGCCACGATTATGTCTGGAGTCTGTACCTCTACTGGGTTGTGTGAGGAACCTGAGGGCGCCCTCACTTCTTTTTCCCCTGGATCCTCCTCTCAGGTGGCCAGAAAAAGCCATTGCTTTTGGATCCTGACCTTGGGGGTGGATATGTGAGGGAATGTCACCTGGGTGGGGGAACTTGGGGAGTGGGGAGAGGATGTCCTTAGGTGAAACAAGGTATCCCCATTCCCTTTTCAGAATGAACCTTCTATTCCCCAAGCCTTTGTAGGCTATTGTCTGCCTCATATTGTTAATGCAGACACATATCAGTCAAGTACCAAGACGAGGAGGGAAGAAAACAGAGTTATGCAAACTTACTTTAATTCAAACCTCCCCAAACACCACTCTGATACTGAGACGTAGAAGAGGGCTATGGAGGTATGGCGGGGGAGCACCCAGGCACGTCCACCTAATGTATTTCATCAAGGTCAGGTAATTGAACTTAATGACCCACACCTATAGCCATCTGACAATCCCAATAGGTATAAGAAGCCCATGCACACAGGAAAAAGGGGAGAGAAAGAAGCAGGCTGGAGAGAGAGGAGCAGGAGCCATGTCGAGCAGGAAAGAAGGACACCATGGTTGGCCATGAGAGGGTCTGGAAGTCCTCAAAGTCCTTGTTGGCTGCATGCAGCAGGAGCTGTGGGGTGCCAAAGCACTACAGTCGCTGCAAGACTCTCCTGGAGAGTGAGCAGTGCTCTCTTTGTCCTCTGCGAGGGAAGAGCAAAAGTATTGGGAGCCGGAGAGGCTGAAGGAAGCTGCTGCATACAACCGGTGAGTGAAAACAGGGAGCCTGAAATAAACGCTTTTTGAATACCGAACAAACTGAAAGTTGAAATGAGCGAATTGAAAGATGTTTTAAGCACTTTGAATGCGTACAAAGCAAAAGCAAGTTATGCATCCAAGTGCTGGAAAAGCCAAGAGAATACCAAGAAGGGAATGAAGTGAGAAACCAAGTATTGACTAAAGTTAAAGAGTTCAAGGAACTACAGGTTAAGAGGAAACCGTTATTGGCAAGAGCCAGAGGAATACAGAGAGTGTAACGAAGTGCATGGCAGTCAACCCAGCCACGGTAAAGTGTTCAAAAAGAGTCACACGCTGATGACAGAAACAGGCTTCACTGTCAAAGGAAGGCAGTGGACAATTGTTGATGAAAAGTAGCTAAGAAGGGGTATCGATTGCATGACCTGTAATGGATGGACTGTGTTGTCTGACAACTGTGCCTAGACCGAGTGCCCCCCTTTATGGAAAAAGCCAAGGAAAATATCTATGAAGAAGCTTGTGTTGTGAACCAGCCACACATTTGATTTTTAAGTCAAGAAACAGACTTATCTATTTGAACCAGTGAAAAGTATTGATGATAAAAGAGCTGTGAATTATCCCAAGGAATCGCACTGTTTTAAAAGCTGGAAGATTTGAACTCTCGGGGAAGGGAACCCCAATACTGTGTGAACTGTTTTGAATTTGGGGAAGGGGAAACTGATTACAAGCCAGAAGCTGGAAGAGGCTTGTGACTTTATTTTGAACACTATTCATTTGATGCTGACATCCCTACACATTGTATACAGTTAGTTGTGAGAGAAAGTATAGGCATTGGCCACAGACATCCTATTGATTTGGACTTCCTGACACAGACTATCCTTAGTTTTTTTCAGGTAGGGAAATCCCACCTTAGCATAGGGCAAGTTAGGCCTTATCCATCCTGACATTTAAGTTAAGTAAAGCTTTTGAGATTCGATTTTGAATCTGTTGTCTGTCTTCTTCCTGATGCATTCACAGTTGTCACTGCGTGTCATTGAGTGCTTGATGATCCATTTGTCTAAGTTGCCATTAGTAACTGTGCTTTGTTTTTGCTTCTTAAGTTTCATCTTAGGTTTTTCCCTTCTTTTTTCAACATGATCAAGTAATGTAAAATAAGTTGAAGTTTGTTTCAATTCCTCTTGCTCCCTGTTATTGTTGCTGTTTGGTTTTATCTTGTTTTTCTCCTCTTGTCTTTTGAGTCGTTTCCTTTTTGTTGGCATTCCATCCATCTAATAACGTTATCATAGTTTGACTGCTGGCCTCAGAGAGCTCACCTGCTGCTAAGCTAACACTCCCATAATTGGATCGAAATATGTTTTATGGATGATCGGTTTCGGGTGAGCAAGCAAGTTTAGGTGACAACCTGATCTTGTTGCAATAAGTCTTGCTTACTGTTGACTAGACGATGGAAAACGTCGATCATTAGGACTTTCTATTTTTTGTAATGTGGAGTGTTTGGCACTTTGACTCCTGCATATATCTTTACATGTCCTTACCAGGCAATGTAATGCCACTAGTGCTTGGTGGGGAGCATTTTAGTCATCCACATTGGGCAGCCCTGGTGAAATCGATTTTGGACTATTCATCATCGAATACACATTAAAGAGTTTAGGAGTAAAGCTAATGTTAGTATCATTGGGAGGTTGTATTCTCTGCACTGAGCAAATGTTACTCTGTTAGAGACTGCCTGGCACAGGTATCCCCTCAGCCTGTAGGCTGTAACCCAAATTCAGGAGATATTTACTGTCAATCGCTGTCTTCATAGGGGAGGTCGTAGAAGGGTCCCCGACATCTTCCTCCATGCCCAAAGTTGCGGCCGTAACATGTTGTAAACAGCAGTCAGTGATTTTCTCTCTAGTTTGGGCAGGGGGGCTCGTGCATTGACAAAGTCAGGGCCTCCTTAAGCATTTCTGCATTGATATTATTGTAGCAGTCTGAATGACTCTTGCTGCATAGGTTACAGGTCATAAGGACAGCTATCAGGTGTCCTACAGTCAGGAAGGGAGATTAATCCACTAATCATGGAAATGAAACATCTATCTGCAAACTCCATTCTCTTACCTGGATTAGAAGATAGGAGCACGGGTCTTCCATTCTTTACCAGCTGTTTCCTGGTTCCCGCTGACTGTGGACTGCAGTGCGATCTGCGTGCGCCCACTTTTTAAATCCTGATAGCCAATAGGAGGAGCACCAACCTATCATCAATATCCCAAGTAGATGAGGGGACAACACCTTCTCAGAGAGCAAGCGCAAAGTAGACACACTGCTGACTGCAGTGAACTTCACGCTGCACTTCGCACACACACACAGATTTAAAAGCCTGGCATCCATTAGGAGAATCTCCAACCAATCTGCAACGTCCCACGCAGATGAGAGGACCCTGCCTTCTCAGAGAGCAAGAGCGAAGAAGAAACACTACCGACTGCAGTGAAGTTTGGGATTACTTTGTATGCAAGAATATACCAGAGTTTTATGATGCAGTTTTTCGAAGTAAGTAATTTGGGGGGCCTTAGTCCAAGCCTTGTGAAACTAGATCAGAGGAAATTAGAATGCTTGTGTGCATTTTAGCCAGAGCGAAGATGGGTAGGGGTGGCTGCGTCCCTGCTAGCTACCCATATCGAACTGACCAGTGGATATGTGCTTCGAAGTTGGCAAGAGAATATGCTAGAGTAGTGGAGACATTATGTGTCCAGCTAGACCGAATTTCTCTTGTGGGGGATACCTGCATTGTAATGGCAGAGGTGTTGTGCAATGTGTTGTTGGATGTGGTATATGGTTGCATATGTGCGGGGGCGAGTGGCCTTGCCATCGGCTATCTTCCATAAACATGGAGTGTGATATGTACCTGTGAGTTCCGGCTGACTTCATTGATCTCTATGTTGTGTAATCAACTCTCTCCTGTGTTCTGCTGAAGATTGTTATATTATTATTCTTACTGTCTTTTGCCTGATAGATTTGATGTTCTTTGCTGCTCTGGCCTACCTGAGGTGGTTGACTAGCTCAAGAGGATAGTGATTGTCACAGTGCCAGGGGACTAGTCATGTCTTGAGGGCCTTCCGCAAAAAAACAAGTGCTCCTCTATGCATCGGATGTTAAGCGGATTTGAATTCCAGATAGTGTGGGCTTGGAGAGAGAAGGAGTCAATTTAGTAATGAATAGTCAATTTTAAAGTGGGGATCACAAGGAGGAGTGCAGTGCCTGAGCACAGGTTTCTGTTGGGTTGCTAATAGGCAATTTTATGTTGAAGATATTCTGGTCCTGTCTTGTGGAGGGCACGATAAGTGATGCACATAGCTTTGGAAGTGGTCCGTCATCTGACTGGGAGCCAGTGCAGGACATAGAGGGAAGGAATTATATTCTCTCTGGGGCCGAGGGCAAGGTGGAGCATATCTGCTGAGTTCTGGACTCTTTGGAGCTTCCTGAGTTGGTAAGCAGGGGCGCCCACGTAGAGGGAGTTGGCACAGTCTAGGCGAGATAGGACAATGGAAAAGATAGCAGTGACTCTGTGGGGGTAGGAGAGGTAAGGGAAGATGCGTCTGAGAATGCAGATATGTAGGTAGTCTGAGGAGTCATGATTTTGGTTAAAGACTTTTATTAAAACAAAAGGGGTTGGGAAAATACCTATCTGACCCTGTTCTTAGAGGAATTTCCCTACCTAAACCAAAACTAAGGATCTATCGGTGTCAGAATGTCCAAATCAAATCGTCCTGTATCCAAAGTTCTATTCTGACCCACACCAGATAAACTTAACACTAAGGTGAAGGAGCAATGTCTTTAACCATGGATGGTTTGTAAAAGTGTTTGTAAAGAAAATAATAAATGGCTCCAACGCAAATGTTCTTCAAGAACAGTGTTCCTTTTTCCAGAGGGTCTTTCCCTTTGCCCTGGATTCTTCTTGGTTCTTGAGTGTTTCGCAAATAACAGTTCTCTGGGTATTTCTTTGTCACCTTTGCAAAAAGATCTTGGTTGACTTGGAAACTTTGTCTCTTTCAAGATTTCTGGTATATCTTTCTATCAGGACTCTGTTCCTCTTCTCTTGGTTAACACAATCCCTTGCCTACTCCTGATATTGCCTCTCATGACTTCTTTGTAAATGTAATTGGTAATTTATAAAGCGCTTAATACCCAGAGGTTTCTAAGCGCGGACCTGGGGATCGAACCTGTATTGCTCCACATCGTCTTGCTTCCAAGGCGAGCATGATCCTGAGCTATCCTCCCGGCCCCATCTTTGGATCTTGTACACTTCTTGTTATTGTCTGCTATACACTCCTGCCAGGGCTTCTTGTATTTACACACTTTTTACTCCATGGTATACTCTCCTGCCAGGGCTTCTTGTATTTACACACTTGTTACTCCATGGTATACTCTCCTGTCAGGGCTTCTGTTCTCATGGGCTTTGCCTTTCCCAGAATTGTGTATCAACTCTGTTGGATAATGTATCCTCTTCATATAGTATCTTACTCAGATTTTCGATTTGCTTGTATTGAACCCATTCGTATATTTGTAAGGGTTTTGTTTGTGGTTCACTTTCCTTTGAATAATGTGTCCTTTCGCTCTTTCCTCAGTTATGTTGCGTACAATTATCTGCATTTGGCATGGTCGCTGATATGCCCAGGGGTTCCCGCTGTCCTTGAGTGGACTCACCGGCACAGAATGGCGTTCCTGGATTCTCCCACAGTCAGCCAATGAAGGATTTCTGCTTGTTTTCTTCTTGCGACTGCTTCTACTCCATTCTTCTGTCTCCCGCTGGTTCCACACGTCTGGTCTTCCTTCTCGGCTCTGGTAAGTGAAACGCTGCTATTGGTTACCTGCCAATGCCCTGGAGTCCCTCACTAGGTCTTGGCATTCCCACAGTGTGCCCAAGTGCAGTAGCTTCTTGTTTGTTTGTCGGCAAGCCTCCTGGTTCTATCAATCCAGTTTTAGCCTTTATCCTTCTCGGTTCTCGTGGAAAGGTTCAGCTATCTCCCTCCAGCAGCAGACATTGCAGACTCTCTGCCTTTTTAACTTCCTGGGCACAGGTGCATGTGAGCGAAAACTAGATTGCACGCTGGACTTGTGGTCGCCTTCAATCTACATTCTTTGATTTATCTTCTTTGTCTCAGTGTTTTGAGAATTCTGTGACAGGAAGTCTTTTGTTGCAAATTGATTCTGACAACTTGAATAAGTATTCTCAAAAGTTTCACAAGGTAGACCAAATGTGGAAACTTGGTCTATCGGTTTGGACAAAGGGGTTTTCCTGTTCTTTAGAGGAGAATGAGTAGATGTATGACAGTAGGCCATGAGGGTATTAGATATGGGAAGGTTATCTTCAAGGGAAAATGGGGGATACCATGTCTCACCCAATGAAGCCATGACATCTCCCTGTGAGGTTGTGACCTCCCATGTGATCCTCCGTCATATAGCTGCCCCCAGGGTCAAGATCAGGTCGCGGCTGCTGTCCATTGGCCACATGGGAGGAGGTCACCACTGGAAAATCAGTGATGACTCCACCGGGTTCATCACAGTAGCACGATTTAGACACGGTGTTAATGTGGTGTGTGAATGTAATGTCAGTGTCCATGGTGCAGTCCAGGTTTTTTACTGTGGTGGCTGCAGCGGGGGACATGGGGTGGTCTAGAGAAGAAGGTCCAGGGGTGGCTTGGCAGAGCATGATTTCTGTTTTTCTGGGATTGAGGAGCAGATGATAGGGCGTCTTCCAAAGATCAATGTCTGTGAGGCAGGATGCGAGGTTAGGGTGGAGGGTTGAGACAGACTTGGGTATCTTAAAGATGATTTGGGTGTCATCTCTGTAATTGTAATAGGTGAGGTTGTGTGAGATCAAGGAGTATGAGTCCGGCACATCTCTCTGGGTCTGCTGTGCTTTTGAGGTCAACCCATGTGGAAGTTGGGTATGACTCAGTTCCATGGAGAGGTTTGAAGACGGACTGGGTGGGGTCCAGAAGGTAACTGGATTCCGTGAAAGAGCAGAACTGGGACTAGGCCATTTGGTCAGTGAGTTTGGCTAAGAAAGAGGTGTTAGAAATGGAGCTTTACTTGGCAGGAAGGGGGGGGTTAAGTGAGGGTTTGTGGCAAGGGGATTGACGTGTGAAGTTTTGACAGCTGCTGGTAAGATACCTGAGGTGAGGGAGGAGTTTAGGATGGTTCTTCAATGTCACCTGCATAGGCTGAGGTAAAGATTTCTTTGGGGAGGGTAAGAGGGCATGGGTCTCTCGGGGATCCAGATGGATGGCTGTTGGCCAGCAATTTAAGGAATTTGGGTCTAGAGATGGGAGAGAAAGAGGAGGAAATAGGGAACTAGGGAGGGGTGCAGGTTGGGGGATTCATGCGGGGGTGACAGTGGTGAGGGTGGGAGGATGAATGACTTGCCAGTTTTGGCCTGATGGTGCAGGTTCTTTCTAGCACTGTGTTGTAGAAGTGGTCCGAGAAGGCATCACAGAGAGATTAGGAGATGTGCGAGTGGTGGGAGAGGTTCAAGGAGGGGCCATGACTTCCTTGTTGTTGTAATGGGCATTTGAGATTCTGTTAAAGGATTTTTTGGCTTTCTGGATCTCGGCTTTGTAGACAGGAGTTTGATGGGCATAGGCTGTTCTGATGTAAGGAGGTGGGTTGGCCCACCATCTGCATTCAAGGGAGTGGTTAAGTGTTTTGATGGTTTTGAGGAGGGGGGGTGTACCATCTGGGCAAGGGGCCTTGTCTGTTGGAGGTTGATCTTGAAAGACTGAGAGGTACGTGGTTGTTGGAGAACCATATGTCAAAGTGACGGATGGATGGTAGTCCTCCCCTGACTAGTGGGGTGGGGAGGGAGGAGAGCCGGCCATCGGCCAGGTCCAGGGTTACTACAACCTTATTCTATAAGGGGATGCGGATGGATGATCCAGTGTTAGCCATGCGTGGAGGAGGGATGGGTGACCAGAGTAAGAATGCAATGACTCCGTGGTCCGTCCATATCAGTGGGCATGGGGGAGCATGGAGATAAGGTTGGTGGAGCAGAAAATTGCTTCAAGAGTATGTCCTGCTGCGTGCGTGGCACCTGCTAGATGCTGAGTCATGTTGAGGGATTTCAGGTTTTCCAAGAGTGGTCATGTCATGGGGTTGTCAGGAACATTTAACCATATTTTTAGGTCTCCTAGAAGGGTGCGCGGGGGACCAAGATGGCTGCTAGGCAGTCATTTAGGGTACTAGCGAAAGTATCTGTTGTAGCTGGGTGGGTCAATAGATCAGTAAGAAGCTGTAGGTGAGTGAGGGCTCGAATAGCGATTCACAGTCTGTGTTGCATGCCTGTGTTTCGTAAAATTAGATGGATATGTGAGGCTTATGGAGGATGGCAATCCTGCTTGCTCCGCTAGCTATTTTGTGAGTAAAGAGTGTGTAGTCAGGTGGGAAAGCCTTGCGTGCGATGGGTCGAAAGTCATCAGAGCACCAGGTTACTGTGATGAACAGGATGTCCCTGCTTTTCTAGGAGTGTAAGTCATATATGTTGTGTCTGTTTTTGGTGACAGACCTGACATTGATGTGAAAGCACAAGAGTAGAAAGGAAGGGTGGGGATTGTTGTCCCCTGGAGATGCAGGCGAAGGAGAGTTGGGAGGGGTGGTTGGGGTTGGTATTGGATGGGGTACCCTAGTAGAGGCCTCACCGGGGTGTGGCATGTAAGGGTGGGCGGGGGAAATGGGAGGAGGGGGCTGTTTTGTTAGAAAGTGTGATGAAAGGGGGATCGAGGGAGCATGAGAGGGAGGGGAAAGAGACAGGGAGTATTTGTTTCCAGGAGACTGGATGTCTCTGCTGATATGATAGGGGTGGAGGATCTGGACATCCTAGGGGTCTGTGGGAAGAGTGTTCATGATGGCTGGGCTTTTGAGGGGGAAGGTGTGCTGGGGAGGAGGGAGAGTGTGTGAGGGAGTTGGAGCTGAGGGCCCAGGGGATGGCAAGGCTGTCGGTGATGGAGTGGGGTGGTGACTGGTATTCATAAGAAAGTGTGTTGGAGAGTTGAGTCAGAATGGTTGGAGGGGTGTGAGATTGGAAATGAAGCCAGGTTCCTGATTTCCCTGGCAGTGTTAATGACCTTAGGGGAGTTTGTGCCAGCAGTTTTGAAAGATTGGTTTGGGAGAGAAGGGGGATGTCTCAATGAAGTGGGTGGGAGGGGTGGATGCAGATGAGGGGGGCAGATTGGTGAGGCGTGCAGAACTGAGGTTGTATGGGTGTTGCGAGTTCTGTTTTTGAAGGGGTTCTTGTTTGCCTGCAGTGTGTGTGAGACGGTTGAAGGGTCTACCGTAGAGAGGGTGATGGTGAGGAATGTCTGAGTGGCACGTAAGGAAACGAAGGCTGAGGTGATGGGGGCCTGGGGGGCACAGGGCTGGGAGAGGACAGTGTGGGAGGGCTGTAGGAGGGAGTTGGAGTGGTGTGGAGTGGTGGGGAGTATTGCCTCAGAAGTTGGGAAGTGTGGTGAGTGTGGGGTAAGGAGGCGGGCAGGGAGGTTGGACTGTCTTTTGGTATGCTAAAGTGCTCCTCTGATCTGTGAGTTAGCCGGCATGATGCAAGGATTGGTCTGGTGGCAGGCAGGGGATAGCAGTGATGCTGTCACACTATTGGTGCTACCAGTGCTATCATTGCAAATGCAAGGTAGGTTGAAGCACAACTAGGAATGTAAGCGGGATATGTTCGGTCTGTTCCAGTGGCTAGCAGGGATGACTAGCTGAAGCTGACTCGAATGTAAACCTAAAAATGACAAGCAATGGTTCCCTTGATTGTCACGCTAAATTTTTAAACGCAGTGGCTAACTTAGATATCCAACTAAGATTACAAGCAGGTGCTAACTTGAATGACTCGTTAAAATAGAATGCAGTGGCTAACTCAAGTATCCATCTGAACGTGAAACAGTGGTTAACTCAAATATACAGCTAAAATTAAGAAGCAGTGTTTAACTTGAATGTCTCACTAACTTTGAATACTGTGGCTAGCTGTCTTGCACTCCCCTTCTGCCGAGCAGTGGCGCACCATTCCTGGCCCAGAGTGGCTAGTCGCACATCAAAGAACATGGCCGCCTGCACGCCGGTGCTGATTCCCACAACGCACATGGAGGTTGCCATGGCGATTGGGGAACACTGAGACACGTTGGCATACAGGCCGCTAACTTCCTGTGAAACGGGGCTCACGTGACCTGGGCAAGTCATGTGATCTGCAAATCAGGAAACTGCCTGCATTTAAGCCAAGCCTGCACACACAGCAGTGTGTCTCAGCGTCTCTGCTGCTGCGTTTCGTTCAGGTGCCTGCTTCGATGTTTGGACTGTGGTTCCTGGAATTCTGATCTCCCTGCTTTTGCCTTTGGATTGACACTGGATTTCCCTTTGAATTTGGTGAAGTGGAACTTAGCTTTTGTCTTGTATTTTAACTGCGCCTGGATTATGCAACTGGAACTTTGCTTTTTCTTGGATTTTGGATTTGGGACTTTCAAGGTGGACAATTCCTCACCTGTTCAGCGTCCTACTGGAGGAGCTCCTGTTTGAGACTGGCTCTTATTGGTCTCGTTAGCTTTCATCTTTGTTTTCGAACGCCATCTGTGAAATAGTTAGGACAGATACTCTTTTAGTACACTATTTCTAAGGTTTACAAGGTGAGATTGTTCTAACACTGTATTGTCTTTTCACAGCTGGCGGGGACCGATGCTGCTGCCCACCATCCACCTTTGGTCCCAAAGAGTGGCGAGGGAGTGATTTGGTAATCTCCCTGTCTAGTACTTGGGAACACAGGTATAAATTCATCTGGGATTACGAATCACGACACTAGCTCAAGTATCCATCTAAGATTAAACAAGCAGTGGCTAACTTGAATGATTCGCTAACTTTGAACACAGTGGATAACTTCCATATCTGGCTAAAATTGACAAGCAGTGGCTAACTCAGATGTCTCGCTAGAATTCAAAAACCGTGGCTAACTCCAATATCTAGCTAAAGTTGAACAGAGGGTAACTCCCATATCTAAGGATGGACACTGGTCTGGGTAGCAGGGCTCAACAGCCAGATCACCACACATCCTTACCTTTACCTTTTCACTCTCTAAATTGCCTGTCCTTGCACACCCTGTCACCAGCCTGGTCCTGCAGTACTTGGAAGATGTCCAAAAACACAATATCTCTGCACCTCAACCCCCTCCTACCAGAACACCTCCTCTTAGAAGATCCTAGGATCTTAGCCAACTCATACAACAACACCCTAGAAAAGGTGTGAACACCATGGTCCCACTAGCCCCACGAAAGGCTAAAACAGTAGCTCATATCAACTCATGGTTTACCACTGACCTCCAAGCTTTACGTACCAAAATAACACAAAATGGAACCTTCTTTGAAAAAAAACCTGACTAGCGATTCCAAAGCCCTTTTCAACAAAACTGCAATGGAATCTAAACAGGCCATCATAGCTGCAAAATCTACAGCCTTCAACTCTTCTTCTTAATGGCAAATCCAACTCACAAGAAATCTTCAAAATAAAGCTCTAACTCCCTCTACCCCCCTTCCACTATCATCAAAGACAAGCTGTGGTGTTCCAATACCCAGGATGCTATGCATGCAAAATTCGCCATGCTTAAAAAGAAAATAGCACTCAAACAGGGAAATATTAAATCCACTGGCACCCCTCACATCCTCCCACCCTTGCAGAACCATTATATCCTCACCTTTGCGTTCAAAGAAATCACTAGGTAGATACTGTCTGCCTCTTAACAAGCCTAAAGCCTCCAAGATGTAAGGGAGACTTATGCCCAGCCCCCATTATCAAAGATTGCACCAAAGCCCTAACAACATTCATCATAAGATTTATAAACGCCTCATTCACTTCAAGCATGGCTCCTGTTATCCTTAAAGAAGTGTGGGTCCTCCCAATCCTGATGAAACCATCATTGTACCCGGCACAGCCTAACAACTATTGCCCCATCACCACAGTCCAGTTCCTGCTGAAGATACTGGACAGAGCCGCATACATCCAAATACAAGACTTCTTGGAGACCTTCCATGTCCTAGACTCCCAACAATCCAGCTTCAGACCGGGACACGGCATGGAATCAGAGTTACTAGACTTGAACAACCATCTTGTACTGGACAGACAGCAGAATGGGCAAAAGGAATCTAATAAACACAGAAAAAGAGACTGCTGTCTCTGGTGACAACAATGCGGTTACTGATTCAAAACCTTGTGTCAACATGAAAGTTCTACAATTATTCAGTACATTACTTATTGTGTCCAAGAAATATTAGACAAACCACTACAATATGATAAATTATACATCAATATTCATATATTTACATTGTAAGACAAAATATTTTTTGGGTTTTGACTCAATAGTGAACATAAACATAAGAAAATATGATGCATTAAAAACTCCTTATGGATAATAGGCATAAATTGCAATGTAAAAAGAAAAAAGAGTGTAAGGTGAGGTGAGAGACCCAGTGGTAGTGGTGTGCAGAAGGGGTTCAGAGTTGGAAAATGAAGAATACATAAACTAGAAAGGGACAGACAGGAAGGTTCTAAAAGTCCACACATTTCATAAAGTATTGATTGGAAAGTTACTTGCTCAAAAGTATTTGGAGGGTTCCATTAATGAGAAAAAACGTTTCTTAGTTACACAACCAACTTGACAACTTCAGGGATGAGGGGAAACTGGCACTTCTCCTGCTCCTTGACCTATCAGCCACCTTTGATCTACTGGACCACAATATATTATGCCATCACCTCTCAGTAGCCGCCAACTTCTCCCAAGAAGCAGCCAGCTGGGTGGCCTCCTTTCTGGGAAAAAATGATCAATGAGAGTCTTCTCGGACATTGCCAGCCCCCATCACCTGCGGTGTCCTCCAAGGCTCCTCTTTCTCCCCTACCTTATATAGCATCTTCACCAGGCCCTTATTCGACCTCCTGAATTCCATTGGCATCGCGTACAGAAATTACTCAGATGACACCCAAATCCTTCTCCCCCTGACTGATATCTATGACAAGGACTCCCTCACCATCAACAAAATCTATCAGCAATTCAGGCATGGATGGCCAAAAATCATCTATGCCTCAATGATGACAAGACAAGATCCTTCTGGTTGGATCTGCTGCAACTCTAAAGAAGCATCGATGGAAATTTGATCCCTGTCTCTACCTCAGTAAAAACACTCAGGTTCCACCTGGATGCCACTCACTCCCTTACGCAACATGTGAATTTGGTCGCCTCCTCATTGGCCTACACAACTATGCTGCTAGACAATTCTTAACACCCTCCAGCTGCCTCACCATTGCCAGGGCTGTAATAGGGGCCAGACATAAACTATTGTAATGCCCTCTTTGCTGGCACCTCCCATCAGAACATAAGAAAACTGAAGATAATACAAAATAATGCCCTGCGATCCGCACTCAACATCTCCAAAAGAGAACATATCTCAGATGCCAGAAGGAAAGCCCAATGGCTCCCCATTTTGCGAAAGGATCCTATTCAAGACACTCTCGATCACTCACAAATGCCTATTGAATACCGCACCAGCATACCTTACTCAAAAAATTGTTAGAGCTAAATCAGACAGACCGACCAAGTCACTGTACTCACTCCTCCTCGCAATTCCAAAATTCAATCGAGTCAAAGGAGGTGGGTCCAGCTTCTCTACGCTAGTTGCTAAGCACTGGAACGCCCTCCCACTTGCCCTGTGAGTGTATGATTCTAACTGGGCCTTACGCAAAAGCCCTAAAAACATTCCTGTTCTCCTAAATCTGTGAACAGCACAAGGCAGGACTTCTGCACGTCTCAGCAAGTAACTTTGTGATCAACCCTACATATATCTCCATCTCTGTAACTTCTCCCACTCCCACTTTCATGTGAGGCTACCCCACGAGTAACTTAAATAAACTCAACTATGCTGCTGAATTATAAGCTATTGGTTTTACTCAGAAATTAGTCTACATTTAAATATTGGCTGTACTCAAAAAAGCATATCAATTCAAAACATTGGCTGTACTCGGAAATGCATATACATTCAAAACCTTGGCTGTACTGAGAGATGTGTTTATCTTCAAAACATTGGCTGTATTCAGAAATGCCTATACATTCAAAACCTTGGCTGTACTCAGAAATGCATTAAAATTCAAATATTGGCTGTACTCAGAAATGTATCTAAATGAATAACATTGGCTGTACTCAAAAGTGCATCTAAGTTAGAAACCTTGGCTGTGCTCAGAAATGCATCAACATTCAAATATTGGTTTCACTCAGAAATGTTTCTAAATTCAAACCATTGGCTGTCCTCAAAAAAGCATCTACAGTGAAAACATTGGCTGTACTCAGAGATGTTCCCTATTTATATTGGCTGTACTCAGAAATGCATCTAAATTCAAATATTGGTTGTATTAAAAAAAAGCATCTACATTCAAAACAGTAGCTGTTCTCAGAGATGCGTCTAACTTGGAAACAGTGGAATTTCTGAGAGATGTGTCTAATTTCAACACAACATTCAAATATTGGCTGTAGCTAAATTCAAAACATTGGCTGTTGTGACACACCATCAGACGTAGGTGACACAGACAGAGGTGCCATTTATATGTATGTTTTATTGAACAATAATGAAAAGACCTGTCTATCCCTAACTCTAAAGGGGTATCCCTACAAAGAAAATTATACCTTGGGTGCACGTCATCTGAATGTTCAAAGTCATCTCACCATCCTCCGTCCAAGCTCCTACTCTAGCCCTGTCACTACTAACAAGGAAAAACAAAAGGAAAGACAGAAAAAACTAGGAGGATGACTCCCTCCTCTTAGCACAAAAATTAAAAGGCCCTAAAAGTTCTTCCACGACTGGGAATACTTCGTGAGCCAGGAGAATGCCCCCCTTCTCCTGGTTTTGTCTCCGTTTGTCAGTTCCTTCTTGAGTTCAGTGTCAGGAGAATGCCTCCCTTCTCCTGGTCTGCTCTGATGGTGTCTTTCAGCCAACAAAGTTCCTGGCACAGTTATTTTAAAGGTATTCTCTTTCCATGCCTTTCATGCTGCCCTTCTTGGTGTCAAGAGTGTGTCCTTCCAAACCCCCTTTCATACAGCAAGTGTCTTTGTGACACAATTACAATTTGGTCCAGATCAGTGGACCTATAACTGTCTCTAAATCTCTCCTTTAATGTAGTTTTTACTGAAGCCTAGTTCACTGGTTTTATGACTTGCACTGTAGTGAGGAACTCTCCCTCTGATGCACTCATCAGTGTCCCTTGGTTAAGTGGTTTTATGACTGCCACTGCAATTAGGAACATTTCCTTTGATGCACTCTTCACTCCCTCTTGGGTCAGTGGTCAGTGGTCTTCTGACAGCCACCGTGATTAGACCATCTTCCTCTTGTGAACTCTTCACTCTCTCTTGAGTCAGTGGCCTTATGACTGCCACTACGACGAGGAAAACTTCCTCCGATGCACTGTTCACTCCCTCTTAAGTCAGTGGTCTTCTGACTCCCACTGTGATGAGTAAAACCTCCTCTGAGGCTCTCTTCACTATCCCTTGAGTCAGTGTTTTTTTACTATTACTTCCCACGGCCCATAGCAGAGACCCTCTCATTGTCTTCCCATCCCTTCCAATTTGCCCAGGCTCCCTGATACCTTCTGGGGCATTCTCGTCAGGCGTCATTGCTGCTAGGGGCTGGTAGTAGTCTTGCTCCTGCTTTTCTGGACCTTTGGCTAAGTTGATGGCTTTGTGGTGGCTCTGCAAACTCGGGCTCCCTGCAGTGTCGGCGCAGTTTGTGGGCTGATTGGTCCACCTCCTCCTGGAGGTCGTGCCATTGCCTCGCCTTTCTCCAGCTGGGATTGGTACAGCCACCAGACCCAAAAGTGATGTTTCACTCGCTCGTTTGTGTTGTTGGACCTCTGGCTTACTCAATTTCCAGCTTGCTGCGTTTGACAGCTTCATCCCTCTCTGGTACTCCAGGGCTAGCTGGGCAAGCTTGGCACCAAGGTGAGTCCCTCTTCCCATTTTATAGGGCCAAAACATTGTGAATGCATGGCAAAGCTTCTTGTTGGTTTCAATTAGGCGATCTTCATGCCTCCTCGGCTCCTACTCGTCCCAGGACTGTCTATTGTCACAGAGTCAAATAGCACATGAGAGTGTGTGTGAGCAGTGTGATCAGTGGGAGATGTGGTGTGAGATCGAATGGGGGTGTTGTTGCCCTGAATGTACATCCTTATCCCCGAGGGGGGAGTTCTCCCCTGAATGGTTCTCCCACGTTTTACTGACTCTAGGGGGAATTTTAGGGAGCGACTGCACCATTCTTGCTCCGGCTTGGGCAGAAGTGACAGCATTCGAAGAGTTTCCATGCTGTACTCAGAAATGTGTCTAACTTCAAAACTTTGGCTATACTCAAATGTGCTTCTAATTTCAGACGGTGGCAGATATCACGAGCAGTTGTGTTGACACACAGACAACTACCTGGCTCCACGGGATCTATGCAGAGAGAATGTGTGGTGTGCTAACTAGGATAGGAGCAGTGACCTATAGAGAGTGTTGCATGAGTCTGTGTGGTGGTTAGACTTGAATCTAGGGTAAAGATAGACATAGATGCTATGTTATAGGTGGGACTGGATTAAGTGAATCGTGTGTCGAGGAAGGGAGCTATATTCAAGTGTGGCTGAGTTCAGGTTACAGAAAGCTACAGTAGGAGCAAGCCAGAACAAGGTAGTGGTTGTGCTCAGGAAAGTGGCTGCATTATCCACAGGTGGGCATCTGTAAGGTGATTTTACTCGCACTAGGGTGACAAATGCAGTATTGGAATAAAGGGTGTGGCATGCATACAATGGTAGAGGCTTAATGATGAAAAAAATATATGAGTTATAGTCAACAGTACAGGAAGTGTAGATAATGTTGAGGTCGTTTACCCTGGAGTTGTAGAAGATGATGTTTGGGACAGGGCTCAGGCACCCAAGGCGAAAAGGCAAACAGCCAGTGAGAGCTGACTAAGGGAGTTGCTCTTTGACTTTGGCCCTTCCCCAGCTGCATGGGCAAGGCTGCCCTAGAGCTCTCAGCTAAGAGAGCTTCCCAGTCTGGCTGGCCATTCAGCGTGGGGGTGGGAAGAGCAGGGAGCATGGGGAGGCAAAGAGGGGATGAGGGTTGAGGAAAGGAGTGCAGATGGTGCAATTAGTTAAAATTAAAAGGTGTGGGTGAGAGTCCGCCAAATTACAGGCTCATGGGGTCATGGTTTGATTCTTACCGTGCAGGTGGGGTTCCACATGAAGTATGCACACTCTGAAGAATGGGAAGCTATCTACCTGTGCAACAACCAGATGGACTGCTTCCCGGGTCCGGCTTGCCAATCAGAGTAGGATGGGCGGAAGCGTGGAGAAGCAAGGGGAAGAGGGAGGTAAGGAGGGAAAGTGGGTAGAGGAAAGGAGTGTATCTAAGACAAAGTGCTTACTGAGCAGGAATGAGGTGGATGGCCCCTGGGGGAGGAATCTCACATGCTGCTGAGGGGTGGTTCTGCAAGGTTCACCAGTGCTGCTGCTGATGTGTTCATAATCTCTTTTAGCATAGGAGTATATATGGTGAAGTACCCAGTGGGCAGGTATGATGTGGATGGCCACCGAGAGAGGAAGCCCGCATGCTGGTTGAGGTGGTTCTGCAGAGTTCACCAGTGTTGCTGTGGATGTGTTCATCATTTCTTTTAGCATAGGAGTATATATGGAAAAGTGTCTACTGGACAGGAATGATGTGGATTGCCCCTGGGGGAGAAGCTCACATGCTGCTGGAGGCTGTTCTGCAGAGTAAACCATTGCTGCTTCTGATGTGTTCATCATCCTTTTAGCATAGGAGTATATTAGGTGAAGTGCATAGTGGGCAGGAATGATGTGGATGGCCCCTGGGGAGGATGCTTACCTGCTGATGGAGTTGGTTATGTAGAGTTCGCAGGTGCTGGTGCCTGTGTGTTCATCATATCTTTTAGCATAGAAGAATCAAAGTGAAATTACCTAGTAAGCAGGATTGTTGTTAATGGTCCTTGGCGAGGGAGGTTAGTTAATAGCCTTCACTAAAGTTACCATTAGGATATTAGTTAAAAAATAGTGGGGGGTTGTCACCAGGTGATACGGCCTGTGTCCTGCTCCACACTACTGAACCCCTGTGTCCAAGATCTTCTCTACGGAACAGGTGAGATGCAATTACTTACAAGACCTAGACCATTGGGGGAGATCTGTCACGACTACCCTCATTGGCTAGTATACCAAACACCTGTTACATTGTTTAAAAGGAGTTTTAAACTGGAGGCAAAGCTGAGGTAGAGACACTTGCATTTGAAGTATGGAAGTGGACAATAAAAGCTGAATGGATGGTTTTGTGAAAGAAGGACACTCATCTCATGACATGGCAGCGTATCATTGGAAGGGTTTGAACCCTGTGGGTACGCCATCCTCGCCACTGAACAAATGGATTTTGGACCTATACAAAGTAGCAGTAGCATGGCAGCGTATCACTGATAAGGGCTGGAACCCTGCTAATACCCCATCCTAGCCCCTGAATGAATGGCTAGTGGAACTGCCCTAGATAGCAGCTGCATGGCAGCATATCGTTGAGAAGTGCTGGAACCCTGCTGGTAAGCAATCCTAGCCTCTGAATGAATGGCTAGTGGCATTGTCCTAAATAGCAGCTGCATGGCCGCATATCATTGAGAAGTGCTGGAACCCTGCTGGTAAGCCATCCTAGCCTCTGAATGAATGGCTAGTGGAATTGTCCTAAATAGCAGCTGCATGGCCGCATATCATTGAGAAGTGCTGGAACCCTGCTGGTAAGCCATCCTAGCCTCTGAATGAATGGCTAATGGAACTGTCCTAAATAGCAGCAGCATGGCAGTTTATCGTTGAGAAGTGCTGGAACCCTGCTGGTAAGCCTTCCTAGCCTCTGAATTAATGGCTAGTGGAACTGTCCTAAATAGCAGCTGCAGGGCATTGTATCATTAAGAAGTGCTGGAAACCTGCTGGTAGGCCATCCTGTCCTCTGAACAAATGGATTTTGGACCCGAACAAGATAGCAGAGGCATGGCAGCGTATCATGGAGAAGTGCTGGAACCCTGCAGCTAAGCCATCCTAGCCTCTGAATTAATGGCTAGTGGAACTGTCCTAAATAGCAGCTGCATGGCATTGTATCATTAAGAAGTGCTGGAACCCTGCTGGTACGCCATCCTGTCCTCTGAACAAATGGTTTGTGGACCTGAACAAGATAGCAGAGGCATGGCAGCACATCATTGATAGGTGCTGGAACCCTGCTGATACATCATCTTAGCCTCTGAACGAATGGCTGGTGGAACTGTCCAAGATATCAGCTGCATGGCAACATATCGTTGATAAGGGCTGTCACCCTGCTGGTACGCCATCCTGTCCTCTGAACAAATGGATTGTGGCCCCGAACAAGATAGCAGAGGCATGGCAGCATATTGTTTATAAGGGCTGGATCCCTGCTGGTTCACAATCCTACCTCTCAACAAATGGCTGGTGGAAATGTCCTAGATAGCAGCTATATGGCAGTGTATCATTGTGGAGGTCTGGAACCCTGCTGGTACGCCATCCTAGCATCTCAATGAATGGCTAGTGGAACTGCCCTAGATAGCAGCTGCCGGACAGAGTATCATTGAGAAGCACTGGAACCCTGTTGGTAAGCCATACTAGGCTCTGAATGAATGGCCAGTGGAACTGTCCCAAATAGCAGCTGCATGGCTGCGTACCTTTAAGAAGGGCTGGAACCATGCTGGTATATCATTCTAGCCTCTGAACAAATGGCTAGTGGAGAAGATAGCAGCTGAATGACTTCCCCCACACAAACACTGAGCCTCCCCACACAAACACAGACCCTCCCACACACACACACACTCAGACCCTCCCACACATACAGAGTCAGACCCCCAGACACACTCAGACCCCCACACAGACTTAGACCCCTGCCCATACACTACACCCAAACCCTCTAAACACTCCTCCTCACAAACACTCTGCTCCAAGTCCCCACCCCACATACTCCCAGGCTGCCTCCACCTTACACTCAGCCCTACAACACACACACTCAACTACACAACACACACTCAACCCCCCACATACACACTCCCAGGCGCCCCCCCTGCACGCATGCACCCCACACACACAGCCCTACCCACCCACCCACACACACACTCACTAAAACACCAGACCACACACCCACAGTCAGACCATAACGCATACACACACACACTCAGACCTCTGCCCATACACACACACACACACTCAGACCCCTGCCCATACACACATACTCAGACCCCCACCCACATACACACACTCAGACCCCAAACCACACACACTCAGAATGGCCACACACAAACACACACACACTCAGACCCCCACCCACACACACACTCAGAACCCCACCCATGCACACACTCAGACATTTGCCCATACACACAAAATCTCAGACTCCTACGCATACACACTCACACTCAGAGCCCTGCCTGCATACATGAACTCAGACCCCCACACATACTCCAACCTACAAACAGAGAATCCATCTCACATACTCAGATGCCCCCACACACTTAGACCCCCCCACACACACTGAGACCCCCAGACCCACAACACATACACTCAGATCCTCCCACCCACACGCAGACCCCCACCCATACAGACAATCAGACCTCTGCCCATACACACAAAATCTCAGACCCCGACCTGTAGACATTTACACTCAGAGCCCTGACCACATACACACACTGAGACCCCCCACACACTCAGATGCCCACACATACTCAACCCCCCACCCCACACACACAGACCCACTCACATACACAGAATTCCCACACACTCAGAAGCCCCCACACACTCAGACCCCCACACATACTCAGACCCCACACACTCATATACCCTACACCCACTCAGACCCCCTACACACAGACCCCCATGCACACTTACACCCCCATCCTACACAAACACATACCTCCCCACAAACAGACCCCCTCACGCACTCAGACCCCCCACACAGACACACTCAGACCCCCCACACACACTCAGATCCCCTACACACACCTAACCCCATCACACACACATACAGATACACACACAGAGCCCCCGCACATACACAGAAACCCCCACACACTAAGAAGCGGTGCATGACATATTTAAAGCCCTCCAGATACCTAAGGAACAATACAGACAATATTTTCATTTAACTCTGGTCCCCCCACAGCCAGTATCATTAGGGGATTCAATGAACAGCAGAATAAGACATGGGCAGAGTTTGAAAAAGAGATTAGATGTCACTTCTCTCTTTTCCAGTCATTACAGGAGGCGAAGAAAGTTGCTTACACAGTTACGGCTGGGCCTAATACATCCCCTCGCCATTTTTTGCAAGACTTAAAAAGAACTTTTTCTCGTTTTGATGTATCTTTTGACCCCAATTCGAATGAGTTTAAAACTGCCTACTTCTATGGGCTACAGAAAGATATCATATCACAGATGGTCCGTGAATTTGACCGTGACAAATCACTTGAGTGGATTGTACACCACTATATGAGGTACTCTATTGTCAGGATAGAGAAAATGATCAAATGAAAGACACTTGACCAAAATCTAAAAAACCCTCAGCAACAGTGATGGAAATGAGGTCAGCCAAAATGTCCCTTGAGTCTGCTCAAAGTCCAGGTAAAAATAATTTGACACCTGAACAAAGGGGTCATCAACAGAGAACGTCACTCCCTGCACCAATGCTTCAATCACATGACCCTAATAATAGGGAGAATTACATTAGGCCCAGATACTTAGGAGATAGGCCCCGGGCAGGATATCGGCCTGATGCGGCAGGTATGAATAATAATCAGAGACAAAGTAAGGATCGAAGAAATAATGGTCCCTACCAGACATTGGGGACACAGAGTAGATTTGATCCCAACACCATGATAAATGGTAATCAGGACAGACCCCGATATGCGGATTGATTTACTGATAATGGGAATCAACATAGGGGCAGTACCCACAACATGAGAGACAGGACATGAGGCAGAATATGAATTACGCTCCACGTCAAAACAATGATTCACCACCAACAAGGGACTACAACCAAAGGATGGATGCACCTCGCTCCCGTCCACATATGAATCAAGAGTTCAGAAGCAATCCCAATAGAAATCATTCTCCTGAGAGGTATCAGAATAGATTCAATCAGGGGGAAAACAACCAATATCGATCTAGGCCACAGAGAGAGGATTCTAGAGAAATTGAAAGATTCCAGTGTCTCGAGGCCCAAGTGAAAATGTTGGCTGAGCAAATAGGAAAGCTTTGTACAGCACAAAAACAGTCATTAAAGGAGGGAGCTGAAGGCCATAGCAATGATCGTGGGATTTCTGATAAGTGACTAAGTAATTATGATACGTGCCGTGCCAAGAAAACAGATTGCTCTGATGTGATTTTGCATAATGACTCTGAGATGTCTAATGATTTAGAAATGAAAGTACCAGCAAATGAACATGTGACAGAAAGCGCAAATACTTATAAAAAAGAAGTTCAAAAGAACAAAGAGACACATTTATTAAAAAAATGACTCATGCATGGGGAATACCAGTGAACAGGGAGTGAGTGGGGATGCTATAACCATTCCCTGGGCAATCAAAACAATAACCAAACAGAGGCAGAAAAAAGAAATACTCAAAAGGAGGGTACAGGTCAATCACCAGAAGAATTTGTTGAGCCACATATTTTTGAAGAAGTTAGAAGGACTGGTACCATACTAAATAACTACAAATGCACAGAATTAGACAATGACAAATTGCCAAGTGATTTTGTTACACATGTTCAGTTGGAGGATTGTAATGTGACCTCAGATGATACCTGGATGGATGGGCGAACAGTGGCCACACTCCAAAAAACTTCAGAACATGGGGAAATGAATAGAGTCTCTCACACAGAAATGGACAGAAAGGAGGGAAAAATATCTTTTCATTTACCAATGTGCTTAGCCAAAAGTGAAACAGGCCTGAGAAAGGTGAGTCCTGAAATCAATAAGAATTTGCACTTCTTATGTGTGTTAGAGGAAGCCGAAGACAGGTATTATGCTCCCATCACTGTGGAAGAGAAATGCAATACATTTGCAATGATTGACAGTGGCGCACAGGCCACAATTATGTCCAAAGAATTGGTCAAAAGTATTAATGAAGGGAGATCTCCGCAGAATCAGATCACAGTGAGGATAAATAAAGGACATGTGCATAATTTTAACGGGGAGGAGGTGCCTATTATAGGTGTTACCGAGGTTGACATAAAGATAGGAAAACACAGAATGAAACAGGAGGTATTGATCATATCTATTTGTGAAATTCCATTTCTGATGGGGACAGATTACCTGAAAAGATTGTCTCCTCTCATAGATGGGGTGAATGGAGTATTGTGGTCCTTAACAAAAAAAACATTCAGACCTAAGAAAATAAAATCACAAAACAGCAATATAAATGAATGCCACACTGTTGCCAAAACGAATGATGCAGTGGAGGTATATCTCCAGAATAGCTGTATACCTAGCGTCACTGTTATCTTGATGTGTCAAGATAAAATGCAAAGTGAAAATGCGAAACAATCTGTACAAATGTATTTAGACCCTAGGAAAAGATGGTAAACTGAAATAGATGAGCACACATTACGTTTTTATTTAAAAGAGAAGACATGCAAACAGAATACTACTCCTAAAACAGACACAGAAAAACACATTACTACTCTTGCTGAAATACACATGGAAGATGAGCAACCATGGGTTCACATTGGTATAAATGACTATTCTAAAGTAATAAAAGCCACCTTAGCGCTTGAACAGGAAAGAAGCTTTATTAATGAGAAATTACTGCAAAAAATTATGGAGAGGGAGGAGATCCCAAAATTTAGAATTAAAAACCAATATGTCTCTGGTTTGGACAGTCCTGATTTTGAAAACCAAATTGCAGGCAGATGCATGCTGAAGATTAGTATTGGACAGAAAACAATTTACCATAATGTGTGGATAGTGAGTGGGACACAAAATGACTTTTACATTGGCAATGATATCATGCACAGAATGTGTATGGTGTTAGATTTCCTTAATCAAAAAATATGGTCACGGCTAGGTGGGCCTGCACCTGAATTTGAAGACAAAAGAAGGGCTTATCATTGCGCACAACTGGTCCAATGTGCAATTGAATTACAGCTGAGGAAGGATGCTATCATCCCTGCATTTACCAAGCAGGTTGTAATAACGGTAAAATGCAAAAATGGCCAAGATGAAAGATTCTGATGCATTTGTGTGCTTGAATGAATCCATAAAACAGTAAGGCCTGGATTATGAATACATTCCAATGATAGATGTTGGTGAAGGGTCTGTAAAAATGATGGTGAATAATAAAGGGTGTCAAGATATTCATTTAGAGGAAAATTCTTCATTAGGAATGGCCATACAAAAATCACATTATACTTCAGATCCAAATAACATGGTAATTGGAAATATCCCTGAAAGGTATGTAGATGCCAGGGGTGCATTGCCAGAATATTTGGATTCTCAGCCCAAAGTGATCTTTAAAATTCATTCTGTGTACCCTTATGATTCAAATGAGACAGTGTGCTGTCATCAAAAGGATTATATAGTTTTTAACTTAAATGAAAACGAAACGGAAAATCAGCCAATTGAAGTGGAAGCTGATATGCCAAAATATTTAAAAGTGGCAGCTTTACAGAGAGACACAGCCACACAGTTGGAAGAAAGCAAAGAGATTCATCCACTGGAAGATTTCCCAGAATTCTTAAAAATGGTAGAGGAACAGATTTTATCAGCAGATGCATGCGATAACGATGAAGATAAAAATGAATTGAGAAAAATATTTATGGAGTTTAAAGATGTCTTTGCTAAAGATGCATACGATTGTGGACTAACTAACTTACATTTTGCCACATTACCGGAAGGGTGTACTAGAAGCCCAGTATTTGTAAAGATTACCGCTGGCATGTTTAGAGTCACTGGCAGAAATAATTAAGAACTTGGAGTCTCTGGGAATTATCAGGCCTATTCATAGCACATCCAACACACCTATTTTGGGTGTGTTAAAGCCAAATGGTCAATGGTGCCTGTGTGCAGATTTGAGAGAATTAAATAAAAGAGTGTCAGTGTCTAGATGGCCACTGCCATTCATTGATCAAGGTTTAGCTCAGGTGCATGGCTCAAAGGTGTTTACTACATTAGCTCTCACATCTGGATATTGGTGTGTGCCGTTGGCAGAGGAGATTCAGAATTTATTTTCATTTTCATTTGATAAGACCCAATACGCATGGGTTAGAACTCCATTCGGGTATGTCAATAGTGGGAGTGAATTTGGCATATTTTTGAGAAAGGCTATGCCTGATGCAGCAGAAAGAGGAACCATAGTTTATGTGGATGATGTCCTCATAAAAAATGAAATCTTAAAAAGCCATTTTGATGAAATTAGACATGTTCTTGGCCAATTGCAAAAGGCAGGTGCCAAAGTATCTTTACAAAAAGCACAATGGTCCAAGAAAAAAGTAAATTTTCTAGGCCATGAAGTGACTGAACATGGACTAAACCCACAAAATAAGAAGGTAGAGGCCATACAAAAAGGAAAAGATCCTAAAAGTGTGAAAGGATTAAAAAGTGTATTAGGAATTACAGGTTATAACAGAAAGTTTATTGAAAATTATGCTGAAACTACTCAACCATTGACTAAACTAATGAAGCTGAATACACCCTGGAAATGGGAAAAAGAGCAATCTGAGGCAGTGGCTAAATTAAAGGAATGTCTTATAAAGGCACCATGTTTAGCATACCCCATAAAGAATAGGGATTTCTTTATAGACATAGGTCTCTCTGAACATTGTATGTCAGCAGTGTTATCACAAAAACATGATTTGAATCACAAAACCATTGCTTATGCAAGTAAGGCATTTCCCCAAGTTGAAATTAAATTCAGAGAATGTGAAAAGGCACTTTTGACCACTGTATGGGCGCTACAGCATTTCCGCCCCATTGTTCAGGGGGAAAAGGTAATCATTGAGACAAATCATCAACCATTGCAATTTTTAGAGAATAAAAGAATTAGGTCAGGCAACCTAACAAAGTCCAGAATTACTTCATGGACACTGGCATTGCAAGGCTTTCCTGTAGAAGTGAGATATGGCCAAAATAAAAAGAGCCCAGTTACTCAGGTTTTGGCAGATCTATATGACTGTCCAGCTGAACATGTATCAAATGAAGTGGAAGTGGAATCTAGTTCACAGGAATTTGGACAGTCACCACATAAAGCTTTTGATGAAAAGACATGCAAGGATTTGCCAACTCTATATGTTGACGGTTGTGCTTTTCACATTGAAAATGACAGTAAACAATTGGTGTCAGGAATAGGAAATGTCTGGTTGAAATGTGAAGGTATTCCCAGTGTAGGGATGAGCATTGGGGCTAGGAGCAGTCAAGTAGCGGAATTAGCAGCCATTTATAAAGCAATTACTACTGCAGTTGATAATAAATGTAGTGAAATTGTCCTGGTGACTGATTCTGATTATGCACGAAATAGCTTTGTGGAATATTTGCCTGGCTGGAAAGCAAGAGGCATGATTACCTACAATAAAAAGCCCCTTAAACATGGAAAAATGATACAAGCCATAGACAAATTGGTGTCAGAGAATGATTTGACAATATACTGCAGGAAAATCCATGGGCATTTAAAAACTCCAGGAGAGGATAAGGAGGGAAATGATAAGGCAGATCATTTGGCTAAAATTGGGGCTGTGCTGGGAGAGTTGCTACCTATTGAACATTTACTTGGTGAAATACAACTTGATGCAGTTGCATGCTTTAAAGCTCCAAAAGAGGTAAATCAACCAGTAGTACAATGGAGTTATGGTACACCAGATCAAGATCTGATTAAGGCACAAAAAGATGATCCAATTTTGGGAATCTATTATAATCATTTGACATAGACCCTGAACAAAACCCTTTAACAGAAAATGATTGTGTGGGAAAAGAAGAATTGAGGGTGCTATTAAAGAATAAAAAACGAATCAGACTACAGGATGGACTCATGATTAGGGAGTCCATAACAGGACAAATACAGTGGGTGGTACCCCTTTCATTCAGAGGGTTAATGCTACACCATGCACATGATGCAATGACTGCAGGACACAGAGGATCACAAAAAACATTAGAGATACTGAAAGATTATGCTTACTGGCCCCATATGTCCCAAGATGTGGAATTATATACTAGGGGATGTCTAGTATGTGCCCAATTTAAACCTGCTTCACCAATGCATAGAGCCCCATTGATGAAAAGAGGCTTAACCCTTCCATGGTGAGATTTGCAAATAGACTATGTAGGGCCTGTAAAAAGGTCGAGCAGGGGGAACCGTTATATTTTGAGTGTGGCTTGTTTAATGTCAAAATGGATATGGTGTATTCCTGCACCATATTGTAGTGTGCAAACAGCAGCTGCCTTGCTGGTAAATCATATATTTTCAAGATTTGGGTTACGAAAAAGAATAGAATCAGACAGAGGAAGTCATTTCACAAGTGCTTTAATGAGTAAGGTGTGGCCAATACTGGGAGTGAAAAGAAAACTGCATATTTTATACAGACCTGCCTCTTCTGGTGGTATTGGACGTTGTAATAGGTCTGTTGTGGATATATTAAAGAAGTTTGTAGCAGAGGCAGGTTCCAGCTGGGATTTACGTTTACCTCTGGTTTTGATGGCAATCAGATCACCTCCTGCCAAAGCAACAGGTATCAGCCCTCATGAACTATTGACAGGTAGGACGATGGTGTTGCCACAACACCTGCTATACAGAACACATGAACAGACACTTGTAAGTGCATCTACAGTTCATGAATATATGGAAGAACTGAGGAAGCATTTACAACATGCATTTGCTTTTGTGTAGAGGAATTTGGAAAGAGCTGCTGACAGTGCAAAATCATATTATAATAAAAAGACATCTGTGAAAGAGTATAGTGTAGGGGATCAGGTGTATAAATTTCATTTTGGAAAAGGTAAACAGAAACATTCTAAATTTCTGGCTGCCTGGCAGGGGCCATTTCAAATCATAGATAAGGTGTCTCCAGTGGTTTATAAAATATTAAAAACAGAGGGTGAAACAGTAACAGAGTAATTTGTTCATGTTAACCAAATTAAGCCCTGGCACCCCAAACATGAAGTAAGGAAACTTAAGCAAGTAGAAACAGATCAAGTGCCCTAAATACATGAAATAAAACACATGAGTCTATTTATAGGGCCCAATACCAGAGAAATAACAATAGAGGTGATTGTTGTAATGGAATAGATATAAATAAAATACTATATGTGATGATCATTAAAAGGGGGTTGAGGCTAATGAAAATATTTTATTACAAGGTTGAAATATGTCAAATAATCAATGATACTTTGTATGTTTGTTTTTTCTTTAACATTTGCTTAATTTCAGAAAGCGAAAGAAAAAGTGCAAAATATTTTTGAATATATAGATATTTTATTTTTGGTAAAAGGGTGAAATTAGTATTGTGCTATGCACCTAATCTGTTTCTTTTCTATTTGATTTAGAACATTAACCTGTCTTTTGAGGTCGGAGGTCACAGGACCGGAGGACACGGGAGATAATGGAGTCCACGGGATGAAGATCAAGTGATGCCTGCCTCCGAATGGAGATGAAGACAAAGTAACCGAGATGCCAAAAGAGATAACTCCTGTGGAAAGCATCCAAGAGTGCCAGGATGAAAGAATTCACCAGATGAACCAGATGATGTGATGTTGCTGGTCGGGACGTATCAGAGATGGACAGAAATAAAGAAACAATATTGAACTGTACCTGCAGCGTTGTGGGTGCATTAATTCTGATGCATCGTGGAAGTATGGAGTTCCACACCTTTATTATTTTATTTAATTATTTTAATTTGTTATGTTAATTCTTTGTTTTATTTTATTATTTTATGATTGACTTCAAGTATTGATAAAAATAAAACATTGGGCTATGGACACTCCAGTTGGGAAGAAATATGTACAATATTTCATAAGAACCAATGGACTCATTTGAGATGAATTTTGATTTTATCGTGGTTAAGCAGTGATTTATTGTAAAAAATGTGAATATTTGGTTTGTTGAATTGCTATGATGGAAAGAAAAGGAGGGGCGCAAGTTGAATTTCTTCCAATTGTGGCTTGGAACAATGCCACATTGTCAGAAAAGGAGGGATAATGCAGTAGTATATAGTGCTTTATAGTGTCTTGAAGTTTATAGCCCCTCACTGAATCTGATAGCATTTTGTTGCTAGCAATAATGTGGCATACACATATAGCCAGTCTATATTGCTAGCATAACATATGAGTATGTGGCTGGAGACATAATTTATAATACAGCAAAAAGCAATGTGAAGCTACAGATTTAAAGTGCACTAGATTTTTTTTCTCTTCTTTGAAATACCTCATACATAGGAGACTACATTATTCATCTAACTAACTGACTTAATTAACAATTACTAATTACTAGAGCTAACTTATTAACAGTATAATGTAATCTCTATGTGCAAATGGGGTGAAAATACATATTGTGAAATTCATTTTTCAAATGTGCATTGAATTTTCTCCCTTATTGTTCTGTGTTCGCAGTAAGCAGAGAGCCTGCATACCAGGAAATTATATTAGTTATAGTATAACTGGTCTATTGTTCTAAAGGAAGGGTGATGCTGACTTCAATTTGATTGGAGCAATGTATCTGCAGTTGTGCTACGTAGGCAGAATGGGCCGGTGCAGAGCTTTGCTGGGGAACAAGGACTGGGGGAAAGGCAGTTCGTTTTTGCTGGGCTCGAGAGACAGATGATCTTGGTGTCGACACTGGCTTGGAACTTTCGCCGTGCATATCAGACACTGAGATTACAGAGGCAACCCCTGCTGACTGGGCCTGCTCTTCTGAATGGAGGTCGTCTGGGGGCGAAAACTACAAATCTTTAATAAGCAGCCAATTTGAAGTGAGGAGGTCGCTGTGTACTTTCGTGCGAATGAGCAATAGCAATCTAAAAATGTCATGTAGGCAGAGTAGCCAAAAGAAATCCCTTGCATTTAATTTGTCATTTGATAATGTTGCAAAGTGAATTTTGCTCTGTCTCTGTATTGTTTCTTTTCTTGTTTTTATTACAGATAATAATGCGATGTACATGGTAAGATGTTTATTTTGAATTGCAATTGTTTATAATACAAACAATATAAAAGCAGGTCGTGTAGAGAGTTTTTATTTTTCTCTCTTCTTGGTGCATTTGGAATAGCATTTGTGATACAGGGAAGATTTTTTTTAGGTAGTACAGTTGTCATTTTTCCCATGTAGATAAAATGACAGACAGAATAAGTTGTCTTAAAATAAGACTTAGCGGTGATAAATAGAAGTATGCGTTTGTTCCCCAGTGCATGTTGTCTGGGGGAAATCTGATACAATATATAGATTACTGGGGGTCTATGAACCAGTAATGAGGCCTATGGATGCCTAGTTCACTGGTGTAGATAAATCAGTGATAACAGCCACAGGTTATAGGTGGCACTCTATGTGAAAGTGTGGTGTCTCTGAATGTAGGTCCAATGCCCCCTAATTATAATGTAGGGAAGGACAATTATGCTCACTACTAAGTAATTTACCACCAGAAAATACCACCAATAGTGTATATTACTAAATTATCCAATATAGTGTAACACAATATGGTCACTGGAATGAGGTAAGGCCAAACTCAATCTAGATGCAAGGATAAGTTATCACCAAATTACCACTCTTCTTTTGGCAGTAAGAAAATACCGCCAGCCCCAAATCTACACAAAATATTCTACACCCCTACCCATGCACTCACACTCAGAGCCCCACCTGCATACATGAACTCAGACCCCCACACATACTCAGACCTACAAACACAGAACCCCTCACATATTCAGATGCCCCCACATACCTAGACCCCCACAAACACACTCAGACCCACAACACATACACTCAGATCCTCCCAGCCACACACAGACCCCCACCCATACAGACAATCAGACCTCTGCCCATACACACAAAATCTCAGACCCCCACCCATACACATTTACACGCAGAGCCCTGCCCACATACACACTGAGGCCCCCCACACACTCAGATGCCCACACATACTCACCCCCCCACCCCACACACACAGACCCACTCACATACACAGAATTCCCACACACTCAGAAACCCTCACACACTCAGACCCCCACACATACTCAGACCCCACACACTCATACACCCTACACCCACATTCAGACCCCCCACACACAGACCCCCATGCACACTCAGACCCCCATCCTACACAAACACATACCTCCCCACACACAGAACCCCTCACACCCACTCAGACCCCCGCACAGACACACTCAGACCCCCCCACACACACTCAGATCCCCTACACACACCTAACCCCATCACACACACATATAGATACCCACACACAGCCCCCCACACATACACAGAAACCCCCACACACTAAGACCCCCTCACGCACTCAGACCCCCAGCAGCTATGCTCAGACCGCCCACACACACATGCAGATCCTCCCACACACACTCAGACCCTCCCACACACACTAAGGCCCCATTGCACACTGAGAACCCCATTCCACACACACAGGCCTCCTCACACATACACACACACACATACACACATACCCACTCACACACATACCCACTCACACACGCACTCAGACCCCCTCACACACTCTCAGACTTCCACCCACACACACAAAGACACACATGCACAAACAGACCTCCACACACACACACCCACACACACAACACACACACACACACACAGACCCCCTCACACACACTAAGACAAGCAAATGTCTTCTCTGGTCTGCTCTCTTATGGGGTGCAGGCACCCAAGACTACCCCGGCCCCCTAACATTCCCTCCAAGCTCCTTAACTTGGTATGTTGGGGGTGGATGGCTCTGCCCTCTGACGCAAACATCTTTGCCAGACTACAACTGGCGATGCGGCCCAGCCAATCCACCTCACTCCTTCCATTACATTTATGGGTCCCACTTGATAGACATGGGTCGGCTTATTTCTCAGCTTATTTCGTATTCGCATTTTTTTTACATAGCGCTAAGAACCCTGAGGCATCTGAGTGCTGCTGCTTATTATTACCCATGATGTGTGGTGCTCATTTATCGAGCTCTGAAGGAGGAAAGGCTGAGTTTCTCCCTGCCGGGATTCTAACCTGCATCGGCAATCTCTGCACAGATATCAAAGCGAGCGCTCTACTCGCTGTGCTCTTTGATGGGCAGGGTTTTTCTGAGCCACGCCTCTCACTTAGCAGGTTGCTACGTTGATGTTGGGAACTAGCTAGTTCCCAGCAACCACTTAAGGCAGATTGCTTATTTGTTAACCCCCTTCACCTTTTACCCCGTGCAACGCCTCTGTCGCTGCAGCTCTCATTCTACTTTTAACCATAAAAATCCACACAGCACCTCTTCCCCAAACCTCCTTCAAGATATCTGCTTTTTTTCCTCTGGAACGCTGGTGTGGCTCTATCAAACCCAATCCTAACAATGAAACTCTCACACACAGAGAGAAATAATTTCCTTGTTTAATAGCTTCTATTGCAAAAAAATCAACTACTCAATGGGCCTCATTACAAGCATGCCGGTCTGGAAACAACGGTGCCGGAAAGCCTACCGGCACCGTTGTTTCCAGACCGGCACACTACAATGCTGCCGGGCGGGTGGCTGGGATGGCACCTGCCTGCAGAGCTTCACAGAAGCACTGGCACCGTTATCAACGGTGCTGGTGCTTCTGTGGTCCCCACTCCCATAGAGTCCTATGGGATTCTATGGGAATGGGGAACAACATTTTACCGGCCCCTCACTTCCCAGCTGCCAGAGTTGTAATCCTCCGGTGTTACTGGGAGGTCAGGCACCGGTAAATATTTACTGGTCCGGCGGCAACCTGCCGGTTTCACCAGCTCGGTTACCGCCGGACCCGTAATGACGCCCAATATATCTTTTTTTCCCTCTGGTCAAACAGCTGTGAGCACAGCTGGATTGGGGCTATAGCACACACATCATAATACGCTACTCTCACCCTCTGTCCCTTTTTACAGTTTTAGTGGTATCCTGCCTGTAAAACCAGCAGGATGCCACCAAAACAGTAATAACGCCTACACCACTTGGGTTGCTGGAATGACTGGCAAATTCAGAGTGGGGGAAACTCTGGTAAATCCCCATTCCATGGAGCCACATAGGGCTGGAGGGGATTGCCAGAATTACCAGCACCAGAATAACCAGCACCGGAATTACCAGTGCTGCTAATTCCAGCATTTTTTGGCCAGTGGGGGCAAAATTTACCTCCAGCTCTTGGTAAATCGGTGTCCCCACTAGCAAACCTGTGTTTTGCTGGTGCCATAAAAGTGCTGGTGCAGGAATTACAAGCACTTTTACAAGCACTTTTACAGCACTAGCAAAACTGTAATGAGGCTCAGAGACACAACGGGCCTCATTACAAGTCCGGTGGTAACCATGCCGGTAAAGCCGGCACGTTACCACCAGACTTGCACAGTCCGTGAAGGCGCCAGAAAATGTAGTCCCATAGGACTCTGGGAATGAGGAACACGGAAGCACTGGCACCATTAATAACGGTGCCGGTGCTTCTGTGAAACTCTGCGGGTGGTGCCGTTCCACCTGCCAGTTCTGACCCTGGCGGCGGAATGGCACCCGCCCGCAGACTCGTGTTTTGTCGGTCCTGTAACCACGGTGCTGGTGGGCTTATCAGCACCGTTGTTACCGGAACCGCAAACTCGTAATGAGGCGCAAAGCGTCACAGAGAGTGTGTAGAGAGTGAGGCATATCACTAGAGCAGCAGCTAGATGCAGCCAGTTATTATAAAGATATTTAAAACATATATATATATATTTGAAAAGAAGTGAACTCACAATACATTACTAAAAATATTTAACGTTTATAGGCCTAGCCCTATTACTATCCCTGCCCCATTTGCTCCAATTTCACGTTTTAAGAATCCGGTCTAAGGCAGCAGGTGCAAACCTCAGATGCTCACGGCCAGCTCTAGATGTGCTGCGGTGCAAATGTTAGTGACTCAGGCTGCATGTATTTATTTTAAGGTTGGCAGCTTCTTGCTTAAAATGGGAAGCCTAAAGATCCCCTATAGTGTTGGTTTTGTCAAATTTGAGACAAATACCAAACACATAATGGATCGTAGATTATTGCCTGCTCCAGGATAATATTTCGAAGATGACACTTTTTGCATAAGTTTTCTGTGCTTGAGCTCTTGTTTTGAGCAGTGGGGGTGTTTGTTTAGAGAGAAGAATGGAGAGAAAGGCGCTTTTGCTCTTCAGCAAGGCGGGGATATAAATCATTTACTTTCACGCAGAGACTATAATTACGCAGGAAATGTAGGGAAATTGTTGTGAAATCGTGAGGTCTATTTTCACCTGCAGATATTGTGGCATCAGGTGTCGTGACGGCTTCCCTGGATGGTACTGTACACAGCATTGAGACTTTCTGAGAAATTAACAGGACGCCGAGTGATGCATAAATCACCCTTTCGGCTAAAAGGACAAAATGACATGTCAGGCCAGATGAAAAAAGCTATTTAGTATTGCATTTCAAATGTTCCGTGTGAATGCTTATCTGTTTCCACAGCAACTCTGTTACCTAGGCTGAACAGAGCCGTAAACGAAAGCAGGCCCTGCTGGCTGCTGATAGACACAATCCATGGAACCAGAGATGGGCCACCATGTATTTAATGAGAGGTGGCCCTCATGTGACCCATGTATTGATGTGGGCAGGACCAGACTTGGGTGCCATTAGCCACCTGCCACTCTTTCAAGGGCTCCTCCGAGCTGGCATGGCCGGAGAAGGTGCGGCAGGCGCCCTATTGAAATTAAATGCCCCCCACTCTTGTGCTGGCACCGGGCTTTCTAGCGCGGGAGCGTGGCACATTTAATAACAATAGGCAACTGATGGTTTTGCATCAGCGCCAATGCATGGATGCATTAGCATCCAAGCCCTATTCCAGTAATTAACTCCCTGCTGCAGTGTGGGAGCGGGAAGTTAATATAAAAATGGGCGCCCCCCAGTGGGGTAACACAAAATGTGGGGGCCCCCCTGCGAGCCATGCTGAGGGGGCCCCCCAACTCGGCAACAAATCACTGGTCGCGCCTGGCTCTGGGACGGCATAGATTATCATGCTTGCGCAATATGCGCAAACGTGCTGCTGAAGGGATATGCTGCACACTGCACTCGGAGAAAGATATAAATATGTGTTTTATTGCGATATACAGCACACTTTCTGAGAAAAATTGGCTAAAAAGCCAGAGTGTTTGCAATTGTTTTGTAGGGTAACACCAATCCAATAGATGCAAGTCACCAACAGTGCACAGGAACATTAATGCTTTGCCATTAAAAATGCCATGCCACAGTGAAAACATGTCTAACTAGCTGCACAATGTAGACCAGTGTAGACATGTAATAGCGTTACAGTAAAGCATGCCAGGCCACATTTAGACATAACTAGACTGGTTGCACCAAAATGCCAATCGAAGCAATTACACTCATCAAGAAGAGAACACACATTCAAACCCATGGCCTCTAACAACACGGCCAAACTCTTTAAAATCTGAAAGAAACTGGTGAATCCTGTTGCAGTCTTCACCTCTCCTGTTCCCTCCCGGGCCCTCTGTATGGCTCTGTCATCTCACTTCTCCGCTTAAACTCAGGACATCCTGTCCTCCATCTCCTCTTCCTCTCCCTCTTCCTTTTCCTCTCTCGGACCCCCATAGGCCATCTCTACCTCTCTTCCTCCTTTCTCCTCTTTCTCTCTGACAACACCTGACGAGGTTTCTAGACAAGTCTGATCTATGAAAGTGTCATCCAAACATGTGCTCCCCTGCTCCTCCAGAACCATCAAGGACCATATTGACACCCTCGCTCCAGCCTTGGCCGATTTCTGTAATCACTCTTTTGCCACTGAAACATTCCCCTCTCCCCTTAAGCACTCCCTTATGCACTCACTCCTCAAGAAGCTGTCTGCTGATCCTGCCTGCCCAGCAAACTATCGCCCAATCTCCATCACCCCTTTCCTGGGCAAACTGTTGGAAAAGCTGGCCATCTCCCAGCTTACTCTCCACACGGAATCTGTTGGTTGTCTCCATGACCTACAGTCTGGCTTCAGAGCTGACAGAGTCACGGAAACTGCTCTCCTGAACACCTGTGAAGATCTGCTCTCTAACCTTGATTCCAGCATTCCTTCTGTCCTCATCCTCCTTGATCTTTACTCTGCTTTCGACACAGTCAACCACGCCATCCTGATCCATCCTGATCAATCGACTCCATGAGAACCTGGGCATCACGGATCAGTCCCTTGAGTCGCTGACCTCCTTCCCCTTGGACAGCCCCTCCCAGGTCCAATTTGGTCCCTTTCTCTCCGCTCCATCCTCTCACCCTGGTTTTTTCAACCTCTACTTGGCCCCTTTGTCCCACCTGATCTCTACCTTCTCCTCTAACTTTCAGTGTTATGCTGATGACACTCCTCTTTCCATCAGGCTCCCCTCAGACTCCTCTCCTTTCTCGCTCATTCCTGACTGTCTATCCGCGATTCAGGATTGTTGTGCCTCCAACGATCTCTGCCTTAATGTCACTAAGATGGAGATCCTTCTCATTTGGACTCCTGCACCTGCTTTCCCTCTCTCACTCTGGCCGCCCGCCTTGGGCCCTCTTCCTTCGCCTTCCTGTGAGGCAAACAACCTTGGTGTCATCTTTGACTCCACTCTCTCTTTCTCTCCTCACATCTCGGACGTCGCCAAGAAGTCCCACTATCAGCTGCACCTCCTCAAAGGGACTCTTTTTTTCTCACTTTCCCCCAGAAGCTCACTGTCGCCAGATGTTAAGGCGGATTTCTGAACTCTGTCCTGGTGGCGCAGAAGTTCAGAAGGCCAACCTAATTACTTGGAACAGGGTAACCTCTGGACGAGCCAGACCAATCAAGGTAGCGATCGCGGCGGTCAAGACTAGGTCTCAAGAGGGGTGAGGGTGACTGAAAGCCCGCAATGAGCACACAAAGCAAGAGCGCTTACAAACTACTCCAAACTGTTGTTATATCAAAAATGTATACACATTTATTTTAAGGCCTTTAAAACAACGACCGTAGCGAGAAAATCACAATATCACAATATTAAGCCAACACATACCATATCAACACAATATATATACAAATACGACAGTCGCAAGCGTTATATGCACGAAATGTGTAGTCCACCTGAAAGGGAAGGAAAACAGGCAGTGCGATAATGCTTTAGACTCAGTTCGCCTTCAGAGGCACCTAACTAGATGGAAGTCCGAGCCCTGCGAAGAGTGGAGCCTTGTGCTCAAAGTACCTGCACACGCTGGTGCCAACGGGCAAAAGGAGAAGCTCTTCGGAGGAAGTCAGGCAGTTCGGGTTAGTGCACAACAGAAGAAGAACAGGTTCCGCGACTCAAGCGCAGCCTCCACAGCGAGCAGAAGCAGAGCGCGAGTACGGACAAAAGGGTGCTGTTTTTACACAGCGGGGAAAAGCAATGGGCTACTGCAGGAGGGCGACCAGATCCTAGCTATACTACTCACCGGTCCCCGATGCAAGCAGACCCAGGCTTCTCCACGTTAGTTTCAGCAGCTGGCAGGTTCAGAAGAGTCGGGAAATGCCTCGTCGTCGTGTAGAGCAAAAAGATGTCCCAATCGAAGAAACCTGCACAGTTTTGTCACCACCGCAGGGCAACGGAGCGGCCGTGTGTATCTGAGCCAAATGTACACTACTCACTTCAGACTTGGGAACGCCAAGTGTACTAAGCGTGTGAGAGTGACAAGGACTCGAAATACAACACAACCTGGCGGCGGTTACAGAGCAAGACTCCCGTGTAAGCTGGTCAGTCAACTGGATGGCCCAGAGACGCTTCCGAAGGCTTACTGGCAGGAGATGATGAAGTCGCCGAGAATAGCTGTTCCTGCTATTCCAAAGGTCGAAGCACCAGTACAGGCCTTCTGGTTCGATCAAAGGAGGAAAGGGTTTCACAGGACGACAGCAGTGCAAAGGAGGATTCCTTCAGCGGGTCACCAGCGATTCCTCGGTCCAGCCTCTTGGTTGCAGGATACTTGGCTCCTGTATTCCTTCGTTCGTGAGAACTCAGGAGATCGACATGGTAGTGGTGTTTCCAGCCCCCTCTTATCCACGGTTCCCTTCGCGCCAAAACGGAGGGGAGCTAATGGGAGATCCGCTCATCAACACACACACACCATTCCTGGACCAATCACGGACCACGGTGGTCCCAGGCATTCACACTACCCTAGACTCTCTGGCACCCAGGATGTTTATTGGGACCAGACATCCCAGCCCACACCCTGGAGGCACACAAAAGACATGTAGAAGCCCGCGAAAGCATCCGTGTTTCGCGGGAAAGTACATGCCCAAATAACGAAGGCCCCGGGTCGCTCGACCTAGGGAAGGTGAAGGGAGCAACACGGTCAGTGAACAGGACAAAGGAGCCTTGTGGTCTGGCCATTTTGGGAGCCAGGCCACCATTTTGGGTTCAGCGCGAAAAATGCGCTCAGAACGCCAAAAGGAGCTCAAAATACACAAAACGATCGCTGCCACCATTCCAATCCCTGAATGACTTGCACCGATCAAATACCATCCTAAACGAGTATCTAGGGCCTGTAGAAGGCTAGAGACCCAAGAGAGCTGTAACTTAGCTTACAGTGCCCTCTTGTGTCATGTTGCACTAAAGCCGCAACATGATAAAAGAAACTACGGGAAACAGCGTTCCCCGGTACTGACTGTCTTAAGGGCATGTCAGTTTCCCCATAAGAAAGGAGCGAAAGCCCAGAGGAGTGCGGCAGAAGGCTGCACTTCTCTGGCAAAGTCAAGAACAAGGTGAGAAACAACAGCAAAACGTTTAGGGGTTGCCACATGGAAGGAAAATTACCTACAATTATGAAATCTTTCCTAACACTCGCCCCTCCCAGACTATGGACAGGGGGAACTAATCCACCCCTGGATGAGTCTCTTGTTCAGGTCGGTTAAACATTCTGGACAACCCATCAGCATTGCTATGTTGGACACCTGGCCTATGCTCAATAGTGAAGTCGAAGCCTTGTAGACTTATGGACCACCTAAGCAACTTTGGATTCTCCCCCTTCATGTTCATTAGCCACTTTAAAGGCTTATGGTCAGTTTGCACAGCGAAGTGGGTCCCATAGAGGTAGGGCCTCAGCTTCCTTAGGGCCCACACAACAGAGAAACATTCTTTCTCTATCGTGGACCATCTGAGCTCTCTGTCCTTAAGCTGGCGACTAATAAAACCGATAGGGTGTTCCTTACCCTTCTCATCTACTTGTGATAGTACAGCTCCTATCCCAGTGTCAGAGGCGTCCGTCTGCACGATAAAAGGTCTTTGATAATCAGGGGCCCTGAGGACAGGGGCCTGGCACAAGGAGTCTTTTAAGCCATTGAAGGCCTTCTCACACTCGTCGGTCCAAGTTACCTTCTTGGATTTCTCCGGAGTTGTGAGGGCAGTCAGAGGAGCAGCTATGGTGCCATAGTCTGCCACAAAATTGCGGTAATACCCCGTGAGTCCTAAGAAGGCTCTCACTTGGGTTTGCGTAGTGGGGGTAGGCCAGTCTTGTACTGCTTGTACCTTACTGGGTAGAGGCTGTCTCCTCCCTCCACCTACTTCATGTCCAAGGTAAACCACTGAGCCTTGTCCATTTTGGTGAGGGGCCACTCGGACACCCTCAAAAGAGCTATCGGAAGGACTGCTTGGGAACAGGTCGGGGAGAGGTTCAGACTCCTCTTCCTCAACATCTGAAGCCAGTAGCAGTGCTGCGATTTCGACGCTTGGGACGAAAGCCTTCAGCCTATTCACGTGAAACACTTTTGGAGCCTGTTCAGGCCTTCCAAGGTCCACCGAATAGTTAACCTCACCCAGGGGCTCCACCACTGGGTAAGGGCCTGACCATTTGTCCTGTAAAGCTCGAGGCCTTATGGGATTCATGATCAGGACTTGCTGACCAGGTGTAAAGTTGATGAGGGAAGCTTTCTGGTCGTACCAATGTTTCACCAGCGCTTGTCCTGCCTTCAATTTATCACTAGCCAAGCCCATCAGAAGTACCATCCGTTTTCTGAGCCCTAGCACATAATCAACTACGTTGGTAGTAACAGGGGGAGTGGGCATCTCCCATCCCTCTTTGACGATGGCTAAGGGTCCCCGTACGGGATGACCGAACAGAAGTTCGAAGGGGCTGAAGCCAACACCCTCCTGTGGTACCTCTCGGTAGGCAAACAGTAAGCATGGTAAAAGAAGATCCCATTTTCTTCTCTGAGGCTCCTCCAGAGCCCCAATCATGCTCTTTAACGTTCTGTTGAAACGTTCCACCAGACCATTGGTCTGGGGGTGGTATGCAGAAGAGAACTTGTAGGTGACCCCACATTCTTTCCACATAGCCTGCATATACTTCGACATAAAGTTGCTGCCACGATCTGACAAAACTTCTTTAGGGAATCCAACCCTAGTAAATATGCCAAGTAAAGCTTTTGCAACTGACTTGGCAGTTACAGTTTTCAATGGGATGGCCTCAGGATACCTGGTTGCATGGTCGACCAGCACCAGGATAAACCTATTGCCCGAGGATGTTTGCGGGTCAAGGGGACCAACGATGTCGATCCCTACCCTTTCAAATGGTACCCCCACAACTGGGAGCGGTACCAACGGAGCTTGAATTGTCGCGCCAACCTTACCAGACAACTGGCAGGAGGCACAACTCCTGCAGTGACTTTCTACTTGCACCCCCATCTTGGGCCAGTAGAAGTGCATGGATAACCTTTGCTTGGTCCTCTTCATACCAAGGTGACCAGCAAGGGGAACTTCATGC
Organism: Ambystoma mexicanum; assembly: GCF_040938575.1. Classification (NCBI taxonomy): domain Eukaryota; kingdom Metazoa; phylum Chordata; class Amphibia; order Caudata; family Ambystomatidae; genus Ambystoma; species Ambystoma mexicanum. Next base: position 1,096,365,966 of record NC_090933.1, read on the forward strand.
GCCAACTGCAGGAGGAAGGGCCTAACAGCAAGGGGAACCACCAACCTCCTATGGTCTCCTTCTGTAGACTCTGTGGGCTCACTATACAGGAGTCCACCTTCCCAATAAATCCTATGCTTCCCAGGAGGTTCACCCTCAAGCTGGGAGCAGGCCTGTCTCCTTAGGCCTTCCAGAGATGGGCACTCACGTTGGCCTTTACTGAATTCGTCCCTATCAGGACCTCCTTCAACTAACAAGTCTTTTAGTTCAGGATGATCGTTGGGGTCGAATACTTCAGGCATCGCCACCTCCTCCTCAGGCCCGGGCGATTGACCAACTTCCTCCACCGCAGTGGTAGACGAGCTCGGGGGAATATTCTCTTTCCCTCGTCGTGACTTGTTGACTCCTTTCGCCTTGGGTTTCCCCTTCGGCTGGGGCGGCGTATTGGACTTGGCCAATGCTGCCCGTGCTTGAGACCGTGTGTAGGGTCTTTCGGCAGTGTCTCCTACGAGCCCTAAAGCTCTGAGATCATTACCCAACAAGACCTTTCCCGGGACGTTTCTCTGAATGCTCACTGGAATCCTGACTGCTGTACCATTTAAAGTAAGATTTACAGGTATTACTGGAAACATACGGAGGGGGCCGTCAGCCAACTTAGTGGGCATCAGAGTAGCTCTGGCAACTTCCTCTGAGTCTACCAAGGTAGAATCCACTACAGTGCGACTACACCCACTATCCCTAAGAGCTGGAGTATCTACTCCATTGATCAGCACACTGTCTTTAAAGTAGTGCTTGGTATTATCCGGAATCCTAGCATAAGCCTCTGCGACTTTAGGCTCCCAGGAACCCAGGGACACTAAAACTACCTCAGCCTCTATCCCGCTGGGAAATGAGTCTGAGGAGAAGGATGCTCCTGTAATCTCTTCTTCCTCGTAGGAGGAGAAGGCCAGATTAGCGGAGTGGACCCCCAAAGGTCTAACCTTACACCGGGGATCCCCCTTCACGTGGTCAGTTGCTCCACAAGCAAAACAAGATCCATTGGGTCTGTTTACATAGGGAGGCTTATTGTAACCAGAGTTCTGTTTCGGAGGCGGACCTCCACTACCCTGTGAGTTCTCTTGTGTCTTACCCTTATTTTTCTTTTTGTGGCCCTTATGAGAAGAAGATTTATCAGATTCTCCACCCTCCATATCTTTGGACTTTTTCCCTTCCTCCTGCTTACCAGGATGAGTTTTGTCCTTATGGGACACTCGATGTGACACCCATAAGTCTGCTGCAATGGCCAGCTTCTTAGGATCTATCTCCTTCGAATCGGCCAAATGCTGCTTAAGCTCCGGGGAAGAAGAAGCAAAAATGTGTTCCAGCATGACAAGATTTATCATGCCTTCGAAGGTAGAAACCTTATATCCTTCGACCCAGCCAGTTAAGTTTTTCAAGGATTCAGTGACATAAGATACCCAAGTACCACCTTCCTTTTTCTTATACTCTCTGAAACGTTTCAAATATTGGGCCGGAGTCTTCCCAAACTTTAAAATGAGAGTTTGCTTTAACATTGCGAAATCAGCTCGCTCAGCCTTCGACATTTCCATAATGGCACTACAGCCAGAATGGGGCAGTCTGCTGAGTAACCATGCAATCTTATCAGCATTGTCAACTTGTTGAACTTCGCATGCATACTCAAACGCATTCAGCCAGTCCATAATGTCATTCCTTTCCTCATACACACTGAGCAGATCTTTCGGAAACCGTGGATGAGAGGAGGCCCCAGACCCATGTCCAGGACCCTTGGACCCATTTGCAACCTGAAGCTTGGCCAGTTCCAACTGGTGATCCCTGTCTTTTTGTTTTTCTGCCTGTTCGATTTTTAGTTTGGCTATGCTGAATTCAAGCTCCTGCTGCCTAAACCGCAGCTCTTGCTTCTTGAATTCAAGCATAGCCTCCCCATCAACACTGGCAGAGGAAACATTAGACATCACATCCTCCCTGTCCTCGTGGTCGCGATGGATCAGTGCAGCGGCAGAACCGTCGGTTCTACCAGTGAGAGCAGCCCCACCACCTTCTGCACTGTCCTCAGAAGTTATAGCGTCAAGCTGCGCTTCTTGCCACGCCACGATTCTTTGGATCATTTCCAATTTAGTGCCTTGAGAGGAAACACCTCTCTCCGCACACATCTTCTTCAATGTTTCTGATTTGGAAGCATTTAAAGTTAACAAGGTATTTGTTTCCATACTGTTTGATAGGACTATGGCCTTTTTAAAGTTATACTACAACAATTCACTACGTGTCCTGGTTGGAATAACCTGAAATGCCTTAGTTCGTGCGCAACACTGGATACCTTCAGTCGTATCCCACCGCTGTACACCAATTTGTTAAGGCGGATTTCTGAACTCTGTCCTGGTGGCGCAGAAGTTCAGAAGGCCAACCTAATTACTTGGAACAGGGTAACCTCTGGACGAGCCAGACCAATCAAGGTAGCGATCGCGGCGGTCAAGACTAGGGGCCTCATTACGATCGTGGCGGTCCGGAAATAACGGTGGCGGTAAACCCGCCGCCACCGTTGTTTCCGGACCGCCTGATCCCGACCCCTGCAGGCGGGAGGTGATGTTCCCGCCAGGTCTGACCTGGCGGGTTTAACACCGCCCGCCTGCAGGCGGACGAGGAAACACCGGCAGCATTACAAGATGCTGCCGGTGTTTCCATGATCCCGATTCCCATTGAGTCCCATAGGACTCAATGGGAATGGGGATTTACACCATTCCGCCTCCGTGATTCCCGGAAAACCGGGGTTGTGATGCCCCGGTAATTCCGGGAGTCACGGAGGCGGAATGGTAATACGAGTCCGGCGTTAACCAGGCGGTTTTACCGCCTCGGTTAACGCCGGACTCGTAATGAGGCCCTAGGTCTCAAGAGGGGTGAGGGTGACTGAAAGCCCGCAATGAGCACACAAAGCAAGAGCGCTTACAAACTACTCCAAACAGTTGTTATATCAAAAATATATACACATTTATTTTAAGGCCTTTAAAACAACGACCGTAGCGAGAAAATCACAATATCACAATATTAAGCCAACACATACCATATCAACACAATATATATACAAATACGACAGTCGCAAGCGTTATATGCACGAAATGTGTAGTCCACCTGAAAGGGAAGGAAAACAGGCAGTGCGATAATGCTTTAGACTCAGTTCGCCTTCAGAGGCACCTAACTAGATGGAAGTCCGAGCCCTGCGAAGAGTGGAGCCTTGTGCTCAAAGTACCTGCACACGCTGGTGCCAACGGGCAAAAGGAGAAGCTCTTCGGAGGAAGTCAGGCAGTTCGGGTTAGTGCACAACAGAAGAAGAACAGGTTCCGCGACTCAAGCGCAGCCTCCACAGCGAGCAGAAGCAGAGCGCGAGTACGGACAAAAGGGTGCTGTTTTTACACAGCGGGGAAAAGCAATGGGCTACTGCAGGAGGGCGACCAGATCCTAGCTATACTACTCACCGGTCCCCGATGCAAGCAGACCCAGGCTTCTCCACGTTAGTTTCAGCAGCTGGCAGGTTCAGAAGAGTCGGGAAATGCCTCGTCGTCGTGTAGAGCAAAAAGATGTCCCAATCGAAGAAACCTGCACAGTTTTGTCACCACCGCAGGGCAACGGAGCGGCCGTGTGTATCTGAGCCAAATGTACACTACTCACTTCAGACTTGGGAACGCCAAGTGTACTAAGCGTGTGAGAGTGACAAGGACTCGAAATACAACACAACCTGGCGGCGGTTACAGAGCAAGACTCCCGTGTAAGCTGGTCAGTCAACTGGATGGCCCAGAGACGCTTCCGAAGGCTTACTGGCAGGAGATGATGAAGTCGCCGAGAATAGCTGTTCCTGCTATTCCAAAGGTCGAAGCACCAGTACAGGCCTTCTGGTTCGATCAAAGGAGGAAAGGGTTTCACAGGACGACAGCAGTGCAAAGGAGGATTCCTTCAGCGGGTCACCAGCGATTCCTCGGTCCAGCCTCTTGGTTGCAGGATACTTGGCTCCTGTATTCCTTCGTTCGTGAGAACTCAGGAGATCGACATGGTAGTGGTGTTTCCAGCCCCCTCTTATCCACGGTTCCCTTCGCGCCAAAACGGAGGGGAGCCAATGGGAGATCCGCTCATCAACACACACACACCATTCGTGGACCAATCACGGACCACGGTGGTCCCAGGCATTCACACTACCCTAGACTCTCTGGCACCCAGGATGTGTATTGGGACCAGACATCCCAGCCCACACCCTGGAGGCACACAAAAGACATGTAGAAGCCCGCGAAAGCATCCGTGTTTCGCGGGAAAGTACATGCCCAAATAAGGAAGGCCCCGGGTCGCTCGACCTGGGGAAGGTGAAGGGAGCAAGACGGTTAGTGGACAGGACAAAGGAGCCTTGTGGTCTGGCCATTTTGGGAGCCAGGCCACCATTTTGGGTTCAGCGCGAAAAATGCGCTCAGAACGCCAAAAGGAGCTCAAAATACACAAAACGATCGCTGCCACCATTCCAATCCCTGAATGACTTGCACCGATCAAATACCATCCTAAACGAGTATCTAGGGCCTGTAGAAGGCTAGAGACCCAAGAGAGCTGTAACTTAGCTTACAGTGCCCTCTTGTGTCATGTTGCACTAAAGCCGCAACATGATAAAAGAAACTACGGGAAACAGCGTTCCCCGGTACTGACTGTCTTAAGGGCATGTCAGTTTCCCCATAAGAAAGGAGCGAAAGCCCAGAGGAGTGCGGCAGAAGGCTGCACTTCTCTGGCAAAGTCAAGAACAAGGTGAGAAACAACAGCAAAAAGTTTAGGGGTTGCCACATGGAAGGAAAATTACCTACAATTATGAAATCTTTCCTAACACCAGAGCCCTGGTTCTCTCTAGTTTGGATTACAGCAACAGCCACATTATCAATCTTCCTTCCTCTACTGTCCACCCTCTGCAACTAATCCAGAACAGGACTGCGAGACGTATCCTTGGCCTCAAGCCCAGGGATCGTATCTCTCCAGCCCTGAAATCTCTCCACTGGCTCCCACTTGCTGCAAGAATCAAGTTCAAGACCCTTTGCATTGTCCACAAGGCTTTCTGTGCCTGGGGCCCGCACTACATCCAACACTCTTTTCCAAAATATCTTCCTTCTCGAGCCCTTCGCTCAGCTACCTACAACTCTCTAAGGTTTATATGCTTCTCCAGGCAGAGGGTGGGGGTAGATCTCTCTCCTCTGCAGGTGCCTCCCTCTGGAATAGCCTCCCTGCCCCTCTCAAACTTGTGCCGGACCACCTGATGGTCCGGAAGCAGCTCAAAACTTTCTTCTTCTCTGCTTTTTCTCTCTCCCTCCCCTGCTGGCCTACCTGACCTACCTGTCTGCTGTACCGACTGGTTGCTTGGCTACCCTCAGAGTCTCACTGAGTCCAGACTCTTTCTTGATCAGTCACCCTTGCACTGCCTCTGGGCCTACCACGCACTTAGGGGCTGTAACTGTAACCCTACAGTCCCTTGTTCTCCTTGAACTATCCAGAGCCCCGCTGCCCTGGCTGCACTTACTCAGCAGAGCATTGCTGTCCTGTTTTTCCCTCCCCTCTCCCTTGCACTTCCCCCTCCCTTTCCCCTTGCACTTCTCGTTCTCGCACTTGCCAAATCTGAATGACACAAGACCTAGTAAGATCGTTTGTCTTGTCCTCCCTCTATCTTCCCTCACTTGTCTTGTCGCGCCTAGAAACACCTGTGTACAGGTGCGTTATAAATGATATATATCATATAATTTGATCACAGATGTCCAGAAAAATATACAATGCTGCAGTAAGAAATGGCTAGACTGGCAGCACACAAATGGCAGTCTAGCCAGCCAGGTAATTCACTTAGCAGGACTGCTTTATCAGAAATGCCCAATTAAAAAAATTGATAGCAAACTGAGGAATGACTAGACTGGCTGCACCAAAATGCCTCTCTAGCCACTAATACCACACATCATGCCTGCTTAGTCTGGACATGGAGAGTCATTATGATTTGTTGCACAATCCTGCCCCCCCCACACATCCCCTCTCGATCCCAACCCTACCCCAACCTCCAAAATCAGCTCCTGGGCCCAGAATTACCTTCATGTCCCTCTTCCTTGTCCCAGAGGTTACGTATGAGGCGCTTTGCCTCATAGGTAAATACAGGGATGAGGAAGAGTGGGACTAGGAGTAATGAAGATTAAAGGTAGCTAAGTCAGGCATTACCTCCATGTACCTCTACCTCACCCAAGTACTTGTGTATAAGGCAGCGTGCCTTATAGACAAGTACTGTCTCATACACACTGGGACGAGGAAGAATAGGGCTAGGAGTAATGAGTAATCAAGGCATTAAACACAAGTATTGGTGCAACACCATTGAGTTGACTGGGATTCAGCACCCCCCCTGTCCCCTGAAATTTTGGGCTACGCTGTCTCGACCTGACTGACCTTCAGAGCAGTTGCCAGAGAGAACAGGACACAGATGTTAAATGGCACCTGGGTTTCGCTGTTAACAAGAGCCGAGCAATTACTAACATAAAGCATTTCACTATTAGTACCTGCATTCAAATGCCAAATTTTTTAGGCAATTGAAATCGTGATGTGGGTTTAATACTTGCATGCCAGGGGAGTGATTGGAAAGGTAGATGGGGAACAGGAGACCACTGATTCTCACAGCAGTCCTTAAGTGGGTGCTTTCAACCTTAAAGGAGATAGTTAACTGCTTGTAACATTGAAGCTGCACAAGATTAGTCTCATTAAAATGCATGAAGAAATGAGATGCCCCCAAACAAATAAGTTTGCCCCTCCCCCACCGCAAATGACGTTAGCGCCTCTCCCAACATCTGAAGGGTTAGCCCCCGAAATGTAGGTTTTGTTGCGCCCCTGAGCGCAAGCACACACAGCATTCACCATATACACACACGCTCACCCAGCCATCCATACATTTAAGTTTGCATTCTTTCACCATACAGGCACATCCAGGCAGCCATCCATACATTTAAGTGTGCACCTTTTCACCATACAGGCACACCCAGGTAGCCACCCGTACATTTAAGTGTGCACCCTTTCACCATACAGGCACACACACCCAGGCACCCACCCATACATTTAAGTGTGCACCCTTTCACTATACACTCACACAGTCAACCACCTATACATTTAAGTGTGCACCCTTTCCCCATACAGGTTCGCTCAGGCAGACACCAGTACATTTAAGTGTGCACCCTTTCACCATACACTCACACAGGAAGCCACCTATACATTTAAGTGTGCACCCTTTCACCACACACTCACACATGCACATGTCATTGAGGGGAGCCCTAATACTTCAAAAAGAAATTGGGCCTCATTACAACTATGCCGGTCTGGAAATTATGCTGTTTCCGGACCGGCATAATTCAGCTCTGCGGGCGGTCGCCGTCCCGCCCGGCAGGTCAGACCTGCCTCGCAGAACGGCACCCACCCGCAGAGTTTTCACAGAAGCACCAGCAGCGTTATTAACGTTCTGGTGCTTCTTTGGTCCCCATTCCCTTAGAGTCTGTTGGAAATGGGGACATACCATTTGCCGGCGCCTGACTTCCCGGAGCGGTGGGGTTGTAATCACCCGGTGTTACCGGGAAGTCGGGCACCAGTACATTATTACGGGTCTGGCGGCAACCTGCCGGTAGCACCGGCACGGTTACCGCCAAACCCGTAATGAGGCCCATTGTTTCTTTTTGAAGTCACTCTGACTTCATAAAGAAATTATTTCTGTTAAGGAGCGAACCATAACGGAAATACTTTCTTTGTGAAGGCAGAGTGACTTTTGTTTTTTGAAGTCATAGGGCTCCCCTTACCCCATGACATGGAGACATCCAGCTTAGGGTTTTCCATACCATGTGGAGGGCTGTGCCCTCAGACTTCAAAAAGAACGTTTCTTTTTGTAGTTTCTCTGCCTTCATAAAGAAGTGATTTCTGTTACAGAATGCAGAGTAAATTCAAAAAGAAAAAAAATATATATTTGTAAAAAAAAAATGTTTTTTTCCTCCAATGGGAGCCCATCCCAGGACATGTGCTGGCGGGGCCTCCCGCACCGCAGGGGCTGAGGGGGCCCCTGTTACGCCAGTGGTGCCCCCCCATGGCATTGACAATAGGTGCAGGAGGGGAATGGTGCCACATTTTTGTTGCACTGCCTATAGGTAGCGCCTGTTTGCAAGGATGAAGGGTAAATGGTGCAGAAGCTCTGTTATTTACCAGGGAAGATGTTAAACAGGTTATATACCAAGGAAGCAGCTCTGAGAGGGTCTTCCGGGCGGTACACCCCCTTTCGGCGCGGCCGTTTCGCTGCGGACCGGTTCTGCACGGCCAGTTGGCCGCAGCGGCCAGTTCGCCGCACCCATTTCGGCGCGGGAGCCTTTCTGGCGCCGCCGATTTGGCGCGAGGGACGTTTGGACGCAGCTGACATTGCAGCCACGTCTAAACTCCCTCACGCCAAATTTAAAAGCATAATTATTTTCAAATGCAGCACGTTGACAGGAACTGTGCCTGACAACGTGTTGCATTTGAAAATAATTTGGGGTCAAGTGACTGGCGTGAAGTGTAGTATTTTTATTGTGAATTGCCCAAATGCTTTATTATTATTATTATTATTAGACTGTTCAATCATGTGAGTTAAATATGTAACTTTTGCTGCCCCAGGCACAAGGCCAGTTTGCTTTTGTGGTTAAGTTCCAAGCCTCACAATCTTGCAGGCCATGGTTCGTGGCTGGGCTAAAGCTTTTAATTTTATACTATTTGAAAAAAAAAATAATGTGATATTTTGCAAATAGAATAAAATTAAAAGCTTTAGCCCAGCCACGAACCATGGCCTGCAAGATTGTGAGGCTTGGAACTTATCCACAAGAGCAAACTGGCCTTGTGCCTGGGGCAGCAAAAGTACATATTTAACCCCCATGATTGAACAGTCTCCCCCCACCTGCCATCTACCACCTCTCTCCTCCATCCCCTGGCCACTACTGCCTCCCACCACCTGCCAGCTACCACCTCTCTCCTCCACCCCCTGCCCACTACCACCACCTGCCAGCTACCACCTCTCTCCTCCACCCGCTGGCCACTATCACCTCCCACCACCTGCCAGCTACCACCTCTCTCCTCCACCCCCTGCCCACTACCACCTCCCACCACCTGCCAGCTACCACCTCGCTCCTCCACCCCCTGCCCACTACCACCTCCCACCACCTGCCAGCTACCACCTCGCTCCTCCACCCCCTGCCCACTACCACCTCCCACCAGCTGCCAACTACCACCTCTCTCCTCCACCCCTGGCCACTACCACCTCCCAACACCTGCCAGCTACCACCTCTCTCCTCCACCCCCTGCCCACTACCACCTCCCACCACGTGCCAGCTACCACCTCGCTCCTCCACCCCATGCCCGCTACCACCTCCCAGCTACCACCTCGAAGGTAGTGGCCTTGCGTTAAGTTCTGTACCCCAGAGTCTTGCAGGCCATGGTTTGTGGATAAACTGAACCTTTCGTTAATTTCCCCTTTTAAATAAAAATAATGTGATATTTTACAAATAAATAAAATTAAAAGCTTTAGTCCAGCCATGAACCATGGCCTGCAAGATTGTGAGGCTTGAAACTTAACCACAAGACCAAACTGACCTTTGCCTGGGCCGCAAAAGTTTTATATTTAACTGGCATGATTGAACAATTGATAAAAGATAAAAAAATAACAAAGCATTCGGGCAATTCACAATAAAAAATACTCTAAAGCATTTGTGCAATTCACATTAAAAAATACTATAACCCCCACCCCAAAACATCCCCGCGGCCAAACCTCGCAGCGCTGAATTGGGCATGCTAAAATGGGCGTGCCCAATTGGCTCACGCGCCGAATCGGTCGTGGCGAATCGGCCCGCGACGAACTGGCTGCGCCTAATCGTCCTGCTCCGTCTTCCGGGAGGTGCAGCCTGCAGTACCCAATGTCCTTGCGAATAGCTATGTTTTTCTACAGTTTACCAGGAAGATGGGTAAATAGGGATGGATTTTTAGTACTAACGATTACCAAGGTTAAATATAACAGTATCTTTACTATTTACCTAAACAAAGTGTAAATAGAGCATAATCTCAACTATTTACAACACTGAAGGGTGAATAGTGCAGAAACTCTACTATAATCCAGAATGAAGGGTAAATAGTGTTAATCTCTTCTGTTTAGAAGGACAACATGGAAGCAGCACTGAGAGGGTAATAGAGGGATGCTGGTCAGCAGTTCCAATTCATCATGCCATGGTGTAAACAGTGCAGGACCTCTACTATTACCAAGAATGGAGTGTAAATAGTGCACAAACTCTACAATATTCCAGAATGAAAGGTAGATAGTGTTAATCCCTTCTGTTTAGAAGGACGGCATGGAAGCAGCGCTGAGAAGATATTAGAGGGGTGCTGGTCAGCAGTTCCAATTCATCATGGCATGGTGTAAACAGTGCAGAACCTCTATTATTACCAAGAATGAAGTGTAAGTCATGCATAAACTCTACTATATTCTAGAATGAAAGGTAAATAGGGCAGAATCTGTACTGTTTCTCAGGATGAAGATCATGTAATGCAGAATGTCATGATTTTTCAAAATTAATGTTAATGCAGAATCTCTATTATTTACAAGGGCAAAGGGTAATCAGTTAATGCACATTACCTACCATTTAAAATCACACCATAGAAGCAGCCCTGCAACAGCCTTTTTTTGTTGTTGATAAAACATTTTTTATTGTTTTACATCACATCAAAACAACAACAACGTGTAGAGACTAACATGTCTCATCAAAGGTCAATCCTTAACAGGTTCGTTATCAATCACCCATAATATTTCCCCAAGTCTTTAGTGTGATTAAACCTCATCACCCCCGCTGCGTCTAGCGGGATCTAGGGTCCTTCCTCTTCCCACCTCCCCCATATCCTGTCCGCCTTTACAGGGCAGCCTCTGGCGGTGTATATTCTGTGTTCTATCATTGCACATATGTCCATGTCCATTGCCCATTGCTCCATTGTTGGGGGCTCCGGGGCTCCCCATTTTTGCACAATGTTACGCTTCATCAGTCCCGCTGCTGTGTTCAGGAGCAACATTTCCCATTTATTAAGAGCAATCTCATCCGGAACACCCAGGATGAGAGTCTTTGGGTCCAGTGGTACGTGGCACGTAAGGGTCTTATTAAGTTCATTACAGCATTCGTTCCAGAAAGTGTGGATTCGGGGGCATGCCCATAGAATGTGAAAAAAGGTCCCCTCTTCCTCTCCGCATTGGAGACAGTTTGGGTTCGAGGCTCTCTTCCACCTATATAATATTGTTTTGGGGTAATAGACTCTATGCAAGATTTTTAATTGGACTAGCCGAAGCCTGGAGGAGATGGACACCTCACTTGGATGCATTAGTGCTTGGATCCAGTCTTCTGGGTCTATCTACCCTACATCCACCTCCCATTTGGCCTTTGATCCCGTCAGTTCAGGTGTGGCAAAGGATTGATAGCATTGTATAGAATGGAGGTGCATTTGGTGGGGATGAAGGCTGGTAGCATGTTGTGCTCTATTGGTGTGTAGTCTGGGATACTGGCATTTACAGGTATATGGTTTCTCAGGGCATGGGCCAATTGTACATAGTGGTATCGCTCGGTACCCGGGAGTTGGAATTTTTGCTGGAGGACTTCAAACGAGGCCAGTTCCTCCTCATCAAGAATATCTTCAACTCTCAGAATCCCGGCCCTTACCCATCGGGGCCACGGGTCAAGCCTCCTTATCTCGGACAGATTGCTATTTCCCCACAGGGGTTGTGCCGTGGTTATTTTATTTTCCCACCCTACGAATCTGTGCGCTTGCTTCCAAACAGCAATAATGTGAGTCGGGGTCGTTGGTGGGGGGATCTCGGGAGGGTTTGATATAGTAAATGCCGTGGGTTGGTGCCATGCATAGCGGCAACCTCAGCCCCAATGTGGGGGAGTTCACTGTCTCCATGGAGCAGGTCATTGACCACTGCAAGTTGCGAAGCCCAATAATAGGTTTGGAGGCGGGGAACCCCAACCCCGCCCTCCCAGATCGATCTTTGGAGCGTGGTTAGCGCTATCCTTGGTTGGCCTCCACCCCATATGAGTTCCCGAAGGAGGGTTTCGACCCGATCAAAGTCGGAGTCTGGGATCTTTAGTAGGGCATTCTGTAAGACATAGAGAAACCTTGGGAGAGTCATCATCTTAAAGAGCGCGGCTCTCCACACGGGTGTGAGGGGGAGAAGCTTCCAGTGGTGGACGTCACTGACGAAACGGTCAAGGACCGGTTGAATGTTATGTGTTGCATAAGCAGTGAGGTCTGTTGTCACCCAGATACCCAAATATCGAAAGCCCTGCAGTTCCAATCGGTACAGGCATTCCTGGGGGTCGACCTGCGCACCTCCTTTTACCGGGAAGAGAACTGATTTCCCCCAATTAATTTTAAGCCCACTAAATTCATCAAAACGGATAAGTATTTGTGTCACTATAGGGCAGGACTGGGCTGGGTCCCCCAGATATATCAGGAGGTCATCTGTGTACAAGGAAATTCGGACCTTATGCCCTTCAGGCCATCTAAATCCTGTCCAGGCTGCATTTTGGCGGAGCCACAGGGCGAGAGGCTCAATTGCCAGGGCAAAGAGAAGGGGAGAGAGGGAGCAACCCTATCTCGTGCCCTTCCCCAGAGGGAAGGACCGAGAGGGCCAACCATTCACCCTGACCTCCGCCTGAACTATTTGCTTTTGCTTTTGGGGAGAAGTGGGAGAGGAAATGACCACATAGAGGAATGTTGAGGTGCTTATACAAGCCAACTCTAGGGCTACAGACATGGTCTAGTGACAGGCCCATCGGCGTGAATGTGCATAGGTTTGGTGAGGAGGGGGGCAAGACAGACCTGGGAAGATATAGGTTAGGGCCCTAAAGCAGGGAGGTGAACTACAACCCAGTCAGGCACCAAGACACTCTTTGGTTCTACTTTATCCCTGTTTGATGCTGTGGAACCTGTTCAAGAAGAAACTAGAGTTGCAAAACAAGTTCCTGAGACATTTGGCAACGCTATCCACCTAGTGGCCATCAAGGGAAGGCCTCTCACCAACCAGGGCATCACTCACTGAAGTGGATTGTAAGACACATTGTGAGTGGCCTCATGGAGAGACTTCGAAAGACTTTTGAAGAGCTTTTTTAAATAAAGAAGACTTTTTGCCATTTTGACCCTTTTGGTGTTGCCCATCATGGTACATAGTCCAGAATAAAACACATTTCTGAGTTTCCTTTTTTGCTTCCACTTGTCTTCATGACATCCCCCAGCCATCAGACTCAATCATCATAGCCCCCAGGCCCAAGCATCCTATTCACCATCCAGACCCAAACATATGAACCCTCCACCAGACCTCTCTTGCTATGCCCAACAGACACAATCATCATATACTAATCCATCCCCCTCTACATAAGGCTACGTTATGTTATGTTACATGGGTCTTCTGTACATCACTAAACCATCACCGTCCTAGTGATATTTTGGCACTAAATGAAAGATGCTACAGGTGATATATCAGTCTAGTAATTAGGAAATCACAACTGCTTATTATGATAGAGTTGTGGCAATTAATTATATCAGTATAATAAGATCTAAACAGATGGTAGAAGAGTATTAAACATATGTTTCATTACAGAACAGATGAGTTCTTATCACTTTCTTGAAAGAGCAGTGATCATCGATTTGATGCAATGGTATCAGGTAATAAAATCGCGGCGAAAATGTCGCCAGAAAAGAAAATTGCGGCAGAAATGCTGTAGTTTCACCCGGTAAAGGTGCATGCCATTATACCATTTAAGGGGAGCGGGGGTTGCGGGTGTGTCCCCCACTCACCCTAAATGGTATAATGGGTCTGGGAGTTGCGGGGGTGTCCCCCACATCCTTTACATGATTGTGGTGGCAAGACCACAGCATTTTTGCTGCAATATTTTGTATTCACATCCATTTTTGCCACGATTTTAAGACATGGAATTGATGCAATGTGATTGGTAAGGAGTTGCATAATTGAGGGGCAAGGATGAGAACGCATATCCTCTGTAGCTTACATATTTTAATTTCTGCAAGATGAGTGTTTGAGGGTAACGTATCGTTCTACTGGGGGACTAGTGATTACATCTCTTTATGATGAACTCAGGATCTTTGGAATATAATGTATGGTTCATCATGCACAGTATTTTCAATAAGTAAGTAGGCTCGTAAGTAACTACCTGGACAAATGGTCAGGCAAGCAGTCAAATAGATTTTATATTTATTAAACCCCAGGTGGACAGGTGAAATCCGCGGTTGGAGATTAGGTCAACTGAAGCTAGTGATCACTCAATGCTGATACTCTCTGTTGGAAAGCTTATGCAATGTAGTAGAAACTGGCTACCAGGCAGGTTGGAGGTGAATCCCGGAGGTAATCGCCTTCGCTGGTCCATGAGAAGAATTACAAAATGTAATGACCAGCGAGAGGCCAAGAAAGTAGGGAGGGAGGGGCTCAGTTACAAGATAGGATGGGGCCATTGGTTGACCAAATATTACAGAAGGAACATCCCCACTAAAGGGATTATTACTCAGAGCCTCTCACATAGACCGGGACGTTGTTATAATACAGAGATTGCCAGACGAAAGAAAGAGCTAAATCTGGCACTTGGAATCATGGGTAAAAACACCTCACATACTTGGTTTGAAAAAAGAGACATGGCAGTCATTTAAAGAGAAAGTATAAGAACTGGAAGGATGAGTGGTGGAAATGCTTAAATAGATTGATCAGGACTAACGATTCTAGGAAATTTTGGTACTGGCTGGGGAATGTTCAGACAAACCCCAAGGCAGCTAGGGAGCTAGTAGAGATATCTGAAGGCAAATGGGTGGACCACATTAAGGATAAGTTTGATGGTCCATGAAGTATATTGTTGGACACTAGACCTATGGTTAACACCAAGGACAGTGAATATCTAGAAAGAGTAATGGCAGCGAGAATTAGACAACTAAAATCATCCGCTGCAGTCGGTCCCGATGGCCTCTCAAATTTGGTGTTAAAGGAAGATCTTGTATTATGGGCCTCCCTACTAAATCAGATGTTTCTACAAGTCTGTCAAACTGGCAGAATTCCAGAGACCTGGACAAATTCCATCTTAGTACTTGTTTTTAAGAAAATAAGGCGGGAGGACCCAAAATATTATAGGCTATTAGCCATGATGGACTGCAGTGGGAAAATATTTGCCAGTATTCCGCTGGAGATACTTTCAGCCTGGGTGATGGATAAAGGACTCCTGAGTTACCATCAAACTAGTTTCGGGAAGGGGTGTTCCACAACCCATGCAATTTGGACAATGGCCACACACATTTTAGACACTCAGCTTAAACCTAACTCAGCATTATATGCCTGTTTTGTAGACTGCACATCCCCTTTCGATAGCGCAGTGAAAGACAAGCTGTGGGAAATGTTAGAAAAGTGGCACATAGATCCATCGCTGCTCTACTTCATTAAAGCACTATATAGATTCACAGTAGTAAGAATGTGTCTCTCTCAGGATGGGGATTTAAAGGATACCATCCCAACCCATGTGCGTTGGCCCCCCTGCTATTTAATCTCTATCTGTCCCTCCTCGCAAGAAAGTTGGGTGAAATCTTGAGTTCACCCCCGCAGTATGGGAACAAGTGGCTGGTCTGCATTTTGTATTCGGACGATGCAGTGGTCTTGGACAGAACCAAGTTTGGCCTACAAAGGTTGCTGCGGGTATTAGCTGAGTATGTTAGCACCCTTGGATTAAGACCAAACATTCAGAAAACAAAGATCATGGTGTTTGGGAAAGGGGCCTCATCGAATAAAAGGCATAAGTGGTATCTGGGGGGGGGGATAAAGTGGAAGTGACCCGGTAGTACAAGTACCTGGGAATTGTTATGAGGACCACATTTTCTGGGGCCTGTCTCTTGGAGGAGGTAACCCAAAAAGTGTGGAAAAAATGGTTGGTTCTCAGAAAAACCATAGATGCGCAAGAAGAAGGTACATGGAGGCAAATATAGTGGCATATAAGCCCTCCATAGTTCCCTCCATGCTATATGCATTGGAGGTTTTCCCATGGAAATCGGTGTCCACACTGAGTAGATTGGAGTGAAAAATATTAAGATCATTGCCAAATCTGCCTGCCTCCACCCGGACCAGGCAATTAGGATGGAACTGGGAGTGCAGTCACTTTTTGCCACATGGTCGCGGGCCTCAGCCAACCTATGGGCAAGGGTAAAGTTTGAGATTAGTGGCTCTGACTCCCTGCTTGCTATGTCCTGTTTACACGCTCATCGTTACTCCAAGAGTGAATGGTTCCATAAATTAGAAAAACGTACCATCCAATATTTGGAATACTTAGGGATGACCTCAATTCCAACGTCTTGGCTCGAGTACAATATAGCCAGGATACCGGCCGAAATAAAGGTCTATGCCGTTTAACTCGCTGGAGTCAGTTAAATGCTCTGAGAAAGTTTCATGAATACACGCAGCCGTCTTTTGTGATGAGCCACCCTAAATCACATCTGATAAAAAGACGATGTACGGGACTGATAAGATTCATTACCTCAGTCAGGCTTCAGACCATATTGGTCTTGGAAAATACAGGAGCCTGGAGGGGCTCCCACATGAGAATAGACTCTGTAGGCTCTGTTGGATAGACATTGAAACGGCTAGGCATATTTTAACCCAGTGCCAAATACGGGAAACCTTGTATGAATGAGGGTATGAAAAACTTCAATATTATGCATCAGATCAGTTCTGGAGTATGATATTTGGGCCGGAAGCATTAGTGATCCCGCCAGCTGCCATGCACATTTCAGAAATATCTCAGGGAAAACTTCTTGCCTAGTTTGACTGTAGAAGTAAGAACGTAAACTGGAAGTTAGAATTGAGCCCATTACTGCTATTGATAGAAATATTAAATCATTGTGTGAATGTTGTTCACAGTAATTCTATTGCACATTAGTTGGTTCTGTGCTTTTATGATACATGGTTGTCAGATAGTTAAAGGAATGGTTCGGTCAACATTTTTTATTGTCCCTACGGGTCGGCCATGTGTTTTTAAGCCTAAGTCGCTCGATTTTAGAAAAATTTCCTATGGACCTTACCCGAGTTTTCGCCATTTTGTGATAATCCTATCACTTGCCCCATCGCCCTGGCTGACCTGCTTTTGCGGCACTAAATCATATCCCCCGCCCCTGAGCCTGACATTATCAAAACATTCATATTACCCGCCTCTCTCCCTGACGTTACTGTGCTGCGTAGGCAAACGCGCCCAGTTGTCTTCCACGCGACTTCACCCAGAACTCGGAAACCAACACAGATCAACTCACAACACAGCGCGCCACAAGTCGGAATATGAAACTGTACTTTAAAATCAAACAACAATACGGTACATTTGGTAAAGTACATTTATTTAACATTAAATGTTTAGAGAATATTCAGCAATTGGCATATTAAATCGGAATGGAATTTCTTTTCTTTTCTCTCAATCCGCAAATCCGGAAGAGTTTATCGTGAGTCACGCGCTGTTCCTTTATGGTACACAGGGTGTTGGTTTTTGTTAAAAGAAGCACTTTGGATGCGCGGTGAACCTCAAGGCTGTTCCATCAACTAGGCACTAGGCCACCGTAAAGGTCGATATGTTGCTTCTAGCCGCTAGTACCGCGTAAAGGCATATGGCCCCTTGGCGATCGTCCCATAAAATGGTCAATGTTGTGCAATTGTTTACAAGAAGCTGCAGCTGGCGGTTGAAAAATCTGTCTGCCGGGGTCTGGCATAGGTGGCAGTGGCAGTACGGTAGGATGAACCTGTTTAGAAAACATAAAAATTGAAATTAGTCTCACCAGCCGATCTTTATTATTATTATTCATTTTATTTATTAAGGGCGAGCTGAAACTATTTGCTTGCGAGGATAGTGCAATGGAGAATGTTCGGCTCTAAAAGCAATGTGAAAACTAACTAAATAAATCGAGGGAAACACACAAACTAATGATTTTTTTTACCATTGAACCACTGAGAAACGACTGTTTGTCTACATGTGTGTCGAATGGGCACATGCATGCCCATGTGTCCGGTAGAAAGACGATCCCACAAATGTTGTACTTGCTCTTCATTAATTAATTAATTAATTAATTATTTAATTAATTAATTCCAGTATAAAAGCGTCTAAAGAGTTACTTACATTATATTTTCCATTTCCATTGTATCTCTGCGTGATGCAGTCCGTAAATCCCACTGTGTTCGTGCCAACGATTTTTCATACTCTGAACTAACATGAAACTCGGTCTAGTTTTTGAATTTTCAGCCTTATCGTCTCTTACGTTATTGCCCCCCTCCTTCAAATGAAGTCCTTTCGGCATGGTCCCTGTCTCTCAAGGTCAAAAAACAATAGAACCTTATACTGCCAGTGCGATTCGTGGGCCTCTTCAGCCCGCGAGCAAAAAATCAAAGCCACTGACCTTCACTCTGCATGAGCGTACATTCTTACTTTGCAACATCCCGTGTAAAGCCATCTGTGAGAACTTGAATTTTCGACTCCATCTTTGTACTAGGCCTCAATGTGCAAATGCAAACTGGCTTCTCTACCATCTGCAACGCCTCACTTGGCGCGTTCTAAGGCCCCCAATTTTGTCCTCGTTGTCCGCAAGCTTTGCAGCCCTAGAAAACCATAACTATGGAGACATTGACTTTTTGGGGGAAGGTCAGGGAAAGTGTAAAGTACCTGAGGAGTTGAGTTGAAAGTGAGATTTATTGTTTATTTGTTTTATTATTTGCAATACGCAAGTCTCCCCTCGGTTAACAGTGCGCAGCATTTACATGAGATTGCAAAACTTAGTTACAGCAACAAAAATATATACATACACATATTCACAAGGTCAGCGATATGAGGTGAATAGAGAGAGAAGTCAAAGATGACCCATGTTGTTCACCACCCAGGATGGTGAATGGAGGGTTTAGGGTTAGCATACTTTGTATGCACACTGTACAATAACATTATTTTCAAAAAGACAATCAGATTACAATGATTTATTTAAACCGGGATTTGAACTTCTCAACAAGCTCTGCTTTGGGTGGCCATGGCACAGTGGCAATGTTTGGTGGCAATGCATCAGTGCTCTGCACAGAAACGCTCAAAATTCCATATCTGTGCTTCTCTAGTACACTAACAATAAGGCCTTTAATAAAGTCGAACTCCATTTCCTCATATACTGGTTTTACCCCCCATTTCTTAGTTCTTTTTCTAAAGGTCGTAGTGTAGCGAGGCATCCCTACATTTCCCGTAGTCCTAGACTGTTCACAGCCCACATTCTTGTTATGGGCCAAGACCGCTAGTAGAGTCCTATGTTCATGCCCTGTAAACTGAAATGCAATCGCTTTGGCCTGTACTTTAGGCACATATTGTAGAACACCTCAAATTCTCCTGTGTGACAGAATTCTGTCAGTCCCCTCAAATCTCTTGATAGAGTTTTATCGAAAACAATCTTCTCAATGGCTTTGTGTGTAGGTGAAGATGCAATCAACCACTTCTTCTTCCGTGCCTCCTCTGTGGACAAAGGGCCATGTTCACATTGGTGGAAATGTTGGTTTTCTGTCCAGCGGTGAACGTTGGTACAATGGTGCATCAGTGACCGCCATTTTTCAAGTAGGATTTCCACTGACCCTTCACAAGTTTTGGAGCTCCACCAAAGATGGTTGCTGATAGACTGGGACCACTGTAAAATACTTTCAAAACCTTTTTTTTCCCTGCAGCCGCGATTTTCTTATTGATTGATTTAGCAAGATGCCATACGTCAAATTGATGTTTAATATGTGTGAACTGCTCTCTCATTGTCTTGGCAATTGAAACATGTCTGTCCGCGGCTATGAGGTCGATGTGCATTCCCCTTGATTGTAGATATTGCAATGATTTTATAAATTCTAGTTTCTCAGTGGCCACTGAGGATTTACAATGGGACACCTGCACGACCACCAAACTCACAATTTTGTTACTATCCATGTCCTGAAAGTGGTAGGTGCAGTACTTGGCAGAAAATCCAGGGCTGTCACACTGTCCATCGCCAGCTAGCCTGAATCGTTTCCCTTCGAATGTACTTGCTAGAGACAATTGTTCAATTTTCCAAGCATCACTAATGGCCGGAAACAGATAATCATGTTGGTATTTGTAGTACTGTGTTTTAGAAATGAAATAGAGTCCCACAAACTGAAAGAAAGACTCTAACTTTCTAAAACTGGACCCATTAAAAAGTGAGGCAGCTGCACACAGTAGATTGCCTGCTGGCAGCTATCCCCGCATAGGCTGTGCAGACCATGAGAACGCATGATTTAATCTACAGGCGGCATGTATTTTGACGTTGCTGCCTTGTTTTTGACGAGTCAGATGAAACAATGGCTCCCCACATACTTCCCCTCCAACTGAATGTCCACATTTCAGCATACTTATAATATCCATCAAACAACTGTCGAATACTATGTATTTGCCCTCTTTCATTAGACTGTCATCTGGCGTGAAAGTTGTTTCGGACTGTGCCGTTGAGGACATATCAACAAATTTGAAAGAAATATCGCTGATATCAAGTTCTGATGCGTCGTTGGGTGCTGCTGCTGGTTCATTCTCTGTCATTTCAACATCTGTTACTTCAGCATTGATGGGAGAACACAACAATGTCGACAGCTTTTTGGGTGGCATTTTTTTGGCGGGTGTAGATTGTGTGAATTGATCTGCGACTACTTCAGAGCTATCTTCAATACATTCAGTATCATCTTCTTTTGGTGGTGCGGTTGAACTGTAGCAATGGTCCAATAAAACTTTACTGGATTCTCCGGACACATTTAATTCATGTCCTGGCCATTGGACATGAGCATCTCGAGTCTCAACACAATGCATCTGAATTAATAGTTCCTCCATACTGTAAATGGTCTGGCAAGCAATAGCTCTCATTTGCTTTACTGTCTGTGTAGGTATAGTTCGTACACCCACGAGTAACTAGAGGACAGATTGGAAAAGGGATGTTCATTTTAAACACAATATAAAGTATAGTACAATTGACAGGAAAAAACATAATATAGTCCCCAACACAAAACAATTCCTAAAATTATGAACTGTTTGTAACTAACCTTATTTTTGTTTCTTTTCTGCACGCTGTTGCTCCAATTCGTTTCCGCATGTCTTCCCTTCCTCTTGCGCTGCAACGAATATATTTTCTGGATCCGCATAGACAGCACGGAATGACGCTCCATCGACTCCCTGAAACATAGTACTTTCATTACTATGTATCACAATATTGAAAACATAAAACACACGTGAGGACGAACACACAGGTACATCTCAATGTCTAAACACGAATTAAACATTCTGCAGAACAATCAAACGACAAGTATTCGAGCTCTGATGATCTAGTTCGATGGAACTGTCAGTATCCATACCTCTGGCTCCGCATGGACTGCCATGAATGGTTGTATTGGAGAGGAGGCATCAGCAACTCCCTGAAACACAGTACTTGCATTAGTATGGTTTTCAATATTGGAAACATAACACACACTTGGGGTCGACGGCACAGGTACATATAAAGAGATAACCACAAATGATGCATTGTCTAAAAGAATCAAGGAATATCTAAATATGATCAGATTTCATCGACTTGTTTCTCCGATTTCTTTACATCTGCATCACCTACAAGGGATGTTGTAATTGTAGAGGAAGTTCCGTCGTCTCCCTGAAACACAGTACTTGCATTAGTATGGTTTTCGATATTGGATACATAACACACACTTGGGGTCGACGGCACAGGTACATATAAAGAGATAAACACAAATGATACATTGTCTAAAAGAATCAAGGAATATCTAAATATGATCAGATTTCATCGACTCATTTCTCGGATTTATTTACATCTGCATCATCTAAATGGGATGTCGTTATTGTAGTGGAAGCTCCGTCGTCTCCCTGAAACACAGTAATTGCATTAATAGGAAAGAAAGTATAGCAAATGGAATCACGTTATATGATGACGCTCGATGGAGCTGTCAGTATCCATACCTCGTGCTGCCGAAGAATATGTAGGGATGTTGTAAATGTAGTGCGCACTTCTGAAAACTGTTGCGCCGATTCGTATACACAAGGTCCCGCTTCCACTTCCCCTGGAATTACTTGAATGTCAGGATCCGCATCAAGTGCATGGGTTGATGCTCCATCAACTGCCAGAAAGATAGTACTTTCATTAGTAAGGATTACAATATTGAAAACACAACACACACCTGGGGTCGACCGCACAGGTACATATCAATGGCTAACCATGAATGAAACATTGTGTAGAACAATCAAACGACAAGTATTCCAGCTCTGATGATCTAGTTTGATGGAGCTGTCAGTATCCATACCTCGTGCTGCTGAAGAACATCTAGGGATGTTGTCAATGTGGTGGACGCTTCAGCATCTCCCTGAAAGACAGTACTTGCATTACTATGGATAACACTAATCATAACTGAAAACAAACACCAGTGGACGATAACTAAGGTGTATATCAATTGGAAAGCACTAACCAAACATTTGGTAAAATAATTACACGATACAATAAAAATATTACTTGACATGCATAAAACAAGTCTGTAGCGGAATAGCCAAGTAAGATTACCTGATACATGCTAGAAGTGGTTGATAACTGCGAGCACGTCACGGATGTAGAATGTTCTTTCTTCAGATTCAAGGGATAGTCAAGCAGTTGTAAAGGTAAATTATTGATTGATAATGAAATGCCAATATTAAAAATTTCCATGTAAGGAGACAGAATACTTGAGAGTAATGCTATTGAAAATGCGCAATATTGCACAGTTCCCTGTGCCCATATATAGATTTCATTTGTTGGTTATAAAATCGAAAAAGAATATATTGATAAATGTCATTATTCAAAAACTATACACTCATATCAATGTCGAAAGTATTACAAGGGACACAACACCTAAAATATCAATGAATCCATTCAGCTACCTACACACTACCGCAAGGCCTAAAGCTAAATCCGGACACTTGACTCACCAGTGGCGGAATGTGGACGAATAGAGTGGGAATAGCGTTCGCAAGCAATTTTCGTGTCATTCGCCGTTTATTCTTCTTTGTTACCCAAGATGTTGTGTACATGTTCGAGGAAAAGTGTCGGCTGCAGATGCAGTATCGATCACCCCTCTTGTCCTCTAAGATTTGTTGGACCAGCTCATCCAGTGGATATATCCGCAATGTCTGACCCATTCTCTTATTCGATCAACAGTTTTCGGGAATACATACATTGTATTGCCTTCAGATTTAGCATGGGTCTTCGAAGGGCAACCGCTAATCGAACAGGCAGGCATTGTTGAAAATTCTGAAAAGTAAATATCAACATTATTATACAATCTTGATGAATAAAAATGTGATACAAAAGTAAATGAACCATACAATGTTCAATGCAAGGTTTGTTTTGGTCACAGGAACTATACCAGTTCATCATGTGCGGCTTAGTATTTGCATAAATTGCAGAAATGATGTGACTAAATTCTGAACATGTGACTCGTCCCTTGGATGTTCTGTCTTGCACGAGAAGGAAACATGCTTACATTATAGACTGGACCCCCGAAGGATTCAATTAGATGACAATTGACATAGATGAAAATAAATAGATCTATTGATAGCATAACAATGGAAACTCAAGTCAATATCAATGAGACCAATGAACATAGCACTATTGAGTACTCTATTCGTAAATAGATAGAAATTTAAAAATCAACGAAATATGACTAGGATACATGGCCTTACCTTGACCAACAAACAGTTGGATTCAGCAAGCAGAGCAGTATGTTGCAGGAGAACAGGTAGATGGCCACAGGTAGCACACTGACGAGTTTGCTCGAAGCGGTCACAGAAGTTCACAGATAGCACGACGACGAGCAGATTAGCATAGATCTCAGTGGTTCTCAGGTAGCACGTTCAGGAGTTGGCGTGGGATACCTTTTGAAGTGTACATGCTGTTTGGCACCTTGGCCGTTCGCGCCCCTGACAGCCCCCCATGGCAGCGCGCATCCACTGGCGCGAACCGCCTTTGATAGAGGGGGGTAGGATGGATGGGCCTGGGATGTGCAGATAAGGCACAGGAAGACTGCTGAATGGAGACACACTTATGTGGATTGCAGGGGGGCGGCCTGCTTCAAGGGGGAGCCCTGCCTGGAGACACGTAGTCTGAGATGGCCATGTGAGCGATGGGCCCTTGGCGTGGGATACCTTTTGAAGTGTACATGCTGTTTGGCACCTTGGCCGTTTGCGCCCCTGACAGCCCCCCATGGCAGAGCGCATTCACTGCACGTGTTGTTATGGACTTTATTTTTTGTTAAACTAACCACTTTTTTATACTTTATATAGTTATACTTCGCCTTTGATAGGGGAGGGGTGTGGATGGATGGATGGGCCGGTGGGTGTGCAGACAAGGCACAGGAAGACTGCTGAATGGAGACACACTTGATTCATTTAAAAAATCGAAACAACCGTTGTTAAAATATATGTGGTGTTTTATTTTGTTTCATTTTTTGATGGCACAAAAATACAAAACTTTACACATTGTACAGGTCAGGTTGCAGCACAGCGAGGGAAAATCCCCTGTACTGACTGCTGTCACTCAGGAAAGTTTCTCTTATGGCACAAACGGCACAGGCGGGTATTACTCTTCGAACGTGGTGTCCAAGCCTCCCGTGAAGCCACCATGAAAAGGACCGATAGGCCACCAGCCGGTACCACCTGTGAAAAATAATGATTCAAACTGTTTTTAAATGACCAAGATAAGTTGATTAAACGTTTGTTGTCAATGACAATTCTTGTAACTAATGGCATTCTGCTCAGACAAATGCTGTCTAGACACTGCACACTATTGAATGACTTTCATGCGTTACAATGATATTTAGATGTAATTTTGGATATAGGAGACGGCCATGAAATAGTAGTGGCATCACAAGCAGATTATACTTACTCGTTACTCGGATTACGAGGACGAACAGTTGTGCGAAGTTCGTGCATAAGCACCATCATTATCCTCAACACGGACTGTGTGAGGCAGGCTGCCCTGAAGTCTGGCAACTCGGTGAATCATTGCGGTCGTGGCTCGCCTTCCGAAATGTAGGCCATGCATCCCGAGTTTTCACAGCAGCAGCAGTTCTCCTCCTCGGTTGGCATTAGCTCACACTGATTGCATGGGCACCAGGTGGAAACACCGTCCATGCGACTAGGTCGAGTGTCTTCATCCGTTGATTCGTCCTGCCAACTGCCGTCCGAAGCCCCATCGTTTTCGCGTGTTTCCCTTTCCAGTAGTTCCTCCTCGGTATAGTCGGGCTCGTACATGTAGGGCATTATTGTAGTCATTGTGTGGTAAACAAACTAAAATAATTTATAGTGATGGTACAGGTGTTCACACGGGCTACAAGTGGCAAAGGTAGCTGACCAGAGCACAGAAACGAGTCACAGAATACTCAAAGTAACACAGATAGAGGAATGGAATCGAAAATCTGCAGCTTTGTGTTGTGAAACGGTCTGTTTATACATATTGAGGAAAGCGGCGTCTTGCCATTTCCATGGCGACACGTCATTAGCTGAAGCGCAGCGATTGTTGACACGAGACGTGCTTTGGCGTTGTGAAATGGGTGGTACGCGTCTGCTGATGACAGGCTCAGAGGCAAGGGATATGATTTAGTGCCGCAAAAGCAGGTCAGCCAGGGCGATGGGGCAAGTGATACGATTATCACAAAATGGCAGCTCCCTGGTGCCAGTTTTCGCGTGCGTTTAATGGATGAAAACTTGGGTAAGGTCCATAGGAAATTTTTCTAAAATCGAGCGACTTAGGCTTAAAAACACATGGCCGACACGTAGGGACAATAACAAATTTTAACCAAACCATTCCTTTAAATGCCAATCTCCTTATTTTAATGTATGTATAAAATGTAAAGGTAAAAATGTAATAGTGCAAAAAGGTTGCTTGGCATCCAAATGCACTTTAAAGCAATAAAACAACATTTTAAAAAAAATGACACACGCGCCTTAACTGGAACCTAGTGGAGTGATGACAGAGCTGGTGAAATGTGGCAGCTTATAATCAATGTACTGCCGCATTCCCTGATCTCTGAAGTCTAGCCCATCTGAATTTTAGGAATACATAGATAGATGCTATTTGTGCAAGCCAAATGTGAGATCACACAAGCCATCACCACACCTAACTTAATTGGGAAAATAACACATTGAAAAGTATGTTTCAAAAGCCTCAGACTGTAAAAACATTTAATGAAAGGTATACCGACTTGGGTCAATAATGAGCGAGCTCGATCTATTCTAATGCAGATGTTTTTTACTTTAAGGGGGGTAGGAGAGGTTCTTCATTGTTCTGTTGGACATACTTCTGAATGCCAATTCTGAGGTGATTCTCCAATCCATAAAATTTCTCTTTTCAATTAATCATTTTCAGACATATTTTCCATCCTGTGGGCAACGCCAAGTAGACAATTTAAGAAAGTATTAATAGATTGTTAACTACAGTTTAAAGTAAATCTGTGTGTCATAAGTGTTAAGATGGATTTCTGACCTGGAGGGGCAGAGGTTCAGAAGGCCAGCCTAGTTTCTTGGAACAGGGTAACCTCTGGACAAGCCAGACCAATCAGGGTAGCGATGGCGGCGGTCAAGACTAAGTCTCAAGAGGGGTGAGGGTGACTGAAAGCCCGCAAGGAGCACACAAAGCAAGGACACTTACAAATTACTCCAGACAGGTGCTACATTAAAAATATTGACACATTTATTACAAGGCCTTTGTAACATTGACCAGAGTAAAGAATCACAATAATATTAAAGTAAACCAACACTTCACAATTAATACAATATATATACAAGACCGAGGGGTCTAAGGAGTTAGGAGCACGTAATATGTAGACCACCTAGATGGGGAGGAAAACTGGCAGTGCAAGTAATCATTAGACCCAGTTCGACATCTGAAATACACCTAATTAGGAGGAAGTCGGAGCCCTACGAAGAGAGGAGCCTTATGCTCAAAAGTACCTGCCAATGTACAAAAGAGGACCTCTTCAAGGATATCAGGCAGTTCAGGAAGGTGAATGAAGCGATGTCGAACAAGTCCCCACTACTCAAGCAAAGCCTCCACTTGTGGGCAGAGGCAGGGTGAGAGTGCGGGATAGAGTCACCATTTCGCAACAGCGGTAGAAAAGAAACGGGCTCCTGCGCGAGGGGCCACCGGTTGGGGTATGGACTACTCACTGGTCCCCGATGCAGGCAGACCGAGATTTCTCCAGTTCAGTTCACGTTGCTGGCAGGTTCAGCTGGGATGAACAGGACGTCTCGACACCGTGTAGCCTCTGCGTAGCAGGATGCAGGGTAGAGGGTCTCCCAAATGCAGCGCACGTGCACAGGTTGTTACCACAGCAGGGCAACACGGCAACCGCGTTTACTCTGGTCCGGGCGCACTCGTCTCACTTCACACCTGGAAATGCCAAGTGTATGAAATTCAGTGTGAGGGTGCCGTGGACGTAGAGCAAGCAGTAGACCAAGTTTCGAGGGCTTCCCCGAAACGGCGGCGGTGACAGAGCAAAGCGTCCTGCATAAGCTGGTCAGCCCACTGGTTGGCACAGGGACACTTCTGAAGAGGCTTACTTGCAGGGTTTGATGAAGGTGCCGGGAATAGTTGATCCACTATTCCAATGGGTCGAAACGCCTTCGCAGACCTTCTCGGACGATCAGATGCAGAGGGGTCTCTCAGGACTGCAGTGGCTCAGGGTGCCAAACCTTCAGCGGATCAGCAGCGGTTCCTAGACTAAGCTTCTTGTTGCAGGATACTTGGCTCCTTATCCCTTGTTCGGTGTGAACTCAGGAGATCGACATGGTAGTGGTGTTTTCAGCCTCCTCTTATTCAAAGTTCCCTTTGCGCCAAAACGGAGAGGACCCAATGGGAGATCTGCTCACAAACACTCACACCATACGTGGACCTATCACGTACCACGGTGGTCCCAGGCATTCAGGCCACTCCAGACTCTCTGGCACCCAGGATGTGTATTGGGAACAGACATCCGAGCCCAAATCCTGGAGGCACACACAAGGCATGCAGAAGCCTGTGAAAGCTTTGCCGTTTCCCAGGAAAATGCATGACCAAATAAGGACTGCCCCGGGTCGGGTGGACCTGGGGGAAGGTGAAGGGGCAAGACAGTCAGCGGACAGACCAAAGAACCTTGTGGCATGGCCATCTTGGGAGCCAGGCCACCTGTTTGTTCCAAATGCGGTAAGCGCGGATAACATGGCAAAAAAGGGTTCAAAACACAAAAGAATACGATAGCTGCCACCAGTCCTGTCCGTGACATACCTGCACAGTTCATAATAAATCCAGCGAGAGTTTCTAGGGCCTTTGGAATGACTAGAGACCCAAGAGCACGGTAATGTAAGTTACGGTGCACTCTTGTTTCATGTTGCACAAAAGCTTCAACATGAGGAATGGACTAAGGGAAACAAAGTCTCCCAGTACTGACTGTCTTAAGGGCATGTCAGTTTCCCCATAAGAAGTGAGCGAAAGCCCAGAGGAGTGCGGCAGAAGGCTGTGCTTCTCTGGCAAAGTCTAGATCAGGGTGTAAAACAACAGCAAAAAGTTTGGGGGTTGCCACATGGAGAGACAATTACATACAATTATGAAATATTTCCTAACAATAAGCATAATTCGATTTCCTGACATTAAACCATAGGATGACTTTGAGCCAGGGAGCAACATACATATTAAAGACAAAAGGGAATAGAATGGGGGAACTCCCAGGATTTTGGGGAAAACCTAGAGGGACCTAAGGATACTGTCTTCATTAATACTGATGCTAGCCAAGAGTGACCAAATCTATGTCCGAGTCAGAGGAATCCAATAATGCATAGTGTCACATGCTACCAATCATGACTAATGCAACAGAGCAACCTGCATCAAGTTCCATTGGCATCTAATACAGTTGTGACCACTTTTTCCGAGCTGTGTAACCAGTGAAAGCCCCAAAGAGTAGAGAATGGAGTTAGCCCTCAGAAATAATGTTAGTTGATCGTCCGCAATCTTTTTAAACAACTTAGATTAAAAAAAAAAGAGTAAGAAATAGAATGGCACTTTGCAATATCAAAGGGGGGCAGTCTGTGGTTGTCTTAGAAAAGGAGCAATAACTGAATGCTTCAACCACTCAGGATATACCCCATGTGAAAGCAGCATTCACAATCTTTTTCAGGTCATAAGAGAGCAGCACGAGCAGAAAGCTCCTTAAATATTTTAGGAGGGAACGTGTCCATAGGGGAGCCTGTTGTTTTACTTTTCCATTAATAACTGGCTCCATCCTCATCTGTGACACATAAGACCGGATTAAGCGAACTTCTCTAGGAGGAAAGAAAGGATAAGGAAGGCTCGAACTGGCCGATACCGAAGCAGGCTATACAATTCTTCATATTTGTGGATCATTTGGTCTCAAAGTAATTTGAAATATTGTTTCAGAAAGGTTGTGATGGAATTATGGAAGCTACTATTGCATTGGGATTCGAAATTTCGGAGATGATTTGGACAAGCACTTTTTGTAGACAGTTTAAATGCTTAAGTTGGTAATGAGCATACCACTTATTTGATAGTTCTAGTTTCATTTTATGACGGCGAGTGTTATCTGTTCAATGCAAACTTATCTTCTCCTCAGTAAATGCTGCACCATTCTTTCTCCAAAGATCGTTGCATCATTCTCATTCTCTTGAGAGCGTCACTTTTAAGCCTCGAAGCTATTTATTGGGAGGCAGGGAACTAAAACATTCTCCATTTGTCTGAATCAAAGGTTAGAGGTGCATTTGCATTCGAATTAGCAGCATGGCCATATGTTTGCATTCTCCCGAAAGGAGTGGAGGTGTGCACTTTTGCAAGTGATTGTGAAGATTTAGAATTAGATTGTTGATCAATATGGAGATTAAAGGTTCAGTGAATGATCAGGTTCTTGTGTTAAGTCTGGAGTGAAGCTGTGAGATCCGCAAGTTGACTTACCATCATAATTAGTGGGTGCTATATAATAAAAGAAAATGACATTGTTGGTCCAGGAATAGAAGGGGAGGAGTAAGCATAGTTTAACAGTGACATGCAAGGAATAATCTGCATTTTATAAACCTCCTTCTTTTGGATGATGGCTACTGCCGCCTCTACCCGGGGAACGATAAGCAGTATCTGGAGTAATATCTACTAGATTAGGTAGACCATCATTCGATAAATACGTTTCCATTAAAAAACATATATTTCCCAGGTTATGCTGTTGAATGAAGTCCTGAATTTGCTAAATATGTTTAATAGCTGATCTAACATGTATCTGTGCCATATTTCGTAGGTTTGGTTGCCTGATAAGTACATTATAGATAGACCTTCAAGAGGTGTTGAGCAAAGAATACTAAGAAAAACGAGTTCATTTTTAATATCCTAACCTAGAGGCATTATAGGAGACATGAGTTTATGAAGTACAATAAACAAATAAATTCCCCTGAAAAAATGTAAGTTCTTTCGGGCAGTATTTTGTGTCGCTGTTCCGCACTGGTCCCAGACAAATGGATGCAAACCTGACTTTTTGTGTACCTTTATGGTGCATTTGGTGCATCCACTGCATGCACATTTTGGGGTAAATTAAATAACCATGTGGTCAGGATCGCGTCTGAAGTAGAAATAAAAGAAAGACTAATAAAATAGAGATCCCAACTGAAAATGTAGGATAATCCTACATTTCTTTAAATAGAAAGTGCACAAATTAGGACTTCACCAAATAGTCTATAAATCAATTTATTTTCCTAAATAAAATATATAGCACCAATTTTTGTGGATTTTATGGGCCTTATTACGACCCGTGCGGTTACCATGGTGCTAGTAGCGCCATGTTTGCCCCAGGTATTTTACCAATTCCACCATGGTGAATGGCGGAATTACCGCCCCATTCCAACGTTGGCGGGGCGGTAATTCCCCATTCATCATTGGCCTTTCCCCATTCCCATTTTTGCCCCCATAGGGCTCAATGGAAATGGGGAAGGGGGTAGTTACAGTATCGCAAATTGTGGTACCGTAATTACCTCCAAGGTCCTTTTGCGGGTCCAATCCTTAACGGCTGGTAAAACCAGCCATTAAGGTAGGGAGCCGCAAAGGGACCTCATAATTAGGCGGTAAGGGGTTAACGGCGCCGCCACCTTTTACGGCGCCGTTAACCCCTTACTGCCTGGGTCGTAATTGTTAAGAACGAGATGAGCAGTTGTCCCCTCATCAGAAAAATAAGAAGCTAGGAAACGATACATTGCAGTAATAGGGCCTCATTACACGGTAGGCAGTAACCATGGCGCTATTAGCGCCATGGTTGCCGCCGGTATTTTACCGTGTCCTCCTTGGTGGATGGCAGAATTACCACCCTACTCCAAGGTGAGCGGGGGCGGTAATTCCCCATTCACAAAGGCACTTCCCCATTCCCATTTTTGCCCCCATAGGGCTCAATGGGAATGGGGAGGGCTCTAATTGCGGTACCGTAATTAGCACCAAGGTCCCTTTGTGGCACCCTACTTAAACGGCTGGTAAAACCAGCCATTAAGGTCGGGTCCCGCAAAGAGAACTCGTAGTAAGGTGGTAAGAGTTTACCGGTACCGGTGCCCTTACCGGTACCGGTAAACCCTTACCGCCTACCGTGTAATGAGGCCCATAGTCTTTTTGATATTTTTGGGGTCTCATTAAATAGGCCTGCAGTAACGTGGCCAGCAAGCAGAAATAAAAGAATGACTAACACAATAGAGTTAAAGTGGAGGAGAATCCAATATCATTTTAGATATAAAGAGCACAAAGTAGGATTTCCTCTACATAGTAGCCTATGAATGATTTCTTTTTTATGTTTTTTATTTTTATTAATGTGCTGCTGCAGAGTCTTTTGGATACTGATACTGCAGGACTCTATTTTGCTTTGCTCCAGGAACACAGAAGACTTTTCCAGTCCTCTTTCTATCTCTGGCAATTTTACTTTTAATCCCCAGGAAGCCACGGAGCGGCTGCGGAGTCTGCTGCAGAGTCTTTTGGATACTGATACTGCAGGACTCTATTTTGCTTTGCTCCAGGAACTCAGAAGACTTTTGCAGTACTCTTTCTATCTCTGGCAATTTTACTTATAATCCCCATGAAGCCACGGAGCGGCCGCGGAGTCTGCTGCAGAGTCTTTTGGATACTGATACTGCAGGACTCTATTTTGCTTTTCTCCAGGAACACAGAAGACTTTTCCAGTCCTCTTTCTATCTCTGGCAATTTTACTTATAATCCCCAGGAAGCCGTGGAGCGGCCGCGGAGTCTGCTGCAGAGTCTTTTGGATACTGATACTGCAGGACTCTATTTTGCTTTTCTCCAGGAACACAGAACACTTTTCCAGTCCTCTTTCTATCTCTGGCAATTTTACTTAGAATCCCCAGGAAGCCGCGGAGCGGCCGCGGAGTCTGCTGCATAGTCTTTTGGTCTTTAGGCTCTGCAGGCTCCGTGGAGCCGCTCCGCTCTACCTGCAACAAAGAACGACAGACTTTCACCAAGAGATTTCCCTGAGACTGGCCTAAAATAACTCACGCTACCCTCTCCCCCTTCTACCTGCCCGCCACTCTCCTTGCCTTTCCCTGCCTCCCCCTGCCGCCCCCTCCACCCACCCAGAACTACACCTATGGCACCCAAAAGCCTGTCCTGTCTGCTCCCCTGCTGCCTCCCATCGGCTAAGCACACTCCCGTCCTCATAAGTCTTTGCCTTTCTACATTACACCCCTCCCGCCCGTACATCAAACAAACAAGAAAACCGACCCCGCCTGCCAACCTACACCCGTGTGCTCTCGGAGCCTGGCCTGCCTGCCCACACACACCGGCTCCGCCGATCAAGCTGCACGCGGACGAGCCACGAGCCTATCTGCCGGCCCCTGTGTGACCGCTCCTGTCTGTTCTGTGCCGTCACCCTCCCCCCCACCTTCAAATTCAGAAACACATCCACGGCTTCATAAAGCCTGTCCTGTCTGCCCACCCCCCCTCCCTTTGGCAAATCCAACCCTCCCACCCTCGCAAGATTTTGCCTCCCAACGTTGTAACTCTCCTGCCCGCATGGCAAACAACCAAGACAATCGAGCCTGCACGCCAACCCTTACCCGCGTGCTCTTGGAGCCTGATCTTCCTCTTTGTGCACGCCGGCTCCGTTGATCCAGCTACACGCGGACGAGCCGCGAGCCTGCCCACTCGCTGCTGCATGGCGCACGCCAGCAAGCCCTGCGCAACGGTGGTCCGACTGTAGACAGATGAGCCGCGGGCCTCTGTGCTTGCCTGTGCGTGACTGACATCAGGTGACCCCGCACGCCCGCGTGCCTAACCCCCCTTTCGTACGGCTTGCGGTGCCTGATCTCCCATGACCTCCAGCTTCTCATCGAGGCACCCCGTGAGCTGCATCCTCCCATCCTGCAGCCACAAGCACGCCGGCTCCATCTAGTGGCAACCCTTTACCACTGAAGGCAATTCATTATCGTGACCTCCAGCTTCTCATCAAGGCATCCCATGAGCTGCATCTTTCCATCCTGCTGCCACAAGCACGCCGGCTCCATCTAGTGGCAGCCTTTTACCACTGAAGCCAATTCATTACTAGCTGAACGACCCAAATCTGCCAAACTGCTCAGTGCCCATCCAAGCAGTGCTGCATTCCGACACAAGATAATCTCACACAACCAAGGAAAAACCAGAATTTTGCACAACAAAGAACTTACCAGGACATCTCTTCCAAACATCCACCGCCTTGAAATCTGAAAGTGCGGCACAAAGTGTCATGATGCCTACCTCCAAGGAGCCAGGTCCGACCCAGCAACCCCAGAGGCAGGCATCATTTCCCCCAGGGGAGTGCCAGCGGGCCCAAGCTGGGGCCCTTTGGACGCAGTCCTGGCGCCTTAGGCGCCAGGCTCATGTTGGACCTCTGTCCTGGCGCCTTAGGCGCCAGGCTCATAAAGCTAGACATGTGTTCAAGTGTTTTTATGTGCACTTACCTGATGCAGACCATGCTGCCACATCCAGGCCCTCTTGAGGCCTGAATGGAACTACTTTACCTGTGGGACTACTTTCCACCCGGGTGTGGTCGGGGAAGGATACATACCTGATCGGAAGAAGGATACACACTTGGAACTTCTTCCAAAGCTATTTAAACCACACCCGATCAGCAACTCACGCTTCGCGTTGTTCTGCTCCTCGCAGCTGGATGCTCACCGTGTCAGCTCCTGCATCTGGACTTCAGCCACACCTGTCAGCATCCTGGGTCACCTGCAAAGGGAGACAAGAGACCTTACCAGCTAAATCTGCTCCACGGAGACATCACCGACGATCCTGAAAGGGAAGACATTATTTTTAAAAGCATTTCGTTACGATCGCTGCATCGCTGCATTTCACTCACCTTTCCTGGGTTCCTCCATCTTCAGCAGCGATCATACGGATACACAGCCACTTCCCAGAGCCTAGAGAAAAAGACAAGAATAAGAGGTGAGAGAAGGAAGGGAATAAGACTTACCTGTTGGGTCATTCCCATTTCATTTCGGGTCTTGCCGCTTCCAGGCATTTTCCGGACCCCGGCCCCTATGGGGAAAAAAGACAAAGACATTGAATGAGCGTATGCAGAGACAGTTCCCGAGCGCTCATCCAGAACTAACCTGCCATTTACTGGAACTGCACGTTTCACTTCGGGTCGGCGCCATATCTCCGGCATTCCGAACCCCGGCCCCTAAGGGGAAAAAAGACATAAGCATTAGCGCTTGCTGCAAAAAGACAATGAACATTATTATTAAGCTTGGACTTTTGAACTTGCAACAGAACTTTTATAGAGCCTTACCTGAATAGTCAAGCTTACCTGAACTCCCATCAATCCTCAATCCAGTGAAGTAACTGGGTTTCAACGCGCCCCTGCATCAGAAGCAGGATGGAGAGCTCATCCTTCCTGACCCTAAGGTGAGACTTCACGGGGAATCGTGGAAGGGTATCGTGGAGGGTTGGAAGAGAGTAGGAGGCTTGAGCATAACTCAGTCAGTAGGTAATACTCCCTTTTCACGCACAGGGGAATATTCCTGCGAGCCGGAGAAGCCAGAGTAGAGGGCCCTTCCTGTCCATCTACAGAGTCCTGCGCTTCACCATTGAAGAAGCATCAGCACTCGAAGCCAGACCTGCGCCTCCGTGGGAATCAGGTGAGCGTTACAGAACGCGAAGCCTACCCACAATTTCCCACCCGGGCGCTATGGAGACTTCCGAGACTGACCAGCTGGCCCAGCTTTTGGGGGAATTACGGGCAGAGGTGCACTCAGCCCGCCAGGAGACTAACGCTCTCAAAAGAGAACTGATCTTATCCAAGGAAAGAACAGATGACCTAGCCAAAAGGTTATTACAGGCCCAGGCAGGGCACACTCCTTTACCTAATTCCGGAGACATTTCCACATCAATGGGTTTGAGTAACCCGGTACAAATTAATCTACCTGGACACATGCCTTTGGCCCCGCCTGAACGTTTTGCGGGGGATCCCAAGAAATATGCCGTCTTTATGAACCAATGTCGTTTACACTTTCTATGCAGACCCGGAGCCTTCCGTAACGACCAGACCAAGGTAGCCTTTATACTATCTTACCTCAGTGCCAGTGCTGCTGATTGGTCTATTCCATTGGTAAATCAGGATGATCCCATTCTCCAGAATTTTCAGGGCTTCCAGGCCAGCATGGAAAGATTGTTCGTTCGACACTCTCAAGGACAGGCCCTTGATAACGAGCTGCTATCCTTACGACAAGGTAATCAGGATCTTCTGTCCTACATAGCCACCTTTAACAGACTGGTTGTGGAAACTGGATGGCCAGAAAGCAAAAGGATCACATTGTTTCATCGAGGCCTGCACGGAGAGCTTAAGGATGTTCTAGCTCAGATAGTAAACCCACCCCAGGTCTGCGCAGACTACATTGACTTGGTGGTTCAACTTGATCACAGACTTCAAAATAGAAAAGCAGATCGGTTCAAGTATGAAAACCGAGCACCGATCAAAACCCATGCTAACTCCAAGAGTACCGACGTATCTGAACCTATGCAAATCGGTGGTGTTAAAGGACCATTAACGCAGAAAGAACGAGAGAGAAGGCGGCAAATGCAACTTTGTCTGTATTGCGGGACTTCCGGTCACTTTCTTCGAAATTGTCCAGTTAAACCACTTAAGAAGGTGGTTGGAGCTACTGATAACGAATTAGTGACACCTGATTCGGGAAACGACCTAGCCCGGCAAGCGTAGGGGTCCGCTTGCCGAGCTTGAAAACTAACTCTTTGACCTCGCATTTTGTCATGCCAATAGTGCTCGTGGACCCAAAACAGCCTCAGCAGTTGCATGCTATAAAAGCATACATCGACAGTGGAGCTATTGGAAATTACATAGACCGTGAATTGGCTTCCAGGATTAAGCTTCCTCTCCGCCCGAAAGTAACCCAAGATGTCATTACTACAGTAGATGGAACCGAAATAGCCTCAGGGCCTGTAACGCACCACTGTTGAAGTGACACTGGTGGGTCAGGATGGACATCGGGAAGCAATCGTGTTTGATGTGATCAAGGCCCCACAATTTCAAGTAATTCTTGGAATTCCTTGGTTAGAAACACATAATCCCAGAATTGACTGGCGAGCAAAGAAGATAAGTTTTTCTGATTGTGAACCAACTTGTTATCCAAGGAATCCAGCTATGGGTCTAGCCTCAGCAACTTCCACCCTGTACAGCTACCGTCAGAATACCAAGAATTCCAAGACGTTTTTCAGAAAGAACAGGCTAACACGTTACCTCCCCTTCGGTCTTATGATTGCCAAATCGATCTGGTACCCAATGCTCAACTACCTTGTAGTAGGATTTATGCTCTTACGGAACCTGAGAACCTGCATTTGCGTCGGTATTTAGATCAGTATCTAGCCAATGGTTTTATTTGCCCGTCCAAGTCTCCTGTCTCTTCAGCTCTGTTCTTCGTGCCGAAAAAAGAAGGTGACCTTAGAACGTGTATAGACTATCGCACCCTAAATCAAATAACGATTAAGAATCGTTATCCTCTGCCCTTGATCCCTGAGCTTATCGACCAGGTGAAAGACGCTTGTGTGTACACCAAGTTAGATCTCCGAGGAGCTTATCACCTGGTGCGCGTAATAGAAGGCGACGAATGGAAGACTGCATTCCGCACCAAATTTGGGCTCTTCGAATATCAGGTGATGCCCTTCGGTTTGTGCAATGCACCTGCCGCCTTTCAGTACTTTATGAATGATGTTCTTCGGGAACTTATCGATGTCTGTGACATTGTTTACATTGACGACATCCTGGTGTACTCTTCTTCAGAATCTGATCACAGAAAACATGTTAGGGCAGTTCTTGAGAAACTGCGCCAGCACAGACTATTTGCAAAACTCGAAAAATGCGTTTTTCATACCACAGAAGTTGAGTTTCTCGGATTCATCCTGACACCTGAAGGAGTCCGAATGGACTCGCGAAAGGTGGACGCCATCCTCAAATGGCCATCTCCAAGCTCGGTGAAGGGAGTTCAGAGCCTGCTCGGCTTTGCCAATTTCTATCGAAGATTCATCCCAGAATTTTCCCGAACAGTCCAACCCATCACCGCTCTCCTAAAGAAAAACAAACGCTTCAAATGGACTCTTGAGGCCGAACAAGCCTTCCAGGACCTGGAAACCAAATTCACCTCTGCTCCTGTATTGAAGCACCCGCACCCAGATCTCCCGTACATAGTGGAAACCGATGCATCCTGTTCGGCCATGGGAGCTGTCCTGTCGCAAAGAGACCCAAAAACTAACCAACTACACCCAGTGGCCTTTTGGTCCAGAAAATATTCTCCTCCTGAAATCAACTACGCAATTACCGATAAAGAGTTACTGGTCATCAAATCTGCTTTCAAGGCTTGGCATCACTACCTTCTCGGGGCAAGACACACCATCACCGTAATTACGGACCACAGAAACTTACAGTATTTAAAGACGGCCAAAGCTCAATCTTCACGACAACTCCGATGGGCTCTATTCTTTGCGGAATTTGATTTTGTAATTACCTATCGCCCTGGCTGCAAGAATGGAAAAGCGGACGCCTTATCCCGGATTGGCATGGAAGAACCTAATTCGAGCTTAGAACCTGTGCCCATCATACCTGAGCAAAGAATCTTAGGCTTAACTTCATTGCAACCTATTGAGGATATCCAAACACAAGTAAAACAACTTCTAGACTCTTCAACCTTACTGGAATGGA
The DNA here is from genome assembly GCF_040938575.1 of Ambystoma mexicanum. Lineage (NCBI taxonomy): Eukaryota > Metazoa > Chordata > Amphibia > Caudata > Ambystomatidae > Ambystoma > Ambystoma mexicanum. The sequence goes on from NC_090933.1 coordinate 1,096,404,298, forward strand.
GTCTCAAGGGTCCTCATTACACTGTTAAGGATGACTTACCCTACTTCCAGGAGCGGTTGTTTCTGCCAAGTAAAGAATTGCAAGAACTTGTTATTGCCCATCATCATGAATCTTTAATGGAAGGACACCCTGGTATCGCTAAAACGGAGGAAAAAATCAAACGCCACTTCTGGTGGCCTTCTTGGAGAAAAGACAAAGTCTTTTGTACTGTCTTGTGGAATTTGCGCCCAAAACAAGGCTCAAAAGAAAAGGCCAGCCGGCCTACTTCAACCCTTGGATATTCCACCGGCACCATGGCACACCCTGTCAATGGACTTTATAACAGATCTGCCTCCTTGTGCTGGTTACAACACAATCCTTGTAATTGTGGACCTATTCTCCAAAATGGCCCACTTTATCCCTTTAAAGGGTTTGCCTTCAGCTTCCACCTTGGCCAAGGAATTCCTGGAGAATATAGTTCGCATACATGGTTTCCCTTCCATATTAGTCTCGGATCGTGGAAGTCAATTTATCTCACATTTTTGGAAGAAGTGTTGCCAACTAGCACAAATAGATGTGCGGTTATCCACCAGCCACCACCCCCAGACCGACGGACAAACCGAGAGAACCAATCAGACTCTCGAGCAATATCTTCGGTGCATGTTACACCAATCCGAGTTAAATTGGAAAGACATCCTTTGGTTCGCAGAATATGCATACAACAATTCAGTGCATTCTGGAACTGGACAAACCCCCTTTTATACTTTGTATGGTCACCATCCACGGACCTCTGACCTAGATCCACCTCTGACCCTGGAAATGCCCGCAGTAAATCATCTGCATTCCACAATAACCCGAGCCTTCAAAGAAGCTGCAACTCATTTACAGCAAGCCAAGAAAAAGTATAAAGAAAACGCTGATTTGCACCGAAGTAAAACTCCTCCTTACCAGGTAGGAGACCAGGTATGGCTAGCAACTAGACATTTACCCCTCAAGGGCCCGCGAACCTTCAATCCCAGATTCATAGGACCTTATCCTATCAAAGCTATAATCAACCCAATGGCCTTTAAACTGGATCTACCGTCCAACATGCGTATTCATCCAGTTTTTCATGCATCACTTTTGAAGCCAGTACAACCAGGAACCCGATTGTCCAAGCCTCCAGATCCAGTTCAAATTGAAGGGGAATTAGAATTCGAAGTTAAAGACATTTTAGACTCCAAGGTGGTAAAGTCGAAACTCTTCTATCTTGTTGACTGGAAGGGATATGGACCTCAGGAGAGATCGTGGGAGCCTAGTAACCATGTCCACGCACCTCGATTAGTACAAAAGTTTCACCGGAGATTTCCGAACAAGCCCAAATCCCCGGAGGGAAGAACCTTGGGAGGGGCCTTGAGGGGGGGTACTGTCATGATGCCTACCTCCAAGGAGCCAGGTCCGACCCAGCAACCCCAGAGGCAGGCATCATTTCCCCCAGGGGAGTGCCAGCGGGCCCAAGCTGGGGCCCTTTGGACGCAGTCCTGGCGCCTTAGGCGCCAGGCTCATGTTGGACCTCTGTCCTGGCGCCTTAGGCGCCAGGTTCATAAAGCTAGACAGGTGTTCAAGTGTTTTTATGTGCACTTACCTGATGCAGACCATGCTGCCACATCCAGGCCCTCTTGAGGCCTGAATGGAACTACTTTACCTGTACGACTACTTTCCACCCGGGTGTGGTCGGGGAAGGATACATACCTGATCGGAGGAAGGATACACACTTGGAACTTCTTCCAAAGCTATTTAAACCACACCCGATCAGCAACTCACGCTTCGCGTTGTTCTGCTCCTCGCAGCTGGATGCTCACCGTGTCAGCTCCTGCATCTGGACTTCAGCCACACCTGTCAGCATCCTGGGTCACCTGCAAAGGGAGACAAGAGACCTTACCAGCTAAATCTGCTCCACGGAGACATCACCGACGATCCTGAAAGGGAAGACATTATTTTTAAAAGCATTTCGTTACGATCGCTGCAGCGCTGCATTTCACTCACCTTTCCTGGGTTCCTCCATCTTCAGCAGCGATCATCCGGATACACAGCCACTTCCCAGAGCCTAGAGAAAAATACAAGAATAAGAGGTGAGAGAAGGAAGGGAATAAGACTTACCTGTTGGGTCATTCCCATTTCATTTCGGGTCTTGCCGCTTCCAGGCATTTTCCGGACCCCGGCCCCCATGGGGAAAAAAGACAAAGACATTGAATGAGCATATGCAAAGACAGTTCCCGAGCGCTCATCCAGAACTAACCTGCCATTTACTGGAACTGGAACTGCACGTTTCACTTCGGGTCGGCGCCATATCTCCGGCATTCCGAACCCCGGCCCCTAAGGGGAAAAAAGACATAAGCATTGGTGCTTGCTGCAAAAAGACAATGAACATTATTATTAAGCTTGGACTTTTGAACTTGCAACAGAACTTTTACAGAGCCTTACCTGTATAGTCAAGCTTACCTGAACTCCCATCAATCCTCAATCCAGTGAAGTAACTGGGTTTCAACGCGCCCCTGCATCAGAAGCAGGATGGAGAGCTCATCCTTCCTGACCCTAAGGTGAGACTTCACGGGGAATCGTGGAAGGGTATCGTGGAGGGTTGGAAGAGAGTGGGAGGCTTGAGCATAACTCAGTCAGTAGGTAATACTCCCTTTTCACGCAAAGGGGAATATTCCTGCGAGCCGGAGAAGCCAGAGTAGAGGGCCCTTCCTGTCCATCTACAGAGTCCTGCGCTTCACCATTGAAGAAGCATCAGCATTCAAAGCCAGACCTGCGCCTCCGTGGGAATCAGGTGAGCGTTACACAAAGAGCCTTGCTTAACAGCAAAAGAAGCAGTGATCCTTCAACACAAGTAAGCTAGTGTCTGGTTCTTTCTCACTATCCTGTGCCACAATAAGAAGATCTAAAACATGTCATAAGACAGGAGAACACAGAGAGTAACTCCCTCTCTCCTTTACATCAAGCGCCTACCTCGCTGCAAGACCATAAAAAACACTAACAGCAAAAGAGACCTCCTTGCTACAACAACATCAACAGCACAAGTGTTTTCCTTGGCGTACCGAACTAAGACCCTTAGCAACTAACAAAAGGCAGGAGACTGCAGGGGCTTTCTCCCCTTTGATCCTGCCACCCCATACCCCTTACCTTGCTACAACTACATCTGCAGCAGAAGCGATATTCTTCGGGTGCCGAACTAACAAAAGGCAGGAGACTGCAGGGGCTTTCTCCCCTTTGATCCTGCCAACCCTTATCCCATACTAACGGAAACACCATCATTGAAAGTACATTATTATAGCAACGAAACTACCAAAAACAGGAGACTGCAGGGGCTCTCCCCCCTTTGATCCTGACCAGATCTTGGTGCTACAGCAAATAATCTACTGCGACCATCTGAACTAACTGGAAGACAGAAGACTGCAGGGGCTTGCTCCCCTTTGATCCTGTCCTGAGCGCTGCATCAAAGAAACTCTGATGACCCAGCTCATCACATTGGTCTGCACTGCTTCATCTAAAGTGCTCACTCGATCCCAAACCCATTGGAACACAAGAGATTAAGGGGGCTCACACCCCTTTGATCCTGTCCCGGGTGCTATAATAAAGAAACCTCATCCAATAACAACCCCTCTACCATCACACCAAGAGATTCACTCATCTTGAAATGCAAACTGGGACATTACCAACAACAAAACTTGCAAGAGTACTAGAGACGGCAGGAAACCACCCGTCCCCCTCAATGCAAAAAAACCAGACCATGCGGCCAATTACAAGGCTCAGAGAAAGCTCCACATAGACCCCTCACAAACAACAATGGAACAGGCATTTCAAAAGAAGAACTTTAACAAACTTCTGACCAAAAAGCGACCAACCCATAACACCTCAGAACTACAAATTCAAGATAATGAAACACAAAAACAGTCGGAAGACATAGAACAGACCTTCTCAGAAAGTACAAGTGAACCCTCACCGCACCCAGATTGTGGACAAACTAAAGAGCCGATCCAAACAAACCAAGGAGACCAAACTGCTCAAGATCTACAAATCCCAACCACTTGGGACCAAACGGAAAACCAGCTAACAACAGAAATAAAATTATGAAACCAACCAATTAACCTGTAAAACCGACACAGAGGATAATGAGATCGTCCGAGCTAACAAACAATCATATATGCAATCTGAAATAAAAGAAACAAACAAACGGAGCGAGATAACTGCAGATCGAACCCTCGCAAAAACCCAACCTAATCCAACAACGGCCGCTATCAACGACCCAACTAGAGACACATGACCAACAGAAATGCCAAATCTCCCACCAGCTGAAACATCAGCGGCTACTCAGAAGCAAACTGACAATGAAGAACCATCCAAACAATCAAGCCAAACGAATACCCCGAGAGTGCTGACGACAGCGATGACAAAAAAACAAAAAGTAAAACAGGCCAAACTACAGTGGGTACAAGCCCACACTGCTCAAAAGCTCTTAAATGAACCTCTCAAACACCCTCTGAACACAGCGACAGGGAAAGCAGCCCTTCTATCTTTAGACATCACTGAAATAGAGTCCATCATGAACAGTGCAGAAAGAAGGAAAGAAATCTTCGGTGAACCAACACATTTGGCAACTCCATCCTGCACTTCGACGCCTCTACCAAAAAATTCCAACCAACAGAGCTGCGAATCCCATGGAAAACAAAGTCCACGCAGAGAAGCACAACCCTTACATCTCAAAATAAAAAAAGAACAAAAAAACTACCCAATTTCACTACGATGACGAAGAATCCTTCCATACGCTGGTGCAAGGAAATACCACAAACTACGCTACCCCAACATCTGGAGTCACAGGAAAACACTTTTCTCCAAATGACGATAATCAAAATTAGAGACTTCCAACATCAATGTTAGAACTACAAAACATGCTGCTAGCAGTGGTGTCCCAATCCATGATACCCTTCCTTAAACTTCACGAAGCAATAAAAGACAACATACTCTCTTGGCAATGATCCACACCAAGCAAATACACACAGAGACTTCAAAAATACAATAGAGAAACGTCTAGACTCTGAAGCAGAACAATCTCGCATCTGGCAACAAAGACTTTTTAAGATAGCACGAGGCGATAAGGAAGAAAAGATTCAACTCACAAAAGAACTTATAACATTATTCAGAAACCAACAACAACAAGCGCCCTTACCGCAGAACACATCAAATGAAAACACACTACATTGTATGATACCAGAAATATTAAACCTTGATCAACCTAGATCTACACCAAACAAACCTTCAACGTCTTCATCGACCCAAGTAACAAAGCCATCAAGCGCGTGCATAGAGAAAACAAAACTGACAAATGGCTCACAAACCATGATTGGCAACAACACTTTCGGGATCGTCGGTCCAGCAAAGAAAACCGACAAAGAACCAGCAAAAAAACGACTAAACACACTCAAAAGCAAACGGGATCACAAGCATTTCTCTGAAACCTGTCCATACCAAAGCCGGTTCCAGAAACAACCACAGAAAAAACACCTAAAAATCAACCTAAAAAGTCTGTAATGAAACACCCGGACCCACCAGCACAAAAGCCAAACAAAAACCAGCAGCTGCGACAGCGCTAACTCACAAGGACCAAAGCGCGCAATCAGACGATCTACTCAACCTAACGACGCATGAGGACCCACCAACACAAGAAAAAATGAAAACGAAAAGTCAACTAAATGACTCAAGTCTAATAGTCATCAACGAATACCAATGAAATCACTCTGTCAGCTACACAATCTTGTGTGAAGAAATTTCAGACAGATCAATGACCAATTCAATTGATGCTCCAAGTAAACAGTCAACCTATGATGAAATCTCCTCAACATCGTTTCTTAATGAAACAAGCAGTAGCACCGGAACCAGGCACTCCCCAACTCATCCAATACAAGAAAACCCTGGATCACAACACCCGAGAAAATGCACAGATCTATCTGAACCAATATTCCTGAACCCATTTCAGACAACAGAGTGCCATATGGTACAAATAGAAAACAATATCACGAGGCCTACCAAATTGGTCCTAAACAGAGCAAACATTCTAAACCTTTTCCAAGCAATTCCAAACCTCACTCAAGTACATTCCAGAGACATTGACCTAGTCATCTTTGTAGAAGAAAACTCCAATGACAAAATATTATTAAAACTGCACTACAAATTAACTATGGAGCAAATCTTAACATCAAAAGCCGCGCTACACAAGCTGGGTTTTAGCTGTACGCCCGACATCAAAGCGAAATATGAAGATATCACCAGAAAGGAAAACCCCAGAAACAATTTCACATCAAATATTAACCAAGAACATTCGAGAAAACAGTCAAACGAGAGACATAACCACTCAAATAACCTTCCAACCGTGCCTGATCACCTTAAGAAGACCGCTAGTCATAATTTCAAAACTGAACATCATAATGCCACCAGAAACAACGGTGATCGCCAAATCAGACGACAGCATACCCTAGAAGACAGTATACACAACCAAGACGAATCTAGGATGAGCAACAACATATATCGTCCAATCTGATGCCAGTATGCATCAGAAGACAGCCTAAATCTCTCAGACTCTACAGAGCTGAGCAACATCTCATAACCATCAATCAACATATTAAACAGCTGGATCCTGTGCTCATGGAATACACGGGGAAACTCCTACTTGTTTAACGAACCATCACCCGAATTCGACTCATATCAGATCATCTGTTTTCAAGAAACATGGCTTTCCAACGTTCAATGCTGTGACGGCTTTCTAGCCTTCCTAAACCCAGCTCCGACAAGAACCAAAGGAAGACCCTCATCAGGTCTACTAACGTTAATCAAGATTGACCCTAAATGGTCAATACTGCACACAACAAACATCAACCCGTGGATACAAAATACAGTCATAAAAATAGTGACAAAGGAAGGTCTAGATTCCACTACAACGACACCCAAACACGAAAGAAAAATGGCAATCATGAATCTGTACTGGAATCCAGTGTCAATCAACAATGAAGCGTTCTTGGACGGTGTCTTTCTAACAGTTGACAACCTCATTCTTAAACATACAAGAATTTATTTCATATTATCTGGCGACCTACACCTACACCTATGGCAACAAGACGGACAACCAACTCCTAACGAAAAACTAACAATTTGTGCAAAAAAATGGATCAAAGAAACCAGCATCCATAATCTACTATCCATTGATTATCCCAAAGACGAAACAGGCAAGCCTTTTTCCACCTGGTCCCGAGGCAAATCATCTGGCATAATTGATTACATATATCTCCCCAAAGAGCTAAGAGCTGCAGTACAAACTACAAGCATAATTGCAACAACAAAGAGTGACCATAACCAACTTGTCGTACACGGACAAGACATGCTGCGCCAACCTCTGCCTAATCGGCCTACTCCGCTAGAAGTCTGCACAGCTGGGAAAAAACTTTGCATAACCCAACAAGTAACAAGTTCACTGACAAGACAATTTATCCAAACTACCCTACCGGACGACCAGAAATTAAATTATGGATGGTTACTTCAACCTTACTACAAACCAACCAAAGCGCATACCGTACAGACTCACCAACATTCATACAGCAAGGAGTTAGTTGAAAGGAAAAGGGCACTGAGAAATACAGTGTGGCAATTGACGAAAAAAAAGACAAGGAATCTTTCGCCAAAATAAAAGCGGCCAAACAAACCTACAGAAACTGGATCAAATCGCACAACATGATGCTATTACAAACAGACGCAGAAGCAATCCTAGAAACTTACAAAACACACAACCTTCAGCAAAAACTGACAGGAAATGTGACTGAACATTGATGGATTGAACATTACACAAAAATATATAAAGCCCGACCATCAGAAACTGGAAAAAACCCACAAAAACAGAACATAAAGTGGACAGTAAATTGCACCTATCAAGACATTTTCGAGGTGATCCAAAAACTCAATATATCTCGTGCTCCAGGCCCTGACGGAACATCGAACGCAATGATAAAGAAAGATCCGCACTCATGGGCAAATCTCATGAGGAATATCATCATGCTCATTAACAAGCTTAATCAGATACCAACATCATGGAAAACTGCGACCATCGTTCTTATTCATAAACAAGATCCGAGGGACGATCTGACAAATTTCCGTCCAATTGCGTTATTGGATCCGTTAGGAAAGCTGTTCGCATCGATTCTTCTGAAAAAACTTAATCAGTGGGCAACTGACACAAAACGCTTCGCAATAAGACAAACTGGCTTCACCCCAAATGTTGGGACAAACATCAATTTTACTATTGCTAAATCTGATAAAACATGAAGCAATCCACAGCAAAACAAAAGTCTATGCAGCTTTCATAGACCTCCACATGGCCTTCGACGGGATATCCCGGCAAAAACTCTGGAATAAACTTGAAAAATGGGAATGCCCCAATGACATACTAGGCCCAATCAAACATCTGTATTCAAACACCACCATAGAAATAAGACTTACAAGACAAGGCCATACAACACCAAAAATAAAAGCTGAAAATGGTCTAAAACAAGGATGCCCTCTTGCAACCACATTGTATAATCTCTTTACTGCAGACATCGAGACCCATCTACAGTCCGACGCCCTCAACCCCCCAAAGATCAACTCAACTCCGGTAACAATCATGACATATGCGGACGATATCATTCTCCTGGACAAGACACCATCAGGTCTACAAAACAGCCTCAGCCAACTAAGCCTTTATATGAATCTTAACAAACTCACCATCAATACAAAAAAGACAAAAATCATGCAACTGACCAGACAGACCAATAAAAACCGGAAACAACTAAAAATCCATTTAAATGACAATCGGCTCGAAGAAGTAACAACATTCAAATACTTGGGCATCCACATAAACCAATCCAAATCCGAAAAAGAGTGCACTCTGAGACTGAAACAACAGACTCAATCTCTAGCAAGACAAGGTTGTATGATCAGCGCAAATTCGGCAAATACTCTTTCAAACCAATAACCACATATTACAAGCAAAAGGTGATTCCGACAATAGTCTATGGAACAGAAGCGATGATATATGCAACGGACTATAGCTGGATAAAGCTAGAAGCCTTCTTTTGGCGTAAGATCTTACAGTTGCCACCTTCTTTTCCAATGCCTAGAATCAGACACGAAATAGCACTACAGTCCATCAGTTCAATTGTCTTATGGAAACAACTAGACCTACACCGCAAGGTCCTCACTGATGAGAAAACACCAGCAATTCAAATCTTGAAGTTCCACGACGGAGCAATGAACAACACAATCCTCGCTAAGTTGAAAAGCATTCTGGATCAACTCATGCAAAGAGAAGAAATCTCACATGAAATGCTTACGATGCGACCTCAACACGCAAAAATAAAAATAATGGAAAATGAGTGGATAAAGACCCTTGAGGAAAAAACAAAATACTCCCTCAACCTACAATGTGACACAGACATTCGATCCATTAATGAATTACCAGCTTACCTGACCATCTTTCCTAATGCCAATTTCCGTGCAATATATCTGAAAGTCTGAACGAACACCATACCAACATGCTTCTATCTAGCCAAAACCAGACAAATCGCTCCAGCAGAACATTTTTGCCGCTTCTGTTCAGACACTCAAAAATCTGAAACACTGTTCCACCTACTAATGAAATGCAACGATCTCTCAGAACAAAGATCTAGATTCAGGAGCTATCATAAGATCAGAGAGCAATTAATGGAGACAGAAGAAAGATGGATGGAGATGCTCAACGGCAAATCGCAAAAACTGATCTTGACAATATGCCAATTTTTACAAGAAATTCTAAGTCTTGGCAAACCTGAAATAAGTTAAAAACAAACATTGGAAACCTGGAGACAAATGAAAAGTTTAATAATTAAACTATATCATTAAAAAAAAATGTATGTGCTTGGTTTATTTCCAACCTTTCAACTAATGTTAAACCATATAAAACAAATCTCAATACATCACATACATATCATAAAAGAAGAAGACAAATACAATTCTTTCAACACAAGTTAAAATAATCGATTTTCATCAATAACGTTATGCCTTAAAACAATTCACCACACTTAAGACTAGAAGTAGAGTATTTGTTTATACTTCTGATGATTCCAACTTTAAGGATACTTCTTTAAAAAATGGGTTCTAAAATGCATATTGTGGTGAAAATCAAGGAGAAATGTTACCTGGACAAAAGTATAATCCACACTTTATCTGCAGATAAACTACTCGACTTTACAATAAAATCTCCCAAATGAGGGTCAGTGGCTACGCGATACAAATTATAAATAAATAAATAGCTCTCAGTTCCATCAGTCCTGTACAAAATAACAGAATATGCTTCAATGTTTCCACCTCCCATTTCTCTAAACAAAATATGCATGCTGTATCTTTCACTCCTCCTTGCCTGTGAGCTGATAAAGCGTCTTTCACAGGAATTGACTATAATTGACTATGATAGTCGCTATTTGGAAATTTGGATAAGTACTTGGGTGTCACATTATACTGCCTTGTTTCATTGTTCAGTTGGTAATACAATTTAGATCTTTTCCTTTCATCCTGGGTTTGAATCCAATCCATCAACCATAAATTCAGTTTTACAGCCTTTCGATTGGACATCAGTGTCACTTCAGTTGTTTCCAATTTTTTTAAATATAGTTCTATATGCATATTTCCGTTGCTCTTAGACACCCTCACAACCACCATCAGAAGTTCCTTTAATTAACCAGAACACCAACGGGACGTCCTCTATTACACATTTGTGGTATAAAGGCATTGTCTTCCAGACTACCATGTCATAGAGAGATAATGAGCCCAATTCATGTCTAATGACCTGAATGTGGACCCCTTTCGAGAGGGATAAAACGCTCCTCTAAAATATGCCTTCTAAAATAAGCCATATGGCATACGGAAGGGAAAGTGATGTCCGTGTGCCGTAGGTCAATATTGAGACTACTTTCTGCTTGTAAAGGTTCAGTACCTGAAGTAAAGAAACCACCCCATATCATCTGAGTAGTGCAGCACCTTGAGCAGCTAAATACTTTGCCATCATTCTCAGCAATATGTCTCATGGGTGATCAATCAAACTTGAATGTATGCACATGCCAAAAGAGGTAGAGGATTCAACCCTTTCCAGAATCCCTCGATTCAACCTCCACCTAAATGAGGTCATTTGTTTGCCCCTTGGAGATTGAAGTATCACAACTCTCGATTTTGACACATTTATTAGCAGCCCATTTTGCTATTCATACTCCTGTAGCAAGGTGATTTGTAGCTGCAGACCGATGTGAGTCTGGTCAATCAAAAGCAGGTTGTCTGCATACAGCATCCAACCTACCACACACCCATTGATCCTAGGTGGATAGGATCGGGCTTTCTTTAAAGTGTCACAGAAGTCGGAGATAACTAGGTTGAAGAGGGCTGGCGCCAAAGGGTAGCCCTGCTTCAAACCCTGGGAGGTCCTAATTTGTCAAGACAAGCACCCTGCTAAATGTAATCTTGAGCTATAAAGTGCCTTAATTGGCTGAAGAAAGACTATCGGGCCTCCCAAGGTTGACAGTATTTCCCGTAGCAGTTCCCAGTCGGCGCTGTCAAATGTTTGTGCCAGACCAATAAACACAAGGTAAACCTTTGAGCAATTTTAAAGTGCTCTACATTTTAGGTTATTAAGCAGGAATGCATTGAATCCTGTTCCCACTCCTTTAACAAATCCGGTCTGGTGGATTTCACAATGTCCAGAATTATTCACCCACTTTGCAAGACGTTCTAAGGTCAGGGCATTAAATAACTTACCTATGACATCCAAAAGGGCAACAGGGCGATCATTTTTTGGGTCAGCTCTATTGCCCTTTTTAAAGACGGGGGCCATGATAGCCATTTCCAAATGTTGGGAACCTCTCTCAACCTCATCCCTTGTCTAAATAATAGGACTGTTTCCTCTTTCTAAGTTCTTCTATAGTACATAAGTTTGGTAGGGTTTTAATTTGTCTACTATCTGCTCTAGCTGTTTCCTTTTCACAACTATCTGAGACTCATGTTTAAAGCTACCCTTTTTGTCTCCAAGATTATACCTGACAAAGTCAAGCAAAGGTGGGGAGTAATCGAGCAGTGTTTGTGTTTTTCCAACAGTCTCCATTACCTAAACACTCTTTATATCTGTTTATATCCTGTGATTTCATACAGAGTCAGTTCCTTCCCCCTGAGACTTCCAAATCCTGGATGTACGATTCTCCCTTTGAGTTTTCTCTAGAACCCCAATTCAATTTAAGAATATCATGATCACTTTTTTCGAAGAAGCAATTATCTGAAATTTCCAAACCATAGGGAGAAAGTTCCATGACACAAACATATAATCTAAAATCCTGGACTGCCACCCCCTAGACCATGTCGGCCAGGAATGTCATTTAGTTTTTGTTCATTTCATAAATGGAATTTTCTCAAATTCATTTCTTTAATCCAGATTAATCCTCTTTCCTCAGAAAGTTTTGAGGAAACTATTGCTTCCTCTTACACTTTACCTTTTGTATCCATACACAGTATGAATTCATGTCCTCACAAATAACAAACGTGTGGTCAATCATATTAATATAACAGCCATCAGTTAAGTCAGTGACACAGTCAACAAACTCCTCAGCATGGATTGCAGCTGGATTCCAGTACAAATTAGGAATTGCCCCCAGGTTACTGCAGGAGATCATTTAGGGTCCCATCTCACTTTAATCATTTGGACATAAGGGTTAGGATTCATAGCTTCTACAACTTTCAGCTCTAGCCCTTTTCTAATCACTATCAATAAACCCTCTGAAGGTTTCCCTCTTTGGCCTTTGAATGCTGAGATCAAGTTAGTGCGTAACCATGTTTCTTGTATGCAATGAATGTGAAAAACCTCAAACTTAAATTCCCCTTTCCTAAACAAGTGGCCAAAACCATACGTACTCCAAGACCGAAATACTATGCCTTTGGTGTCTGTTAATGCCCTATGTTACTTGTTGTTTTTCACCACCAGGGCCTCTGCAATCCAGGCCCATGCGCCCTCGTAATGGGCGTGGATCTTTTCAGCAGGCTTCATAATAACCCACCTTTCTGTCACGTCATTACCACCAATAGTCACTCTAAGTGGCAGATTCCCAGATACCAGGGCAAACTCCTCCAAGCTTTCCTCCACTTGATCATCCACTAAACTTTCATTATCCTTATTCTTCCATTTAGAATCCCTTTCTTTGTCAATACAGCCCTATAACCTATCTTCTTTCCCATATCTAGTCCATTTAATAAAAGCCAAGATCTCCTGGGTAACCTCTACTAAGTCAAAACCCAGGGACAATAAATAAGGTGCAGCCTCCAACAATTCCATTGTAGCATTAACACCCAATCTGGCAGGCCGAATCGGGTGTTAAGGCCATTAGCACCCCGGATTACCAAAGCGGCAACCTGGGGTGCTAATAAAGACTTTTTCCTTCCTACATCGGAATGCGTGCAGTGTCCCGTTATAGGAAGGAAAAACTTTTACTAACATGGCCGCCATGGAAATGTCAGGCGCGGCTCCATACAGAGCCCCTGTTCCCTTTCCATGGCAACCTTATGAGCAGAGAGGAAGGTGCGGCTGCAGGGGCAAGTGCTGCCACAGCCACAATGAGGTAAGTGTGGTGGCTGGGGAGGGTTAAAAGTAAAAAAGGGGGTGAAGTGGGGGAAGATGGTGGTGGGGGAGCCGGCGTTAAGTGGCTTGGAACGCGGGCTTACACCGGCAGTTCAAGTCCGCGTTCCTAGACACCTAATTGACAGGCTCCCCCAAAGCTGTGTGTCACTGAAAAACTCCATTAGTTTTATATCACGTGAACCATTTGCTCTCAATTTTGAATATGATGGAACAATCTGAACACATTATTAAGGTTGAAGATTAAAGTATCCTCCATAAAAATCAATCTTTCAAGTAAAAGACATTTCTCCAAGACATCTGTGCTAAATTCCCTTGAGAGCTTAGGCTTTTTTACCAGGCTTGCAGCAGAGGACATCACTCAGTTTTCCTCTGTACTCTTCTTATACTTTAAGTCCACCACCTGTCTTTCTTGTTCCAAAGTTAAAATACCTGGTGGGGATTTGCCATAAAGAAAAAGGCACCTGTCCTCTACATCGATTGACCTGATTCCAATTCCCAGTGTTTGTTACACTTTGGGATTTACAAGCCTGTTCTTGAACACATTCTTCCTGAGGAACCTTCTCCTCATTATCTTCAATGGAATACACTGATAGGATCATGAGGTCATCCTGTGGGTTTGTTAACTCCTCTTGACAATTTTTATCCTCAGTGATAATAGGGCCGTAAATTACGGACAAGACTTGTTCGTTCAGGTGGATGAGTTTTCTCACATCCTTCTTTCTACTGTCTTGGTCTGGCGTAGTCGAGGGAATGACTAAATTATGCATGAATTTCCTTGAATCATTAGATTTTGTTCTTTTCCCTTGGTGCATGTTCTTTGCTTTTTTTATTTGCTCTATATTTCCTTGTTTCTTATACCATTTCTGATTGAAAATGGAAATCTCTCTGGGGGGTTGATCAACCACTTCTCTTCCATTGGGTGATAAATCCACGTCTTCTTCTACCACCTCGACTCTTCTTCAACCGCCTCTGATTCAAGCTCTGAAGTAGGTATGCAAGCAAGCTCTGTATACTCTTTGGATCTGCGTGAAATGACCAAACGCAAAAGTCTGACTACCAAAAGTCTGAGCTTTTTTTTCTTCTTCATTTTTCAGCAAATATATATGTGAGGGGGAGACCCACCACAGCCCCCCCACCTTACCCCTATACATTTGTATTAACTTTACTCTCCCCCACATATATATCTGCGGAAAAATGGGGGTCAGACTTTTGGGGGTCTGACTTTTTGCCCTCTGTCATTTTGTCCTATTCCATACTCTTCGATAATAGGCGATTAGGAATCAAAGGCACCACCCCTCCCTGCGGTTGCCTGACCTGACCCTCGGGGGTTACTAATCACATATAAAGGGGACAGCTTCTTCTCTTCCAGATCACCAGTCTCTCACCCTCGGTTCACAGATATGACTTGGTAGATGCCATGAGTTAGGGCTTCTAACGGGCAGCCCTGCCTCAAAGGTGTTCTTTGTCAATTTTACGGATTACGCATGGGACCTTTGATCGCTCGGTTCTTTTCCTACTGATTCTAAGATTTGTTGCTGGAAAAGGTTGATCAGCTCATACTCACGCTACTGCCTGGTTTGCAAGGCTGTGATGTAACCTTCGATAAAGATGATCTTGGAGTGCAGCGCAGCATGGTCTTTAAAGTTGTCGTTGATGGATTCATATAACTTTAGGAACAGGGACAATTATATGGTCAGGGCTGACATAATGTTAAAATGTTCTTGATTGCCTGAACATAGTTTCCGTCTATTCTCATGTTCACATTCAGAGGCCTGAAAGAAGTTCTAGGAGTGAAACCACCCAACCCGGAGAAGTCAGTCGAGCAGGTAGACCCTCCTTGCATTCTAGATCACTCAAGTGTTGATGCTGAATCCGCAGCTCCCCTCTTAGGAATAATACGAGGCGAAACCCCTTCAACTGCTGGGTCCACTCCAGAGCAAGCTATATTTTACAGTGTATCTCGAGCCACGGTCAGGGAATTTGCGTCATCACAATCCATTGCTCTCAAATGTTCCTCCCATCATCATTTGGGTGATACAAGCAATGTTGCCAGACAGCAGGGTAGCTAAATTAGATTTCAACCCTTTGTGCTCCATGAAGGGAATTGAAATAGCCACTTTAACCTGCTCTAACAGGGCAATGGGAGGGGAAAGGGGGAAGTAGAATGTAGCTCAATTTGCAGGGTATGCAATTGATCCATCAGCGCATCTCCCTCCCTCCCTCCCTCCCTCCCTCCCTCCCTCCCTCCCTCCCTCCCTCCAGCAGTTTGCAATATTTAAGCAGCTCTTCTTAAAATTAAAGAACCACACAGTTGGGAAAATTAAAGAGGAAATTCCAGCCTCCCGCAGCGACCTGCTCTTAGTTCACTACAACACGACTGACCTCTCCTCTGAACTCTGGTCCCGGGCACTTTGCGATATTTAAGCAGCTCTTCTTAAAATTAAAGATCCGCACAGTCAGGAAAACGAAAGAGGACATCTCAGCCTCTCGCAGCACTCTGCTCATTGCAGCACGACTGAACTCTGCCACAAACTCTTGCGTCTGATTTCAATAAATCAATATCTAGACACACACACCATTTTTCTATTAAGACTACTTTTTGTAGGCCCGTCATGGCACAATGCTGAGTACCCTTGATAGGCCATGCAAGATACAATCAATATAACCCCAACCTAAACCCCTCCCAATAGCACCAAGAACTAATCGGAAATTCACACCAAAGCCAATCAGCATAGCCCTAAGACCCACACCTATCACCCAACAATCATAGCCCTCAAACCACCAAACTGAATCATCACAGTGCTCCAGACCCAGTCACTATAAACCATACACCTAATTAAAGTTATTGAGGAAGTCGGAACCTGCTGTTTTGAGTATTGTCAAATGTGGACACAACTTGGTCTACATTCACTGCTTGCTTGTAGTGACTGCACATGTAGATGTCAGGGTCACTGTATGTGAAAACGTGGCCTGTCAGTAAAAGTCACATGGTGACAGGCACATTGTAATGTCAATGCAAAAGTGCGACATACTGGCAAATGTGAAGTGCACGGGCAGGTTACCCAAATACTCAACATTTCACAGGGATTGTTTTCTAAATGCAAACTTCAAACAAGCATTGCACCTGAATCCACCCACGTGATGTGCTGTACCAGTGATTTCACTCATGATGCCATAAGTGATGTAATATGTGATATCATCAGTGATGTCATTTCTGATGTCCTCAGGTTGCTTACAGGCTGCATGATGGGGGCTTCATTGTATAGGTGGTGTAGCTAACAACCTCTGCCGAATTTCAGGGGTTTTGTGCTGTTAAATCAGCAGCTTAACATCACTTCAATTCATGTTTTTTCACCGAATTGCAAGGATTTCATTGCATCAGATTGTTTCACCTTAACGGTTCTTCAACTAAAGCTTTTTCACCTTATTTCAAGGGTTTTGTTGCACTGAACTTATTCACCTTAACTGTCCCTTAACTAATATTTGTTCACTGAATTAAAAGTTTTTTTATACTATAACTCCCACCATCTGTTGTTCTGTTTTTATTTCTGATAACATACCTGTCATATCATTTGTAATCAACGTCTGTTCTTGAGCTGCGCAACATTGAGTTCATGAAGTATTTCTTTTTTTTGTATCCCCCAGATAAGAAGGGATTACTAATGGTGTTCTGTGATGAGTAATAGTGAGGTGGTGTTAATGGGGAACTGGCATGAAATATAATGAGATGGTAGTAGTGGGGGACTGTGAGGAGGAAGTGGAAGTTGTTGCACCGAAATGAGGAAGAGCGACATAGTTATGGTGGGGTTCTGTGACCTGCAGAATAATAATAACTCATGGCTACTTCCCTTCTGCAGAAATATACCTTACACATTATGAACCCAAAGGTCCTTTTAAGGACTACCTATAATTATAATAATTTTTTTGAGCACTCATAATTTTTTTTGAGCACTCATCACAGATTGAGATTTTACTTCCATACAGTGAGATGCGGAAGAGAGACACATACACAATAGATGAGAGAAGTTGTTAAAAACAATACAAATTAATAAAATCTGTGCTATGTTTATGTTGTGCTTCATTTTTATTTGCAATGTGTTTTCTGTCATCTGCAGGTTTGTTTCTCAATTCACTCCGGTGGGGGGTCATTCCAGTTCCTCTGTTCGTTTCCCGATTTTAATTTTCATGTAGTGAAACTTGAAACTTTTATTTACGATGTTATTATCTACTATTTGGTATAAGGGACAGTGAGAGGGGTATGGCAGTTATATATGTGTAGGGTCTGTTTTCAGAAAAGTGCACTTTCGTGATTCGAGATAAGAAGGAAGAACCAGCTCAAAACCAGCTCAAAAACACACACTTTTTTTAAAGGTTTACCCTGTTGGTATTCCCCACTCAAAAGAAATTGAGAATTTGTAATGTTACAAATTATTCACACGGTACAGAGATGAAAAAGAGTACATTGAACATGAATGCCAGCAAATGATCGATTCAAAATGCTCTATTTATTTCTTTATTTATTCGTATTTGTAAAGCGCCCAACAGCCGTAGACATCGTGGCGCTAGTTGCAAAGAGGGCAAAACTTTACTTACATGAAAGAGCATTATACAATTTTTTACATTTGATCATTTTCAATACATTTCCAGAGTTTACATAGTTATATTTGCAATCCGGAAGGTGGTAGGAGACATAGGGAGGCCGGAAGTAAGCAGGGTCGAGGGTAGGTGTCAGATGAAAAGGGAAGTTTTCAAGTTTTTTCGGAAGGCAAGGAGGGAGTTTACAGCTCTGAGGGTAGTAGAGAGCGAGTTCCAGAGTTTGGGTGCAATGTATGGAAAGCCTATCCCGCCTGCTTTCACCCTATTGATGTGGGGGGTGATGAGTTGATTGGTGTAGTGAGTTCTTGTCAGTCGAGAGGAAGTGGTTCTGGATAAAGTTTCTGATAGCTATGAGGGTGCAGTGAAGTTGATGCATTTGTGAGTGATGGTGAGGATTTTAAAGGTGATGTGGTCTCTGACAGGGAGCCAGTGAACTTCCTGTCTGGGTTGTGTGATGTGGTCCCTTCTGGGGATGCTCAGGACTGCTCTTAGGGCATTGTTTTGGATGGTTTGCAGTCTATTTGGGTTTTTCCTGGAGGTACCTGCTAAGAGGGGATTGTAATAGTATAGCTTTGTGCCTATGGTGGCTCTGGCTATTGAGAGGCAGTTTGGCTTGGTGAGGTATGGTTTTATGGTGTTAATGAGCTTCGTGCTGTTCACGGTTGCAGAGGCAATGGCACTGACTTGCCTTGTCATTGATAGCGTAGCATCAATGTGGACACCTGGAGTCTTAATGGACGAGGAAACGGGAATGATGGAATTATCCATGTTAAAGTTGGTGTAGAGGCAGTCTAATTGGGCTAGGGTTGCTTTTTGACCAAGGATTAGGATTTCTGTTTTATCCCCATTGAGTCATAGGCCATTTACCACCATCCAAGCTTGGATAGTGGCTTAGATTTGGAGCAAAGCCATGGCATCTTGGTCATAGGATCTGGATAGTGATAGGAGTACTTGGGTGTCGTCACAGTAGTTTGTGTATGCTATTCCAAGTGAATCAAGCTTGTCGAAGAGAGGCTTCATGAATAGATTATACAAAGTAGGAGCTGTGCATGAGGCTTGCAGGACTCCACAGTGGATAGTGGTGGGGGCTGCATTTGCAATATTTGAGAATACCTTCATTGCTCTACCCTCAAGGAAGGAGGTAATCCAGGAGGCTGCTTGTTCGGAGAATTGGGCTGCTTGTGTGAGGTGAGTGGTAAGAGTCTTGTGATCTACAAGATCGAAAGGCTGCCGAGAGGTCTAGGAGGAGTAGGAGGGCAGGCTTGCCTTTATCCATAATTTGAGTGATTTGGGTTTTTAAGTCTAGAAGGGCAGTTTCCGTGCTGTGCCCTTTACGGAATCCAGATTGTTTTTTACCTAAAATAGAATTTGTTTCCAGGTAGAATTGAATCTGGCTATGGGCTGCCTTGTCCAGAATTTTAAGAAGGAAAGGGACGGTGGTTATGGGCAGGTAATTGTTTGGCTGGACTGGGTCTAATGTGGGTTTTTTCAGGAGGGGGCGTACCCATGCTTCTTTGAGGCTATCAGGAACGATGCCTGTTTCAAAAGAAGAGTTTATGAATGCCGTTAGAAGCGATGCGAGGGCCTCTGCACCAGTGCTTAATTTGTGCCGGTGTTTGGCGGTGGCCAACACCGGCAGTTTATTTTGGGCACCGGAACTCATTGGGCCGGCTGGCCCACGTGTAATTGCGTTCTTTCTTTGTTGGAACTTCAAACTTTCAGTTTGCAATGATGCATGATGCATTATAAATCATTCAGAGATCTTCCAGGGCCTGGCCGCCGCCTGGGAGTAGCACAACAACAACGAACAGCCAATGAAAACCAGCATTCTGTTGTTACTATACAGAATGTATCAGTAACACAGAATGTACAAGTTTTCATTGGCTGTTCTCGTGAGCCAGTGAAATGATGTGGGGGTGGAGGGAGTGGGGTCATGTGGGTCTGTTGGAGGCAGCAGCACCACCGAGCCAACTCGTGACTCACAGCAGAGCCTCCCTGCCTGCACGTGCGGTCCCGTGTGTGTTACGGTGAGCATTGTTTTGCGGCCTAGCTGCTTGAAGTTCTGTGCGGCCTCTCAGTCTCAGGGAAGGCCCAGGCCCTACTTTTGTTCAGTGCGGGCGGTAAACACTCTCTAAGTAAGTTTAAGTTAAGTTTCTTAAACTTCTGTCCGGAGTCAGACCGTGTGATGTGATCATGCAATTAAATCATGATCATGTCACAACTTAGTTACATTATTATTGCGTCGGCCACCGTGGATATGGTGGCCTGCCGCAATAATAATGTTAGGTGGGGTGAGTAAGAGCCTTGTTGCCCGACCCCCTGGCTGGCTGTCCCCTTGCCCCCAACTTTGACCATGGTGAGTGGTCAGGTAGTGCGGCCCGGCTGCCACCGCCTGCAGGCCAGGAGGGCCCGAGGTGAGCTGGCAGCAGGCCATGCGAGGTGGCCTTGCTTGCCAATGCGCCATGCCTAGGCTGGCAGTGGCTAGTGGTGCGGCCTACATTTTTATTGCGGCGGCCGCCGTGGATATGGTGGCCCGCCTCAATAATAATATTAGGTGGGGCGAGTAAGAGCCTTGTTGCTCGACCCCCGAAACTACACAGATGCTATTGAGTAAAGTTCACTTCTGCCTGCCTTGGTGAATAATAATTGGGGACATTTTTACTCCCAAGTACTAGTACACATCTGAAGTACTGCCACATTTACTTTGCCTTTTTGTGAAACCAATAGTCAAATCGCATTGTAATCTACAAGCAGAGTTTTAAAATTACATCTTAGCTAAGGCTGAAAGTGGTGAGCATCAGCGTACAGTGGGAGAAGATGTTTTGGGGGCATTGGAAAGTTGCACTGCTATTTTACCGAGGCTTTGCATGCAGTGAGTCACACCCTGCACTGGAGGCAGCAGTAATACCCCGGGTGACAGAAAGAATAGCCAGCTCTAGTCTATCTTTTTTTTTTCTTTTTTTTTAATGTAGCAGATCCTTTTTTTTATTGGAAAGAAAGTTTTTCATGTTGGCTCCTACCTATGCATGGGGTATCACCAACACGTCCAACCATTTTGTTCGTCATTCCTCCTGTAGAGGTTGCACAAGCAACGTTTCCTGAATTGTCAATGGCGATAGACCTCTAGTCTATCTTTTTAATGCGAGGGCTCGCAGGGGAGAGTCAGTGTGACCTCATTGCAGGCACCTTGTGCAGTTGTGCTGTTTGTTTCACTCAAGGTAGCTCAGGATGGGTAGGAAGAAATTCAGCTGCCACTTCTGTCTACTACTCCTGTCCTGGCAGCATCTACAAGTGCCTGATTTACATTAGCTGCTTTTATTACTGCTGCATGTATTGCTTTCTGATTTGACAGTTGAGCCCTGCATCTTCTTCAGCAAGACAGCTCTGATTAATGAGTTTGGGTAACACGCAAGATCAGCTTTTATTACTGACTTACAAGAGTCTTTGTTTGCAGTGTCTCTATATTTTGCTTCAGGCTCTAGAGTAATCGAAATCATGGCTCACCTTTTAAGCCTCACAATAGCTGTCCAGATTCCCTTATAAAGTCAAGGATTTGAAATAACATTGTAAATATCTTTATAGTTTTCAAAAATTAGAAATCTCTTCCTTGTCGCAGAATTAATCAATTTTATCTGGTACATCCTTTTTACACCATGGGGCAATTGGACAAGCAATACAAATGCTGGCTGCAGTAAAACTAAAACGAAAACAGCGACTCACAAGGTGCTTGTACATGCTCATGTGTGCTAAAGCTATGGTTTGATAAGTCTGAGCAGCATTTGTTTGTGCCGATGTTTTTTTATAACGCACCCAATACCACCAGAGTTCGGTTTCTAAGTGCGGATCTGGGATTCAAACCTCTGTTGCTTTGCGTGGTCTAGTTTCAAAGACCAGCGCTTTGCCCCTGTGCTTTGCCCCTGTGCGTGTTATAAATTACAAAGTATGAAACAAACAGTAATCATTTGTTTAGGATAATTCCCTAACTCGCTCTAGTTTTTTCAATTGACAGCATTATGATGTGTAAAGCTTTTAGGTATATTTATGAAGCATTAATAGCACCCTGGGAGGTGCCTGCTGTTCAGCATAAGTGTGTGATCCCGGGCAAATAATGTGATCTCACCTGACTTCAACTGCAAAGGGTCACTCTCTCCCCTTCTTCCCCTCTGCATTGTTGAAAGCAAGTCAAATATATGTCTGTGGGTGCTGTGACAGAGGTCAATAACATATTGTGCAGTGTAACGTCCTCTCATGTTAAGTCCAACCTTTGCCCTGTTAGTAAAATGTCTCACTTGCAATACCTACAGATTTGTCCCACTGTGTCCTATGAGGCTTTCTTTTTCCCACCCTCATGTTTGGTGCATACAATTCAGAGGGCAATGGTCATGCCTTTTGTGTGAACCCAAACATCCCAATTCTGCCTCCAGCAGTTGAATTTCCTATTGGGAATCCGAGGTATCACGCCAGCGGTTTGCAATTTAATTGACTTAGTGCCTTTGCCCCCCTTAGGTTTGCAGTGAGCGTCTTCATCAGAGGTTCGTTCATCGTGGTGGCAGTCAGAGTCTGAGAGTCGCAGGCTGCTGTGTGGTACGCTGCATCCTCGTCCCTGAAAACAAGGTAAGAAAGACAGGAGACCCCAGCTCCACTGAGAGCCATTTGGGAAACAGGGCGGTGGGAGGGGATGGCCGGTGGGGGGTCATTCTACAAAATTGACAAATAAGATAACATCCACAGGTTTGCAACAATTTTATCAAATGCAATATCACTTCGATGACAGCAAGTGTGGTCCAGATGTCTAACAAGAACTTAGAAGTGTGTTCAAATGCACTCTTTTACCTCTGGGGTTGCCGGAATGCTGGAACCACTACACCTACCATAACAAGTGTTTTCCAACTTTAAAGCATTATACTTTCACAACCCATGTGTGCCCTTCACCATCCATCCCATTACTAGCCTGTGCCAACAAACATGTGACATGGAGCAGCAGCAGTGTGATGGGCTGGTGGTGGGCCGATCTAGGTCTAGCACTGAACTGGCGCGGGCTGCGCGCCTTCACTGCGGGCGGCGCCGCGCCCTGCATTATGGGGCCAATATTTTTTGGACACTGGCACTTATTTTTTTACAAATTAAGGCCTCCTCTGCACCATCATTCATGATCTTGAGTGGGCATATGTAGCCTTTGCAGAGAGATGGTTTGAGATGTTTGAGGAGGTCTATAGCTTCTGATTCTGTGGTATCCCTAAAAGAGAATTGGGGGAGGTGGGGATCCTTAAGCTGAGAGCGAGTTTGACCTGGCAGATGCTGGCTAGGTAGCGCCTTGTAATGGTCTTGTATTTTTTTTTGGAGGAGGACTATTTTATTGAGCATTGCTGATTGTATGCTTGCGCACCAGGTTTCGTGTTTAGTGATCTCATCTGGGCTGGTCGTGAGTTTGTTAAAGATAGTCAACAAAATGTCCTTGGTTTGGCATTTGGCATTAGATATTCGACCGTTGAATGAGTTAGATTTGGCTGTGATGATGGCCTCTTTATACAGACGCGCGGTCCGGTTGAAGCTTTCTTTGGTAGAGTCATCGTGTTTGGCCTGGCAATTTTTTTGGGCCTGTCGTTTGTTCAAGCGAAGAGCCTGAAGCTCTTCTGTGAACCAGGAGTTGCTGTGTAAGGACTTTTTTTCTTTCTTACTTTCGAGTGGAGCTATGGCATTTACAGCATTGGTGAGTGTTTTTTTTAAATATCTGCTAGAATGTTGGGGTCCTGCGAGAAGGGGGGCGATAGGCAGGGGATGTTAAGGTACGGTCGGAGGTTATCAGAGTTGAGTTTCTTAGAGCTTCCACTCTTGTAGATCGAGAACCACGTACAGACCCATTGAAATAAAAACTACATCTTAACATCTTAACCTTCCAATAACTTTATTTCGTGTGAAGGCAGAATGTGAACACTATAAAAACCATAGATAATTGCTCAAAATTGCAAAAAGTTCTGTAAAATTGAAGTTAAAAAAGCACTATTTTGCTTAATTTCTTGATTCAAACCACAAAATAATCAGCACTAAAATTTGAGATTCCATTCTCGAATCTATATTCAGAAGAATATTCACATAAGAGATAAACATATATATAACATTCACCAAAATAAGTATTTTGGAAGTATTTTCGGAAGACGCTATCTTTCAAAGTTGGTAATATGTCCTACTAATGCATTTATTGTATTTTTCCCTGTTACTGAAATATATTTCGTATATTTGTGTGTTCTGTTTTATTTCTTCTTTTTCTTCTGTTTTAAAAATACATAAAGAAAGAGGTTAAAAAAAAGAAAGAGGTTAAAAAAAAAGAACTAAGTATTTGCCACAACCAACCCACTTCAAATATTCAAAAATCCATGCCATAAAAAGAATGAAACCAGAAACCTTTATTTTCGAATTGTGAATCATGGGTACAAAACATCTGTAAATGGCTTGGCCTAAGGGCACATGCACACTATGAAATCCGAGATCTGATTGGTTCAAAGCCACACAGATCTCGAATCACATATTTATATATTTACTCCAGAATACCGTACATTTTCTCATTTCTTGGGAGACACATTCAGGTAGTCACAGTACAAACTAAGACTCTCCTGTTCGTCCAAAGAGCTCTATTTCCTACCCAAACCTTTTCCCTTTGTATTTGTCCATTGTTGTACTTTGCTTTCTGTGTGTTTTTCTGATATTAGTTTTCGTTTTTATATTCCATTTTTAAGGGTGTGTTTGCCATTTTTTTTAACCTTTTTTTCTTTTTGATTTTTTTCCTGGAGATGGAGACACAACATCTCAAAACACCCACTTGCGATGAAAAGATCAACCTCGTCACTGTTGCTGTAGACCCAGAAGGCATGCAGGAAGAGGATTTTGAGGACTTTGAATTGGAGGAGCAGCCAGTGCCAACCGAGAAGTACCGCCGCAGGGGGTTTTCACTTCCCTGAGCTGCCAGTTTTTCAGGTTAGCCAAAGACACACCACTTTCAGCATGTCAACAAGCTTACAGCCACGGACGCCATTGGTTTTGAGTCTAAGAAGAGGATTTAGTCTTGGCTGGCCATGGAATTGGTGCGTTCCTACTGTTTCCACTGATGCTCTGTGAGTATGAACTCTAGGCCACCCTTACTTACCTGTACTCTATCTCCCTTTGAATCCTCTTTCCTTCTGTAACGTCTGTTGTTCTTTCTACGTCAGGCTCTCCCGATACCTCTCCTCTCATCAAGATCTCTCATACAAGCACTCCCATCAGATGCCCCATCACGCGATCTAGGTACGTCTGCATACATACCCCCTGTCCATCTTCCCTTCCAATGGGCCTCTTGCTGCTGTCACATTGGGCCTCATTACGACCCTGGCATTAGAGTGATAATGGCGCCGGTAGTGCTGCCGGCGCCGTTAATACTACCGCCACATTACGAGTTCTGCTCACAGGGCCGGTCTTCATGCCTGGTCAGACCAGACGTGCAGAGCGGCACCCGCTAGCAGAACAGGATGGTCGCAACCGTCCCATTACGAACGGGTCTGTTGTTACCATCCTCCCCATTCCCATTGAGCCCTATCTGTGTTGATGACTGTGATGCCATCAACAGGGAAACTGACTTCCGAAGGTATGGCGCGGCAGAGCGCCACACTGCAAGATCATTTATTGTTTTTTCTTTTAATTAAACTCCCTTAGCTCCTGCATAGAAAATTACATGGGGTGCTAAGAGGCGAGGGGGAGTGGGGAGGGGAATGACGCTCACGAAGAACGGGCTGGCAAGCAGCACCCAGGCTGCTCGGAACACAGGATATTACGAACTGGTCCATTGTTACCATCCTCCCCATTCTCATTGAGCCCTATAGGGGCTCAAATGGGAATGGGGACGTACCGGGTCCGGGTCCCACAAATGGGAATTACCGGGCCCGCAAAGGTCGGAATGGCCCGGTTATTCCCATTTTGTGGGACCCAGGTTTGGGGGTAGCCATACTGGTAAAAACAGCATGGCTACCTCCAAACTCGTAATGAGGCCCATTGTGTTTTCCATCTTCAGTCTGGGAGTCTCCAGGTGAGCAAGTCTTCTCAGAAGCTATTCCATTATCCAGTACTGCAGAGATGACATGCAGAGAAGCGGTTCTGTGCTATGCTCACTACCACCCCAGCAGGTTTTTTTCCAGAGGAATTCCCTAGAGCTCCACATCCTTTCCCTTCTGTTGATAACGAGAAGTGGAGGTATTGGGACTGAGGAATCACCTTCATTGGCACCGCTCACTGCTGCACTTGGAAGGTCAGTCATTTTTGGCATTTGGACCACACGTTGTATTACACAGCAGTACTGTTACCAGCAGTCTCGGCTTGCTATTGTGAATTAGATCACCATTAGCACCCATGTCGTTTCTTACTCAGGAGCTAAGGATTTTTGTTTAAAAAAGCACTTACCTTGCAGCGCACCTCCACGCTGCAGCCTAGTTGGTGAAATCCATTATCTCTGTTGGTGACTGTGATGCCATCAACAGGGAAACTGACTTCTGAAGGTATGGCGCTGCAGAGCGCCACACTGCAAGATCATTCAGATTTATTGTTTTTTTCTTTTAATTAAACTCCCTTAGCTCCTGCATAGGAAATTACATGGGGTGCTAAGAGGCGAGGGGAAGTGGGGAGGGGAATGACGCTCAGGGAAGAACAGGCTGGCAAGCAGCTCTCAGGCTGCTCAGAACACAGGATAATACAGGAGAATACAGCTTGCATTCCGGCTAGGGATTAGCTCAAGAGAGCTAAGGAAAAAAAAGATAAAGTTACCTTTAGCTTATGGTGCACTACTGTCCAAATTCAGACTGTGGTAACATATTAGAAACTATAACCCCTGTCTTTTACATTAAATGGAATGACTGAATAGACAAGGGGTTGGTTGAGTAAAGCAGTGTTTGGCCCAACACACGAGAAGAAATTGAAGCTTGTTGATTAGCTATGGTTATAGATGTGGGCTGTGACAGATTTCAACTATATATGGTAATTTTATTTATTTTTTAAAACAAAAGGCTTGTTTTGAGATCAAGGAATCTATGTGCTGATGAAAGAGTCAGCCCTCCATCTAGCCAGAAACACAATGTGTCAACATTGATGCTGTAACTTATGTCACACTAATACTAATCTCACTCAGTTCTAGGAACCTTGTGCAACAATGGCTTTTTAAACAATAGGTGTAGGTTTTAGCAGAGCTGCTTTCAGCGGCTGCTCATACACATGTACTGATTGAAGTTTGTATTTCTATTGTGATTAATTTTGTATACATGTCTTTGATATTGAAAACACGTTTTGTAAAAAAACTTTTTGTAATAAATGATTTTTACTTTTCTGACCATGTGTGCTGACAAATGATAAATATCAATTTGTTTTCCTGTAGCTTGTATTCTGGGCAACGCTGCATGGGCATCCCACAAGCGAGGCAGGGTAACTGCTGTTACCATCGGCAGCTGGGAGAGGGACAGCCCCAACCGCCCCGTGCCTGCTCCTCTCCTCCCCCCAGCTACGGAGACACGCAGTCTCGGCAACACAAAGCCACGGAAGGGTAAGGTGCGAACAGTCATCTCACCCTTCCTCCAAAAAGCAAGGTGCTAAGTGCCATAAGGAAAACAACTGTCAGGCAGGGCCCAGGTTCAAAAGATCTGCCCCCACCAGGGGGCCAGACAGTTGGCTATCCGGCCGGGGGCTGCGACAACAGCAGCCCCCACCACATACACAACAAAGACTGAGGGCCTCCCTGGGTCCTATAAATATGAGCAGCATGCTCAGAGTAAACACAATCTGTTTGTGGACCCTGAACGGGGACCCAAGCAAACAGGAGGTTCACTGTTTACTCAGTGTCTTCCAAATCTTCTTGCTTCTTTAGCAATTCTTGAAGTTCGCTGTACATCGCAGCGTCTTTTTTCTTTCCTGAACATTGTACTGTTCAAAGCAATTGCATTGCAGCCTTAACGAAGGAAGAAGAGGCAACCGAACAGCCAGCGCGGACGGCGTCAATCTCAACGTCTCGGCATAGAGGAAAAAGCGAGCGGCGAGCGTGTCCAAAAAAAAAAAAACAAATACGCGTGCTACGGAATCATCCCAAAACCAGTGTGAACGAAGGAGAGAGAGGCACCCGAGCAGCCCAGCGCAGATGGCGGCCGATTCAACAACTTACAGGTGAGCCACCGCGCTGGGGCTAAGAGGGAGTAAAAATAGACATTTGTTTCAGAGAAGAGATACAATTTGTTACAGTGGACCGGAGCCCCCGCGTTATAAGGCAGGAGGGGCAAGATAACACAAGCCAGTTTTAAACTCGGGCAGAGTCACAGCCAGTTTGGTAGCACGACGAGCCGGGAGCTCGTTTTTCTTGACATCCACGCAGAGCTTGCGAACACAATTTCAAGCTCGGTGGGCCCAAATACTGCAGATTAAAAATAATTTCTGTAATATTGCACGGGCGCCCTCACAGCGAAACCAATTAGTTAAATACCAGTGAAACAAGCCTGGGGGCTGCCCATTTTTAAAATAAACACAGCACAAAGTGGACACTAGGAGACAATTTTTCTTTGAACCCTGTCAAGAAGGCACCAGCCAACAGTTACCTAGCACGGGCAACAAATAGAACAGGCTCAAAGAGCTCGCCGATAGCAACAGTTTAACTCCTTGATAAAACTTTTTTCCTTTTCCTATAACAGGCATAAAAGACCATGGGGCCCGAACGGAAAGCACGGGCACCCTCAACACCGGTGCAAAGCCCAAATCACCACAATTGTTAGCAGCCATTGAAGTGGCAGAGCACTACGGATGGGCATGGGTTAGAGAAAACATGTACGGCCTACCCAGGGAAGGAATTACCAGCCCACCCAGCCAAGGAAGGCGCCAGAAAAAGGTACCAAAAAATTGTCAAAACTATGCGAGAATGTAGCAGAATTACAGCAACTAATGGTAGAAATAAGGGGGAAACAGACACCGCCCACAAGGGAACCTGGGGCCTCAAACCCTACCATCGCAGTAGAACCTACAATAACGGTTGTCAACCCACCCGTAACACAACTTACAGAAATCCCGCCACAACAAGTACAGCAGTTGCCAGTAGCACCCAAAGCTATAAATACAACAGCCTCCACAACTCCAGCAACAGATTCAGCAGGTGCTCTAAAAGCATGGGTAACCCACAGCACAGACAACACGGGCGTGACAGGGACACCCGGCAGCAATACAACTGACATTGTAACAATCTGTAATGCACAGTTAGACCAAAAAATGAAATCTTTCCAAACAGAGATATTAAATAGATACAAAAGATGCCTGGCATGGAACATTGATACCACAATCAAAGAAGCAATATGGGCCAAGGAATTTATAGAAATCTTTTTCCTAATAGAAGCCCAACGCAAAGGGAAAGACGCTTTCAGAGACCCCAAAAAGATAGAAGAAAAAGCTATTGCCAGAAACGCCCAGGTCGAACAAAACTGGGACAACTGGTTACAGGCCTTTGCCATTTTAGCAACAATATATGAAGAAAAATTCCCCATGGATGGTAGGAAGATCTGGGCATACGTTGATAAAATAAGGGAAGTAAAAGTAACACAGAGGGGAAAGACATGGCTAGCATACGACATCAGATTTAGGAGGAGCATGTCAGAAAGACCGGCCATTGAGTGGGTTGAAGTCCAGAACGACTTATACACCCTCAATGCCGAACCTCCCCAGGAAGAAGATACCATGCATTCTTCTTCCAAAAATAGCAAAAATTTGCAAGGAAGCAAATCCCATGACAATGATAAACCCATAAAAGGGGAGCACCCCTTTCGGAGGAACCAGCCTTGGGCGGCTAACAATAATGCCCACAGACAGAACAAACAGCAGGCTGCCAAATCCAACATCCCATGCAGAAATTTTGGGAAAAAACCAGTGTACATGGGGCAAAGAATGCGGGTACAAACACGGCTGCACAAACTGCAACGGCGACCATGCAGCAAGCAACTGCACCAGACTACCAGCCAAGAAAGAATGATATCCCAATTTTAGAACCAGGACGAAAACCCATCAACCCGGGCAACTTTAGGGACGCCCTAAACAGCTACCCAGATAAGGAAACCAGCAGGATACTATGGCAGGGTTTCACCAAAGGTTTTTCCATCCCATTTAAGGGCACTGGGTCACATACCATCCCGATGAACCTAAAGTCAGCCAGGGACAACCCCCAGATAGTAGAAAGCAAAATCAAGAAAAAAATGCAACTAGGCAGGGTAGCAGGTCCCTGGGACGGCATGCCTTTAAAGAACTATTTAATATCTCCACTAGGCCTGGTCCCCAAAAAAGAACCCGGGAAAATGAGGCTAATCCATCACCTCTCCTACCCTAAAGTTCAGTCTTTAAACGACGGCATCCCACACACAGAATCGGCCGTATCTTACACGCATTTCCAAGAGGCGGTAAGGCTCATACAAGAGTGCAGCAGAAACGCCTTGATGGCCAAGCTGGACATCGAATCTGCTTTCAGATTTTTGCCAGTCCATCCAGAGTCACAGCAGTGGCTAGGTTTCACTTTTAACAACAAATATTATGTAGATAGATGCCTCCCCATTGGGTGCACAGTATCCTGTGCACTATTTGAGCAATTCAGTTCCTTTTTCCAATGGGCTTTCCTAATGCAGAGACCAGGGACAAAAATAGTGCATTACCTAGATGATTTCATGGTCATAGGGCCACCAAACTCCGGGGAATGCGGCAGGGCTTTAGCAAAACTTGAGCACATGGCCGCACAGTGGGGGATTCCCCTAGCGAGGGAAAAAACCACCAAACCAGACACAAACATTATTTTCCTGGGCATCGAAATAGACACAGCAAAGGGGCTCTGCAGAATCCCCAAAATAAAAATATCAGAACTCCTGTCTAAAATACAAAAGAAAAGGGGACAGTAAAGGAAATACAATCCTTAGCAGGCAGCCACAATTTTGCATCCAGAATAATACCTCAAGGGAGGATATTTTCCAGAAGCCTAGAGTTCAAAATCAAATCACTCACCAAACCACACTTGCATATCCGGCTAGGCAGAGAGGTGAAACAAGACCTGGAAACATGGGTAAAATTACTCAGAGATTTCAACGAGTTTTTACTTTGGCGAACGCCTTTAAATACCGGTCAAACAGGGTCCTATACACCGACGCAGCTGGGAGCAAGGGGTTTGGAGCCATACTAGACTCCGAATGGGTGGCAGGACACTGGCCCAATTCATGGCAAGCAGCAGGGTGGACAAGAAACATCACCCTACTAGAAATATTTCCCATCTGGCTAAAATTACACATCTGGGGCAGGCGACTAGCGAATGCAGAACTTTTGATCTTGTGCGATAACATGGCTGTAGTGGGCTCCATAAACAGAAGGTCTACGAAGTGCCCTTTAGTACTGAAAGTATTACGAGCCATTACAACCGTCACACTACAAGTAAACGTTGTACTCAAAGCGAAGCACATTGCAGGGGCAGATAATAACATTGCTGATGCCTTATCTCGCTTCCAGTGGACAAGATTCCGAGAGCTAGCGCTGCACGCCCAAGAACAGATGACGCCAATACCAGCAGAATGCTGGGCAATAATGGGAAGACAAGAATAACGGCATCAACGTCAACGACAGAGAGCACAGGCCGGGATGCCCAACGAAAACCAGGCACCTCTAAAACGGGTGCCAACAACACATTGGCATCAACGCCAGCACCAGAGAGTTCAGGCCGGGATGACCAATACAAAGCAGGCACCTCTAAAACGGGTGCCAATAACACATTGGCATCAACGCCAGCGCCAGAGAGCCCAGGCCGGGATGCCCAACAAGAATCAGGCACATCAACAACGGGTGCCAACAACCTCACAGGCTTCCTAACGGAGATGGCAGAGAGGGCAGTGGCAAGCACTACTGCAACACAGTACAGTAAGTGTTTGCAAACAGTATTTAAGGCCACAGGTGTAAACCACGTAGAATTAATAACGATTAAAGATATAGAAGTATTTTTAAAATGGGCTCAGGAACAAGGTTTCAAAAGGGATTGGGCTAAAAGACACCCGGTGGCAATTTCATATTTCACAAAAATACGGGGAGATTCAGACCCCACGCAGAACGCCCTCATCTCTTATGCAATGAAGGGATGGGGCAGAATAGAGGGTGCCCAAGTGGACACCCGCCGACCCCTTGATTTCAGCAAACTGGTGCAGATAGCAAGCCAGTTGGAAGCCATATGTTGGCACCCATACGAGATAATATCATTTAAAACAGCCTTTTTCCTAGCCTACTTTGGGGCTTTCCAGGTCGGAGAACTCATCGCTTCCAGCACCAAGGCCACAAACGGCCTGGGTGTCATGGAAATCAGGGTGAGACAGGAGAGTGTTAACATAGAAATGCAACAGTCGAAAACGGGTGCAAAAAGAACCATCAATATTTGTTGCATTGATGAAGCAACAAACTGTCCGGTTTGCATCACCAACCTCTATTATGCACAACGACCCAAAGTGGGGGGGAGTTTTTTAATCCACAAGGATGCACCGGCCCTAAGCTGCTACCAATTTAAAGGAGTGCTGATAAAAGCAATCAGCAAAGCAGGGTGGGATCCCAAACAGTTTGGCACTCATTCCTTCAGGATAGGTGCCGCCACTGCAGCATGGCAGGGAGGCTTAGCACCGCAACAACTAAAAAACATAGGGGATGGAAGTCAGATTGTTATAAAAGATATATCAGACCACAACTGATATAGCCATCCTCCCTAAAATTTTCTTTCTTTTCCCTCCCTCCCACCACCACAGAAACAACAGGCGAATCGAGGACCACACTTCGATCAGCATGGATAGTTGGCCACTCATTCGTTTTCAGGACAGGCAGATGGGCAGAAGAGACTAAAGAAGGGCCACCTTTCAGAAACACCATTACTTCATGGTGGGGATACAGAGGCCTATGTTGGGCCGACGTCCACGAAACACTAGCAGAATTGGTGGCATACAAGGACCCCCCAGAATTTCTCATCATTCATCTAGGGGGCAGCGACCTAGTCAACACGGCTAGACGCATCCTATGCAAAGAAATCTGCTCCTCCCTAAAAGGCATTTCGCACAACTGGAGGGGTACTGAAATATACTTCTCAGCTATCTTACAAAGAAAGAAATGGCTAGGGGCCAACTGCTACAAATCTAAGACATATCCAGAAGAAAACAGAACAGAACGATAGAGAGATTCTGTATGACAAGAGGACTGGGTTTCATAAAACACCCAGCCATTACACTAGGCAACCCAGACCTCTTTCTCCACGACAGCACCCATTTTTCTAACCAGGGCATGGAGCATCTCTTTCGGGAAATCAATGCAACACTTGCTCACAGGGGCTGTCTCTAGGGCATACTCTTGGTGGAACACGGTCAGCCGGCAACCTGCCCGTGTGTGGCGGCACGGGTCAGAGGGGGTAACCTCAGGACCCGGTGCCCAAAAGTATGATACCATCATGATATGTGATATTGTTATTGCCATAACTCATATCTGTACAATAAAATCCTACGGCCTTTTATTGCCAACACTTGACACAAGTTGTGAGCCTATCATTACGGGAGAGGGTTTGGGGTTTGGCCAATACTAATGCATGCATATGGGTTCAGCAGTTAACCAACTGACGTGAGAAAGGGCTGTCTCCACTGTATTGCATTTGAAGATTTCTTTCCCGTATGAGAAAGGTCCCCCATAACAAAAAAGTGGGAAGTATCCAGATTATACTTCATATGTGAATGTGCCTACATGAAGTGCCTACTTTCTAGTTATGGAAAGTGCTTCTTTGTAAAAGGGTCAGGTGTCTGCAGCCAATGACTGCAGAGGCTGTTTTGGCATTGTGGAACGTGGCCACACTCAAGAGTGCAAGTTCCATGTCTGTGCAGAACAGGTGATCCTAGTAGGCATACGTGGTGTGGTGTAGTGATGGTGGGTGCACCAGAAGTGTGAGAGTGGTTTGTTGTGGGTAGGCCTGGATGAATGTTCTGCCACAAACCACACATCCTCAGATTTCAGGTTATTTGAGGAGGTCGGAACTTGAACAAACGTTTTGAAAAGGTTGTCAAAAGTTTGAGCACATGGCTTACAGGGTGACTCGTGTCTGGAGTTCCTCTTCCATCTCAGGCAGCTGTCACAAAGGCAAAAGGCGCATTGCTGGGGGCAAGATTACAACATGCAGGGAAGGGGTAATAAACTGCAGTGCATTAAGCGTAGCTGAGTAGGAAGACGAGAGGGGAAAGGTCATGTGAGTGGCTCGAGAGTTCAGAGCGTTAGATGTAATGTTGCATTTCTGTACTCCGAGCTGTGTGACGGCTTCAGTGATCTGAAGTAGGGGAGCAGCTGAAGAGCCATCTGCAGAGGTTCGTGGAGGCGGGTGACACCCCAGTTAGTGTCTGCCTCTCGAACTGTGCGGGCAAGAGACACATGCCTTCGGGTGAGCCCTGAAAGGAGGAGTCAGAGGCGCCAGAAATCGCTTGGCACAGCTTGCTGGAGGGACATGCTCACCTGGTTTTTCTGGGAAGGAGCACTTGGGATGTGTGGAGGCAGGTGACAGACCAATCAGTGTTCAACTCCTGAAGTAAGTGGTGGGGCCACTGGGGCAGCCCCAGTTCTGCCTTTTATCCCACTCACCTGTTGGCCTATCACTCTCTAGCTAGTTGTTTCCATCTCCTTTTCATCATCTAACTGTTGTCGCTCTGTCACCGTTGTAACAACAGACTGACATCATAGCCATAAGAACTCTGAGTAGCCACCTCTGCCCTACCATATTACCTCAGACTCACTGTGGAGTGAGAAAGTGAACATTACATATTAAATGCCAATCAAAATCTGGTTCTGCATCATGTTTCCCTCCTCCCCATCTTGTGGAAAAACAGGTGATTATTGACATAACTATGCACTTTAAAATGTGTTCGATTCTGGTCCTCAGCAGCTCTGTGCCCAGCTTTTCCCACCATCTTTAGCCTTGTTAATCACCCAGGTGTGCCCTGTTCTTAGCCCAATTGTCCCACCATCACAATAAGTGACCAGTTCCCTTCAACCTGCTCGCCTCAGTTCTCCACTATTGCTCCCATCTTATTGATAACCAGTGTTGAAGGCTCTGATGCCTCCTAATATTATTCATGTCATTGATGGCCGAGTTGCATACATGAGCAGTACTGGGCTACAGCGGCTCCCATCAAAAAACCAGTCTTATGCGGGAGTAAAAAGGAATGTCTGCCTAAACCTACAACATGTATGTGCACTCCTACTTGGTGCTGGTCAGCCGGATGTGCCCGAGCATGCCATGGGAGTAACAAAGCACACGAGTGGCCAATGGCAAACACATTCAAGGGTTGGGACCCCACTGGGAGAGCATTAGAGAATAACACCTCTGCACCCCCTCCTCCAATCCATCCCAGCTCCTCTGCTACCCCTGACCTCTGACCTGTAACCCCCTATGCACAGTGCTCCGTTGCTTCCTAGTTGGTGCTTTATAAATCGCTCCTATATGTATTTATGTATTACGCCTTTTATGGTATGCTCATATGTGAAACATATTTCAGAGTGCTAAACCTACAGATCCTTCTAGGCAGAGTTTTCACCATGGAAACATGAGCGACTATGTACAGTATGATATGATATGGCATTTATAATGCGCCTATACATAAGTGTTTCAAGGCTAGACAAGGCAAGGGCGGGGGAACAGAGGGAGGACAGAGACAGCGATCCTACTAGGCCAGGTGTCATTCAGATCGCGCAAGTGCATGGGAAAGGGGAAGGGATAGTGCAGTACATGGGAGTAGATAATAACAAGTAAAAGTAACGGCCATCAAGTGGCAAGTGCAAGGGTAAGTGCAGACATCAGGTGTCAAGTGCTGGTAGACGTGGAGTTGTTCAGCCGCAGGGCTTTTAGTGACAGCAGTGGTGAGGGGCAGGCATGGAGACCAGTGGTGAGGTTCCATCATGCTAGGATAGAAGAACGTGGGCTGCGCATGCTCATTGGAGACAGACGTGAGGTGGGGGGGAGAAGATGCTTCTGAGAGGTCTGGTTAGTGAATGGTTGAAAAATGTCATCGGAGAAAGTGAAGGAAAATGTAGCATTTATGTTGTCAGCAGCAAAAACCCCATTACATATCACAAACAAAAATCCTTTTGCACAGAAACAGTCCTTCTGTTTTAGAAATTTGCATTGGCCAAAAGCCAGCCTGGATGAGTGAGATGTATTCTAAGTCGGCCCATGCGTGCGTGTCTGGGGAGTGTGATAATTTACACGGGCAAGGGAAGAAAGCCAGACTGATGCCAGCTGATGCCGTCTGATGCCAGCTGATGCCGTCTGGTGCCAGCTGATGCCGTCTGATGCCAGCGGATGCCGTCTGGTGCCAGCTGATGCCGTCTGGTGCCAGCTGATGCCGTCTGGGCACTGAAGATAAATTGCTCTGACATCACATTCTTCAGAAAAACATAGCACTCTTGTCTTCAAGTGCTGACAACGTGTTCAATCAGAAAGAAAATGCCGTCTACAAGTCAATAACCACAGCTTAGCAGACAGCCTTTTTTTCACAGTGTTTCACAACAGTTTAGTGGTGAAAACACAGAGTTCATGCGCTGGGATGAAATGACAAATATCTTAGTTTGTGAGCATGAATTGGGAACTAACAAAGGGTATCACCCCCTAGGCAGATCTTCAGTTAGGACGCGTAAGGCCGCCTTTTCGACACAGTGAACAATGGGGCTATTCTATTCATGCAAAGCATGCGTACAGCATGCAGTTTAGGACTTTTCAGTGCTTGGTATGCTGGTGCAGAATCACAAATTCCCAATTTACGAATCTGTCATCCCCGCCACCGCCGCCATACAAATCCAATAGCATTTTCATCAGCATCTGCTGAACCTTGGAGGATGTTTTATTTTAATTGTTTTTTTCATAACGCCCCTAATACTCTGCCTGAGTTTGGATTCTAAGCGGGGATCCGGGATTCGAACCTCTGTTGCTCTGCTTTGGTCTTGCTTAGAAGACTGGCGCGTTGCCCATGTTCATAGGAGCCCACCTAAAGAGGGGGGTGGGGGCAGCAATGCATGTAAACCCGGTTCTTCCCAGACTTCTGCACATTACTTACACTTATTTAGCCTGGCAGGGATTGCACGTACAGTCAACGCTCCAGATCAGCATTTTTAAGAGCTTTTTTACTATCTATTTGGTAATGATGGAAGTACAATAATTGTTTAGTGAGTCGAAAGTTTGCAATGGGGGGATTTGTATGGCAAGTAAACACATTTATATTTTAATTCTAAAGCAGATTTGCTCTTGACATCCATACTTCTTTGCACCTAGTGATTCATGCAAATGAAAAGATGCAGTTTTACCTTCAATTTCCTCTTCAGATCTGGCAGAAATAATATCAGAGCACCTTCCTGTGCCACCGCTCTGCTAGTTTCACTGATCAGAACAGATGCAGGGCGCTGTTTGGTTAGAAGCAGGTTTCTATGCAGATGGTTTTCCATTTTAAAAATACAAACATTTTCACTCCTTGTTTCGTTTTGACTGTAAGATGTCTCCCTAAATGCTGCAAATATTGCAGTGAAGTATAGATATGAGGGAGATAGAATGTGAGGAAGGACACACAACCCAGGGTATTGTTTGGGTGTTTACCCACCCATTAGATCCTCGTGGGCGTACTCTTCCCTATGCCCCACCTACTACATTCCTCTTCCTACCAAAACACACTCCGGCCAGGGATTTCTTTGTGCTAGCTCTATCATGCAGTAATATGAAACGCTGTGCTATATAAGGCTTATCAGTGTTATTTCTAAGCAGGCTTCACAGAGTTAATCGCTGAATTGCAGCAGTAAATGGGGTCCCAGTTTAATAAAAGCGTCTTAACCAAGTGCTTGTTCAGCCACTTGATCGATAAGCAATATGTCTGACCTGCGTCTGTTTCTTGCATTCAAGTCCTGTCAAAACAAGCATTGGCAAAGCAAACAGTCGTGGCTTGCATGTAGGTATTAGCTAGGAATTTGCCAGGCACGGACATCATATTGGCTCAGGGCTGATGCACGCTTTATAAATGCTAGTAAATAAATAAATATTCCCTAATAGCCACACCATTTTCCAGCGGTTGCCAGCTCATGACCAGGTAGTAGCATTATGGGAGAGTCTTGCAAAGGCCTATCCAAAAGACAAAAGTGTTGGCTTTCACAATGTTTGTGTTTTATAGGGAATACGTCCCTGATTTTGTAGAGTAAACCTGTCTGAAACGCCACGTATCTGTAATGCCACTTACACTACTTAGTAATGAACAGTTGGTATATTCGTCTCACCCACCACCTTTCACCGCGATTATATTCACTCAGGTTCCACAAGGTGCTCTCCAGAAATAATCACAAGGAGATTAGGGAGGTGCTTGATTTTTGTAATTCTAGAATAGCTCAAATGAGATGGGCGTGCCTACGGAGGGTTTAAAAATCATGTATGTCTCTGATATACAGTCATGTAATATATCAATATACAGTAAACTATTACAAACACACATTGATAATGCCAACCGTTCTGGCTTTTGTGTAGGCATGGGAAAGGCATTTTCCAGGCACTGCCATAGTTGTATTAACTGGCTATCGCGAAAGCTGCAAAATGGTTCGAGTACCTGGGCATATAAAAGCAGTGCTTGGCAAACGCCTACTACTTACACACAAGCCAACACTGTTGGCTTAGCCAATGCCTTTTATAACAGGACTTCAGTGTAGGACATGCATAATGCTTATAAATGGACCCTCTGAAGGCAGACCTGGTTACCATATTTTTATTACACCAGTAGAGAGCTAACTCTTGACGACCACTTTGAAAAAACACTGGCAGGCACTTCAAGCTTGACGTTTGATGGTACGGCTAGGTAAGGCTAGCTTAAAGAGATCCCGAATGTGTTTTGGACATGAAAGGGGCAAGAAGGGGATGGGAATGGCCATCACACTTAGCATGGCCATAGGCACTCAATGGGTGGGAAAATAAACAAACAGCACCTTTAAGATTTGTGTCCTTACTCACTCATATGCCATTTCTCCCTAGCTGTACTCTAATGCAGTAGGTTTGGCTTATGAGTGTCTCCAAACTGCCGCCTATTAGCCAAAAATAGAAAGGTGGTTATTGTTTTGTCTTTGGAGTCCAAGTCCTTACACCAGTTCTGAACTCCTAAATGTTCATACTCTTGTGCCATGAAGATGCAAACGCCCCAATGCATTTGCAACCATTGTTGAAAGTGACCCGTGGCACATACTCCAAGACTTTCCTCATACTTTTTTAACATTGTTAGGCCAGCACAATCAGTTTGGTGAGATGCAACACACCCTAACTTTAATGACAACATAAATCCTAATATTATACAGTCCGTTTTTTAACGCAAAATATATTGGAAGTCAATTTCAAAGACCCCAGAGCATAATGTACGGTGCCAAAGATGAGCGTACAAGTGTGGAGCCTATTGTAACACACTCTGGGAAATGTAATGTTTTTTAAAGGTGGGGGAGGGGTGCAAAGAGGCAATATGCTCCTCGGTGGCAGGCCAACCAAGTAGGTAATGGCCCGCCGCCGAACTTAATGAACTGAGAGCAGCGAGGGTCCCTTAACGAGGGTGGCGGGTCGTTACCTACAAGGTCGGCCTGCCACTCAGAGGCATATCGCCATTAGCACCCATGTAGTGTGCTACACGGGCACTATTAGGTTTTTGTTTCTAAATGGAAAGTATTTTCTCTCTGTGGACGCGAAGCCTCGTGGTGTCCCGTTCACAGAGAGAAAATACTATACCAACATGGCCGCCATAGAAAAGGAAGGCAGGGCTCTGTATGGAGCTCCTCTTCCATTTCCATGGCAGGCCCACAGTGCCGGAACAGGAGCTGCAGGAGCTGTGGCAACTCCCGCTGCTGCAGCAATCAGGTAAGCGGGATTGGTGGGTGGGAGAGGAAAAAAAAAGCAGGGTCAGTGGGGGAAGATTGCGGACGTGGCAACCGGCCATCAGGCGGCTTGGAATGCGGGCTA
The DNA here is from genome assembly GCF_040938575.1 of Ambystoma mexicanum. Taxonomy (NCBI): domain Eukaryota; kingdom Metazoa; phylum Chordata; class Amphibia; order Caudata; family Ambystomatidae; genus Ambystoma; species Ambystoma mexicanum. The sequence goes on from NC_090933.1 coordinate 1,096,444,605, forward strand.
ACACTAGCAGTATCAGTCCACGTTTCGTAACTCCTGATTGGGCTCGCTCGCATAGGGTGCTAATGGAAGTGAAGTTTCCACCTCCCTTGTTTCCTCTCTCTCCAAAAGCCACATTGTTTTATGCCAGCCTGACACTTTCATTCTGGCGTAAAACCAGTGGATTCCTTTGGAGTCGCCTACTATTTAGAGCAGTAAAAAGCAGGTTGATTTCATCGGATCCATTGTTGAGCTGCCTGCTATGTGCAAACTGCAAGTTGTGTTAAGTGCAAATAGAAAGGCATGTCCCGGGAGGATAGCACGGGGCAACGTGCTCGTCTTGGAAGCAACCACTGCCATGTTGGTCAATGATGCCCCCACTGCCATGTTGGTCAATGCTGCTAATGTTGTTAGGCTGGTCAATGATGCCCATACTACCATGTTTACCAAATCTGTCACTGAATACTGCAAGCTGACGCCTGTGGCCCTACCTGCCATGACCACCAACCAAAGGCCCACATTAACCACTCCAGCCAAACCCTGTAGCCCCCCCCCCCACACTCCTTACCTGCGCCGTGGTGAACGCCCACTCTATCCCAGCACACACGCTTGATGTGCATGATGTTATCACCAGAGATAAGCTCAACCTTCTCTTTGTTTGTGAGACCTGGCTACAAGACACCTCTGGACCTGCCCTCTCGCTGGCTGTCCCATCTGGCTACACCATATTCAGGCAGGATCGGCTAGGACAAAGGGTGGAGATGTGGCCATTTTAGCCAAGGACGCCCTACAAAAAGGACTAGCCACTCTAGGGTTTGTCCAAACCATCACCAACCCTACTCACATCAAAGGGCGTACCCTTGATTGGGTTGCGCAACTTAACTGCCCCATTCTCCTTTCTACCATCTCCCCCATTCCTTGGTCAGACCATTTCTGTATTAACTTTCACATTGACACTTCCACGGTACCATCTAAACCCACCATCCTTCTGCCTGCCGCACTGTCAAGGAGCTCCAAGAAGCAAACGAAAGATACTCTCCTACCTCACCTTCATGTTCCAGCACTGCAACCACCATTCCCCAATGATCCTGTACTCCTAGCTAACACCTTCAACAAGGTCATAACCGCTGCAGTAGATATCATCGCCCCCCTTACGGACAAAAAAACTAAGAAACTAAGTATTCCAATGCCTGGTTCTTTCAAGCACTCTTGGATCTTCGCTCCAAAAAAAGGGTATCACTTGCCACATGGAAAAGAAACCCTACCGAACCCAACAAAACTGCCTTCAAGACCATTGCGATAGAATATCAAACAGCTATCACACATGCCAAAGCTGAATCCTACAACACAAGTATTAATAATGCAAACTCTGGGACAAAAGAAATCTTTGCAATTTTCAGGGAACTGGAATCGCCCTCAGCTCCACCATCCACCATTGTCAAAGACGAGACTTGGTGTAACCAAATTCAAGAGGCTATGCTTGACAAACTCAACTCCCTGCACACCAAAATTCTAGCCCATCAAGAAGCTCTCTCTTCCCTATTAACCAGGCACCAAAATTTGAATTCTCTGTCATGAGCGAATCAGAAGTCATTGCACTCATAAAATCCATTAAGCCCTCCAACTGTAAGGGGGACACCTGCCCGGCTCACATCATCAAAGACTGTGCGCCAGCCCTCGCCCCCTTTGTTACTGCTTTCATCAACTGGTCCTTCCAATCGGCTCATGTACCTACTTCCCTTAAAGAAGCCTGGGTCAGACCACTACTAAAAAAACATTTCTCGACCCGTTGATACCTGGGAACTACAGACCCATTACTACTGTCCCTTTCCTCTTAAAAATTTTGGACAAAGCAGCTTACCTGCAAGGTCAAAAATGTATTGAGGACAACCACCTTCTTGGACATCGCCATTCTGGCTTTCTTGCTCGTCATGGCACCGAAACGGCTCTACTTGATCTGAAAAATCATATAGATGACTTGAGAGACACAGGCAAACAACCTGCACTTCTTCTGCTCCTAGACCTCTCTGCTGCCTTTGACTTGGTAGAGCACAAAACCCTATGCCACCATGTCTCTTCCACGGCGAACTTCTCCCCAAAGGCATGTAAATGGATTAACTTGTTCCGTCAGGAGAGAATAATGAAGGTCTTCACGGAATCTTCTAATGCCATCCCGAGTCCTATTAATTGTGGAGTCCCACAGGGCTCTTGCATAGCCCCCACCCTATATAACCTCTCCACCAGACCCCTGTTCAGAATCCTGGACTCAGTGAGCATCTGAAATATTGACTATGCAGATGACACCCAGGTGCTCATACCTGTCTCGGGGGATTATCTAGCCAATTCGAACACCCTCAACTTCATCTACTCAACCATTCAATCCTGGATGGCAGACAATTGGCTCTCTCTAAACAGTGAAAAAACCAAACTCCTGCTGATTGGGTCTCCATTCACACTGAGCAAATTCACCAAGGAGTATCACACCTTCACTATTGACAGCATCTCCATCACAGTATCACAAGGAAATAAGACACTGGGCGTTTACCTCAAACCAAGCCTTACCATGGACAGGCAGGTCAATGCCATCGCTTCCTCTGCAGCGTATCATTCTAAACTGATCAATGCTGTCAGGCCATTCTTGACCCAACAGTACTGTATTACCATAGCCAGAGCCATCATTGGTTCCAGACTGGATTACTGCAATGCCCTCTTTATTGGAATCTCCCAAAGAAACCTGGCTAAACTCCAGATAGCCCGCAACAGGCATCTCACACAGGGAACACATCTCAGCGGTCAGGAAGCAGGTACATTGGCTACCTTTCAAGGAAAGGGTTGTCTTCAAAACACTGGCCCTAACTCACAAATGTCTTCAGGTATCTAATGCAAAGGACCTCCAAACAAACAGCGTCCAGACCCTCCAGGTCCGCCTATGCCAACCGCATCTTGGTCCTCACATGCGTAGAGTGCGTGCTGAGGGTTCGAGTTTCCCAACAATGGCTGCTACTCTCTGGAACAACTTCCCAGACCAGATCAGATCAATCGAGTCTCATGATGCCATCCGCAAGGCCTTAAAAACTAGGCTCTTTGTCTAAAGGGCTTATCCCCATGTGCAATATTTTACATATGCTACCTCACTGAATTGGACAAACTATGCGATGCAGAATATTGTACTTTGTAATTTAACCCTGTAAGCAACTGTCTGTAAGCTTTATTCCTGGGCCGCTTAATGTAACCCGCAAGCAAGACTTCTTAAGTATCCTTTATAGCGCCTCGATGTCTGTGGGCTGCAGTACGCTCGACAAATCCAAAAAATAAAAATAAGATGACGCAGAGCAACACAGGTTCGATCCCCAGGTCTGCGCTTAGAAACCTCTGGGTATTAAGCGCGATATAAATAACATATCATATCATATCACTCATAATCTGAGTCTATGTTGGGATATTGCTCTATAAGCTGCCTGTTTACGGATCCTTTTGTCATATATTTCAAAACGAAATGACAAACTACTTGTTTATTGTGCACTATTCTCCACTTTCACTTGAGGTAAAAGTAGTTACACAATTCTATTTATAGCGACTGCAGATATTTCATGGTGGGTTAATTATATTTATTGGACGTCTCAGGTAGAAGCAATACGTCTGAAAATGTTTTATACTTTCATGACTAAATTAATTGGGGGGTAATCAATGTAATGGGAAATAACTTGTTTTTCTTTTCTAAGCATCTATATTTTTAAAAGGAAATTTTGCATTTTCAGTATGTTGATAGATTTATTGTGTAGAATTAAACTTTGTATGGCTGCTCAAAAAAGAATGAACTGGTTTCGGTCTCTGACTGCATAAGGGGGCACACGCCTTCGTTTCCTCTTCTTTTGAGCCCATGGATTATGCATATGGTTGGACATGTGAACATGGAGGAGGCAGCCCTGTGGGATCGGATAAAGGCTGTCACACGCTGTCTTACACCACACAGCATAATGGAAATGCACCCCGGATCTGGTTGGGCAAGTCTGCATGCAAAGCAGATGTAAAATATCTACAAGAAAGATACATTATAGTTTGCAGACATTACCATTGTGCAAGTGCTTACGCCGGGAACAGTGTGGTTTTGAAAAAAACTATTGTAGACATCCTGTATGCTAAAAGGCATTCTGGGGCGAGACGGGCCCGCGTCCCCAAAAGATATTCAAAGCATTCCAGTGGGTCCTGGTAGCTTGCTGTGTAGAATTATCAAGATGCTCAACACTTTCCCCATGTCTCTATGATGCTGTAATGGCAACCAACATTTTGGCAGGGAAAGTTTCCATTGCAAAAACATGGTTTTGATATATATTAGATGCATTGAATAACCTTACAACTCTGGTGGACAGCGATGGAATCAGGCCCCGCCTTGGTCGATTGATCAGCGACATATGTCAGCATTGGCTGCCCGGTTCCTTTGCAGAGACCCGCCCAAATAGGGTTTAAGTTTTCACTACACCTGAATTGAGTTCTTCTGGTTGCATCATTGATGAAAGAACATTGGGTCTTATTAGATTGTTGCTGGTCCAGAAACAAGCTCCCTGGCACCCTTGTTTTCGGACCGGCAAACTGCGTGTTTGCCTGCCGGAGTCGCTGTGCCCGACAAGTCTGACCCAGCCAGGCGCAGCGGCCACAGTAGGCAGACTTGTCAGGGGGCACCAGCACCGTGGCTAACGGTGCCGGTGCTCCCGTGTCTCCACTCCCATAGAGTCCTATAGGACTCTATGGGAATGGGGATTAGCAAATGTACCAGCGCCTGACTTCTTGGCTGCCGGAGTTGTAATAGCCCGGTGGCACCGGGAAGTCAGGTGCCAGTAAATTATTACAGGTCCAGCGGTTAGCCGCCGGTAGCACTGGCAGGGTTACCGCCGGACCTTTAATGAGGCTCATTGTCTTCCTGGGTCTTCACGTAGAATAAGTAAATGGCTTTATGCCGCCAACATTTCATTTGGCCTTTTTCAATATTCATTACAGCCTATGCTGGGTTATCTCTAGTGGTAGGCGGGCGAGATTTGACACAGATTTCATTTTCACTTTTTCAGGAAATATCTACACTCTGCCTCTCAGCGCCTTCATGGTGAAACGCAATTCTCTTGTGTGTCACCAGCATAAAAATAATTATATCCACACTCCCCCGCTCCAGCTTGACTACTTCTCTAGTTCTGTGGCCTTTAATTTTTCATTTCTTTATTTACATACAGGGTGGAACAATTCCCTTTTGATCACAAAATAATGTACAATAGATAAGAAATTAGGGTTGACAGGAAGCAGTGATCTTCTTACAATGGGGGAAAGTGAAATTTTGACCAGGTTGTGGAGGGGAGTAAATGGAACAGTCACCTGTCACCAGGGGCAATTCAAGGGTGGACATCCATACATTAAGGACAACCAACAATAGACATTTATTTCTAAGTGCAAGTAGGTAGTATGGCCAGCTGTGTTAAGGATGTGATCTTAATGGATAAAGTGCTAGAGGGGAGGAAGAGAAGGTGGGGGCACAGGTAGAATAGATGTGAAAGAAAAATGTGAGCTAGAGGGCAGATGAGAGGTAAGTTAAGAGGGTAACTCAGAGGACAGGAGATAGGCATTTCGTCTGGTGTTGATGCTGGACTGTTTCTCTGATGTCTGATGGAAGAGAATTCCATGCAAGAGAAACAGAGTAGAAGCAAGAGGAAGCACAGGGAGTGTGAGACGCAACACCAGTAGTCAAAGAGGCAGAGCAGAGATTAAGCAAAGGCTTGTAGAGTTGGATAGAAGATGATAGATGCAATGGTTGCCTTACTTTGGATACATTTGTGAACCAGAACACATTTAATTCTGGCTTTGTTTTGCATCGTCAGCCATCGAACCTGGGGACATTATGAGGAATTAGGTGTGAAGTGAGGAAGTTCAAAGAGAGTCCTGGAAGTGAAGTTAATTATCTTTCCGAGATGACAGAAGGCATAGCTGAGGACACCAAAGAGGATGCTGGCACAGTAGCCCTGTTTAGAGAAGACAACAGTGGTTGGTGGTGTTGAAAGGAAGGAGATGCCTGATTTTCCTAATATTTAGGAGGTTGAGGCGAGCCACCATCATAGATCACCCTGAGACTTCTAGCTGAATAAGAGTGAGGAAGAGTGTCAGTTGGGAAATAGATAGGCAGGGGAAGAGATGAGAGAGAGCATTTGGGAGGACAAAGAGCACTAAGAGAGTGCAAAACCATCCAATATTTAATGGCGTAGAGACAGTTGGAAATTTTGATAGTTCAAAGGAGAGTTCAGGGAAAGAGAAGACCATTTGGGTGTCTTCCTTGAAGAGTTGTTGCGAGAACCCAAAAGAGGAGATTAGTGCCCCCAAGAGCAGAGGTGCAGAGTGTAAAGAGGAGAGGACTCAACACATAGCCTTGTGGAACACCAACAGTTAAAGGAGTGAGTTGAGAGGTGTTGTTGCTCCAGGAGACAGGGAAATGGCGGGGTGCTAGGTAGGATTCAATCCAGACAAGGGCATGCTTGCAAATCCCAAGAAGAAAGAGAGTATTGAGGAGATCAAAGTGATGAGCAGTGTCAAAGGCAGCAGACAGGTCACAGAGAATTAGGATAGAGGATAGGAGTGCTCAGCAGAGGCAATACATTTGGAGACATGCATAAGAGCAGTTTCATGGAGTAACAGGAGCGGAAACCTGTTTGTAGGCGGTCACGAAGGTTGTCGATGTCTAAGAAATTGATAGGATGTTTGAACACAACCCTTTCAAGCACTTTAGAGTAGTGTGGAAGGAGAGACACAGGGCAAAAGTTAGCTGGTAGGTTCGGGTCAGCCCCTTGCTTTATTAGGAGAGGGATGACTTTGTCTATTTTGAAAATAGAGGGCAAGCAACCAGAGGACATGTTAAAGAGTTCAGCAAAATGAGAGGCCACTAAAGGGGCAATAGGTTTGACTAGATGCGGAGCAAGAGGGTCTGGCGAGGCACAATGTGGATTAGTCTTCATCAGCAGAGATAGACATCTTCAGTATTAGTGTGACTAAAGTGGGAGATAGAGGCAGAGGATAATGGTAGAGTAAGTAGAGTGTAGAATATAGGAGGAGGGAGTGTGAGGAAGGTCAGGACAATCTAATACATAGGAATTGTTTGCAGCAAAGTATTTAGCTAGGTCATTAGATGTGAGAGTGGTTTTGGTAGTTGTAGGTTTAGGAGGAGTGAGGAGTGAGTATAGGGTGTCTTGTAGCCAGCGAAGATGGTTGGAGTGAGAGCCAACAAGGGTGAGGGAAAATTCTGTTTTTGCTCTATCAAGGGAGGACTTGAGAGAGTTCTGGGGAGAGAGGTAGAGTTGCAGGTCCTCATACAAGTGGTTAGTCCTTGTTCTTGTGCAGCAGGCAAAGGATGTCTGTGCAGAGACAGCATATCAATAGGGGGACCCATGGTTTAGGATGCTGAGACCCAGGGGTGAAAGTTAGCTGTGGGAAGTGAAAGGTGAATGACTCAAATAGTATGGATTAGAAGCTGAGCTGGAGAGGCAGTGTTAGTGAGAGAGACTTCAGGTGTGACGGATGAAAGTGAGAACTGTCGGTACGAGAAAAAGGGAAGAATGTCAGTAGGTTTAAATGTCCTTTTAGTAATAGGAGAGGCAGGTAGTGAGGTGAGGTCAGAGGGTGGAAAGGAGAAGGGGTGGAAATAATGGAGTGATCAGATAGAGATAGTCTGACAGTGGTATTAGTGGCTGAGGGAGAGGTGGAGATGAATAAGAGATCCAAAGAGTTACCCCCAGTGTGGGTAGGTAGGCGTTTTGCTTTTCCCAAATTAAGTGCACTGATGTTTATATATTACTTAGTTTTCTCCCCTATATTCTAAATAGGAAAGCATTGTACACTTGGAACTCAAGAATATACCCACTCTCAGTTGGATTCAAATAAACATTACAGAATGAAATGCAGAATTAGGAACAATGTTAAATCACTGTTGGCATAGTTGTGCACCACTTCATCCCTGCCAAGAACTTCACTGGACAGATCCCGAGACCAGGTTGGCACAGACAAATCCTCACAAGGGGAACAGACTGCACTAGATGCGTCACCCTTCTCCAGCCCAGCAGAAGCCTGTGTCTCTCTGCCAGCCTTATCTAGTGCCCCCAAATTTGACAGTACTTTTACAGAAGGTTAATTTGCTGACAGCTCTCCACGAGCACCCGGCCAGTATGCATGATATGATATGATATGGCATTTATAACGCGCCTATACACAAGTGTTCCGTGGCGCAACGAGGTAAGGGAGGGGAACAGAGGGAAGACAGACAACGATCTTACTATGCCAGGTGACATTGAGATCGCCAAAGTGCAGGGGAGGTGGGGAAGGGGAGAAGTGCGAGGGGGAAAGGGGATGGGAAGTGCAGAACATAGGATAACAGTAATAAATAACTAGAACAATAAGTAGGAACGATAATAAGAAGTGCGGCCAGCTGGTGGCAGGTGCAAGGGTAAGTGCAGACATCAAGTGTCAAGTGCTATTAGGGGCTGTGGGATACAGAACAGCCCCAGAGTGCAAGGGTTGCCAGGGGGCAGTGCAGGTGAGTGTGCAACTGGCAGGGAGGGGACCTGGACCTGATGACAGAGGGTAGCCAGGTGACCAGTGCAGTTTCAGTTTCAGCCAGAGGTTCAGCAGGGGAGAGAAGGAGAGAAAGCAGAAGCAAAGAGGAAGGTCTTGAGGTGCTTCCGGTACCAGAGGTGGTTCTCCTCAATTTTCAGAGAGGCAGGGAGGCTGTTCCAGAGGGAGGCCCCAGTCGAAGAAAGAGATCTACCACCAACTCGTTGCTTGGAGAAGCAACTGACTCTGAGGGTGTTGGAGCCGGATGAGCGAAGAGCTCGAGAGGGAAGATATTTAGGAAGAGAGAGTTGAAGGTATTGAGGACCCAGGCCCCAGAAGGCCTTGTGGACATTACAGAGGGTGTTGAACTTAATCCTCACAGCTATTGGGAGCTAGTGCAGAGATTTCAGTCCTGGAGAGATACGATCCCTGGGGTTAAGGCCAAGGGCAAGTCTTGCAGTCCTGTTCTGGATGAGTTGTAGAGGTCAGAGAGTAGAGGCAGTCAGATTTAGAAAGAGGCTGTTGCAGTAGTTCAGTCTAGAGCGAACCAGAGATCTGGAGACAGTGAGCTTCTGGGGGAAGGAGAGGAAAGGAAGAATACCTCCGAGGAGGTGCAGCTGGTAGTGTGACTTCTTAGAGACTTCAGAGATGTGAGGAGAGAAGGAGAGTGTGGAGTTGATTATGACCCCGAGGTTTTTAGCCTCACACGTGGGAGCAGGCAGAGGGCCAAGAGAGGCCTGCCAGGAAAGGACGGTGTGGGTGTGCTGATGAGGAGAATCTCAGTCTTACTGGCATTAAGGCAGAGATCATTGGTGGCACACCACTCCTGGATAGCAGACAGGCAGTCAGAGATGATAGAAGGTGAAGAGGGGCTGAAAGGAGCCTGAAAATGAGCTGAGTGTCATCTGCATAGCACTGAAGGTTGGGGCAGAGAGCAGCAATGCGGTGGGCAAGAAGTGCCAGGTATTGGTTCAACAGCCAGGGAGAGATGTTAGACCCCTGGGGAACACCACAGGTAGAGATGGAGATACCACAACAATTCATCACATTCTGTTTATCATGGGAGCTTTCTGCTCCTTCAACTTTATCAGACAAGAACTCAAAACAATCCTTGAACACAGCTTGTTTTCTAGTGAATGCAGACAGTATTCAGAACTCATGGTGCAATGAAGCCTTCACTGAGACTTGGAGTAAAATGTCCACAATACCCACAATGCATTTCAAATAGCAAAGATATTACATTTTTAACAGCACTATAGTAGGTTATGGATAAGGTGGACAGCGTGGTCAGTAAGAAAAGACTAAAGTTCAGATTACTGAAAAGTGGTTGCAGAGGGAAGGCTAAAGTCACCTAATAGAATAAGGCGATGTTTAGTGGAAAGACAATCAAGGAGTTTCCCAAGTTAATAGCCCACTGGGACGAGAGGGGTGATAGATAGAGATGATGTGAACCAAGTGAGCAGGGCAATAATAGAGATGGTGAATTCAAAAGAGGTAGGAGAGGGCATGGCATTGGAGATTTGTGAGGCATTGAGGTGTGAAGAGAATAGGTGTCCGTTGCCCCTACCTCTGCGAGTCAGACGAGCAGAGAGAATGAAGGATAGTTTGGAGTTGTGTAGGGCTGCCAGAGTGCCAGTGTCAGATGGAGGAATCCAGGTTTCAGTGATAGCAAGGAGGTCTGGGGGAGGAGAGCTGGAGTGAAAGTAGTCAGTGACAAAGAACGTTTTGCTGCATACATACTGAGAATTCCAGAGTACAATGTTCAGTTGATGTGGTAAGAAAGAGTAGAGAAGTTAAGTCTCGGTGGAAGAGAGGCAAGGTGGATAGGTGTTAGGGGAGGTATGGTTAGTTTATTGGGCTTGTTTGTTGGAAGTATGAGGTGCAAGAGATATTATAGTATGAGGTACACGAGAAAGGTATAGCGTGATTGGAGAAAGCGTATGAAGAGGTGAGTACGAGGAGCATCAGGTGCAGCAGGAGTGAATGCATTATATTTGAGTACTGTAGTGTGGAGAGACAGCACAGTAATTAGCAAACTAGGGGTACTTGACTAATAGAGCATTAGGTCCTGCATTCATGGACAGATATGGACAGTAATGGGCCGTCACCTGGAGTCAGGTAGGCCTGAGTGCAGTGGAATACTCATATGGGTTCAGGGTCATTTCATCCCATCTATATCTATCATTGCAGGGATTAACACTATTAGCAGCCCGGGCAATCAACCGTTGTGTTCATATATTTATTTTTCATGGTTAACTGGCTTTGTGTAACTTGTACGTGTCATTTTCCCATAAAAAATAACTACAACAGGAGATTGTCAATGAACTAAGCAGCAAAGGGATCTAGTCCCATTACTATTTTCATGTAAGAAGACTAGACACTTGGATGTTGAACTGGGTAGCAGAGGGGGATGTGGAGTGGTACATGGAGATACATGTGGTGTGGGACAGTGGGTGTGGGATTCAGAAGGTTGTCCTACGTGGGGGAATGTGGGCCTAGGGCACTTGCTAAATGGGGAAATGGTAGACATGTGAGAGCAGTTGAGATGGCCATTATTGAACACAGGTAGTTATGGTGAATTCTGCCCATGTTCCTGGCAACCTTATTGGCTGGCACCTCTCCTACAGGTGCTATTTCTGCTTAATGGCCCATCCTTTAAGAACTATTGAGGCCTTGCCAAGAATGCTCACGTGTTCCCAATCTGGGAGTACTTCCAAAGAGATAGTATTAATAGGGGAGGTAGTACTGGTGGTGACATTTTGTTATATGGGTGTGCCCTATTACTCCACTAGTAAGCATACAATAATATGTCCCCTAAGCTATTAATCATTAAGCTCATAAGATTTTAGCCATGGGAGGGTGTAACCTCTATGGTTGTCGTTAATTGAGTCTTGCATTTCCACCCACACCCTGGTCCAGCTTGACGTTCTCCGTGGGAGAAGTGGTCAGCCAGCTCAGTGTCACCACCACTATAGTCTCCCCTATTTAAACTACCGCCTTGGTAGTCCCCCACGAGTGGGCGCAAGGGAAGAGCATCTGGACATTTTCCAATTCTTACCTGCTAATGTTTGATTCTGTTCTCCTATGAAGAGGACGAGTACGGCAAAGGGGTTGTTATTGCTGGAAAATGTTTACTTATGCATATATCATTTTCTTATTCAAAAATCAAATAGATGAATATTTTGCTGGCATTAGAGATCCCAATAGATTCAATTAGGGATACTTGGGAAATAAATCACCCACTTCTTATACAACTTTCCTTTTCAACTTTAATTTTTCACAAAGTAATCTTGAGAGCAGTTTTTATATCCAAGGAAGATTTAATCTCATATCTTATTTTGCAAAGTGGCATAATAACGAACAAGTGTGATTCTGACATAAATACTATTTGTGCCCAAATACCAATACGTTCCCAAGAGATTCATTTTTGAAGCTACAGGCATCTCCAGCTCAAAGAAATGTTCAATAAATAATACACAGCAAAGCAACCTGTCTGTCACATGTCCTGTGCAGTGCTTCAGAGACAACCAAATCAATGACAATAAGGGGAGCAACACAACGATGATGTGAAAGTGACACATTACTGTTTACAAAAGAATGCTGGTTACCCTACAACAGTAAAGACTGCTATGTAAAAAAAACACAAAAGGGAAGGGTCCCTTACTCTAACAGAAACTGGGGAAACACGGGTATATCCTGTCGGAGGAGGAACCTGGTTAACAGTCACTCGGATTTTATAATCCGTTTAACATCCAGGTGGAAGGTCACAGTTTACTACTCTCCCTAACAAGTCAGGAGCAGAAATGATCCCAGCGCCATAGTTCTGGGACCATCTTCTATTTAAATCTGCCTTGTGGATACCGCCCCATGCTGACTATATACAAATCATGTAATGCTGTTCCTTTTATGCTCCTGAGCTTTGCTCACCACTTCTGCACAGGGGGTTTTCCCAGCTTATACAGTACATACTGTAGCTCATAGGGCACTTGTTGTCTCTGTTTATACGTGTGTCTGCACGAGGCAATGCCGCTCTTTTCAACAGTAGTTTCACATGTTATTTTGAACGTGCCCAGACGCTTGTAAGAACCTAGCCTTGCTTTGTATTTATTTGACCGCTGCTTTATTCTTTCTTTTTACTACCAGCAACAGGGCATACGTAAAACAGGGCTCAAGTGGAGGGAACACGCACCCACTTTATTCAGAGGGTGGACTCAGTCCGCACTATACAACCTGACGAAAAGGAACAAACAACTGAAGGTGAAATGTCACATTCCGGTACTGTATTGGTGCTTAGAGTTTAAAACATGCACACCTTTTAAAGTTTGCAAAAACACTATTAAAAGAAAACATCCTTTCTTGTTTTTGTGTTGATTTTATTTCCATTTGGGCAGCTATGCAAACCCAATTTAATGAAATGTGCATATTTCATCTTGATATGCTAATTTCTGGCAACGTCACATCCCATTGCGTTTGTTGATGAGTCCCCCACTTTTTATTTTTAGGACTTGACCCCTGCGTAAACATCATAATATGAAGAAAAAAAGGGTATGTTTCCTGCTAGGCAACACGCTTTCCTTGTCTGAGTACGCATATTAGCAGTGGATTTAGTAGAGAGCGGTTTGAAAAAAAGGTCTTCCCCGCAGACACAAGTCATTTGACAGTAAAGTGCGATGGAACACGCCGAGGTTTATATGAGTGATCCATTCAAGCTTTGATCCATGACAGGCTGAATTATGTCTATGTCCACACATCCTGTGAGGGTCAAGTACTGATCGCTGGCATTCTTGTGGGAAGGGATGGGCACTGACGCGTTTTGCTTCATCTCCTAGGCATCCCTCCCCGCGCCGTTTTTTGCAACCCATCCTTGTCCAGCTCACTCGTGGAGAGCAGTGAATGCCCCGCGCAGTGACACGATTACGGGCAGGAGAGCTCGAGTCACGGCAGCTGCTTCGACGCAGTCTGTGCTCGGAACCCAAGGGTGATTCAGTGATGTTCAGATGCCATGAAATCTGAGGTCACTCGAACAGTCATGAGGATCCCTACACCTGAGTTCATAGGGCCTACACATGGAGCCACCTAGTAGAACCTCGGGACAGCTGGGAATACAGGCGCCCGAAACCCCGAAAATAGGGTGAGGCAGCCCTGTAATGCACATAAAAGGTTAAAGGCAAAACGCATGCAGCTGTCTGTCCTGGATGCAGAAGAAAAAGACTAGAGAATATTGTGTGACAGTTCTGCCTACCTGTGTCACAGTCGTGACCGAAAACACAAGCTGCCCTGCAAACTTGTGCGCAGTGCTGTAAATGGAAAATGCTTACTGGGGGAACTGTCGTCTCTTTGGAGGGGGGGGCTGTTGAAAGGAGGGGTGGGTCCAAGGGGCGTGGCCTCTGGCCGGGTTGCGCAACGCAGTGGGCCTCATTCTAAGTCTTGCGTTCTGGAAATTCGGGTGGCGGTAGCAACGTGCCCTTTCCGGACTGCCAAACTACAACTATGCCTGCAGGAACCGTTGCTCCCGGCAGGTCATACCTGCCGGGGGTACCGGTCCCTGCAGGCATGGTTTTCACAGAAGCACCAGCAACGGTTAGCAATGGTGCAGGTGCTTCCGTGTCCCCTTTCCCATGCAGTCATATGGGACTCCACGGCAATGGGGACTTACACTTTCTGCCGCCTGGTATCCCAGGCCACCGGGACTTGTATTGTCCCGGTGACACCAGGATATCAGGCGGCGGAACGGTGTTACGAGTGCAGCGGCAACTCGCTGGTAGAACCGGTGGGTTACTGCCGAACTCGTAATGAGGCCCACTGTATCTCTTTATAGAACCCAATTCTGGCGATTTGCATAAAAGCAAAGAGCATTATGGGAACATCACAATGTCCACAATTTTAAATGTCTTACAGTGATTCAGTAAGAAACCCTTTTAAGCCAATAATGTACTCTTTTGTTTTGATTGTAAATTGCAGGACATATATATCAGGTTGGACAGCTACAACACTATATGGGCCTCATTATGAGTCCGGCGGTAACCCATTGGTGCTACTGACGGGTTGGCGGCTTGGCGCCACACTCGTAGCACTTTTTCAGCACCTGACTTCCCAGTGCCGCCAGGACATTACAAGTCCCAGGGGATCAGGAAAATCAAGCGCCGGAAAATGTTAGTCCCCATTCCCATGGAGTCCTATAGCCCTTCATCCGGCATTGTATGTGTCTGTTAGTGTAAACATCGAATTTAGGTGTGCCTTCATCCTGCATTGTTTTGTTTTGTACTTTTACCACCCACTTGGCCAACTGTGTATCTGGTTCAGAACTGTGCATTGCAGCAGCCCCACCCCCACACCCATCTCGCTTTCTTTCTGCCTCTCACTTCCTCCTCTCGCTCCGAGATGGCACTCTCCATCTCCCCAATCTACTCCAACTGCTACACCATCACCTATCCTCCCTCTCTCACAAAATCTGGGTGGAAAAAGCGTAAAAAAGACATCCTTCGGAGAGCCAACAGGGGGCGCAGAGATGGGTTTACTTTCCGTGTAGGCTCCGCGCAAGGGTCCTGAAAAGTGGAGTGAGCCCCCACCACCAGACCCCCCCCCCAGGCTGGAATATCAACAGAATTTGGCGTCGGAAGTGATCAGGACGCACTGGGAGAAAACCCGACTCGAAACAAGAGCTTTTTTTGAGGAGAAACCCCCCTCTGCATAATTTGGCGCAGGAAGGCAGAGAAGTCCTGCGAGCTCCCGCTGTGCTCTCGAGTGTTCACAGAGCCGTGATACGCCCAGAACAAGGGCATGTTCAGCGACGCACACCGCTTCCAGGGCCCATCAAAAGGTAAATGTGCAAAGACACGCTCATCTCTTAGGTGGCCCCACGAAACCCACCTGAATCGTTCACGGCCCTTAGGAAGTTGTGTCACTTCCGAGAACGAAGGACCCGGAAAAAGACCGCTCGACTACCAGGTACTGCCGGCAGCGTCCCTACACACCCGTGAGGAGGCTGCCGTGGAACAAGCCCAGATTAAGGGGTCTCCTCTGTAGTTTTACCACGGGTGCGCACTCCGGTCACAGTAGACAGCAACGCCCGCGTGGAGACTACGCACTCCCGCGTAGCATGGAATCATTCTTGCCCCACATCGACACAGCACCGGCTTCTCTCAGTCCAGTTGCTCGAGTTGTCCTAGCGCCCTGAACACAGAAGGCTGACATTATACCTCCATTGCAGTCTATTTGTTTTCCCAACATCTCATCACACGTAGACTCTTCTCGAATGCTATGGACAAAGCGGGCAGCAGGCCCTCTCTTGGGTGCCAGCACGTTCGGAAGGTTATACGGGGAGTGAGCTCGTTGATCGGGTCAGCGCCTGTCATAATCCGTTCTCCCTTTCAGCTTCCTGCCCCTGACTCTTGATCCTTGACCCGTGAGGGGCATAACTACTAGCTGGGTCTGACAACACGACACCGGGACCCCAGAAAGGCGGAACAAGCTACAGCGCCATAGGTCCTCTGCAATAAAGGGCGCTAGAGGATCTCACTCAGGCAGCAAAGGACTGAGGGCTGGGCCCCTGTGGGCCAGGGCGTGTGCCCTACTCAGATCCCCCATATCCTTTTAAGCTTACCTGATCTATGAACAGAGCTCCAGCATTCCGCTTAGTGTGGACCGCGCGCATGAGGATTAACTAGTGTGGTCGCACGCAGGCCACAAACTGATGTCTGTCTCCCTGGGGAATCACCCCGGAGCCTTCTGATGCGCTACAATACAGGAAAGTCCCCATCCAAATAAAATAGAAACAAGAAGAACCAAATGGTACACGGTCACATGCGAGAGGCTGTTTGTTAAGGGAGCTTTCAACGGCATCTTGCCTCTGCCACGTTTGGCCACCGGAGGATAAAGCTCGTATACACAAGCACCTACCTCCCAAATGACCACCCCAGCATTGTAGTTAAGAATCACACACCTCATTGCTGGGGTCCCGCCGTCCATGGACCTTAAGGGCAAACTGGAAAAATATAAGTTTACACCAACTCACGAACCCCTGAAGTCACCCACTGAGTCCAAGATGTCAACTGCAGGGTCTGATGCAGCTGCAACCAAGACGGACGTCGGTCATCTACTCATCGAGATGAGAAGCATGAGAGCGGACATAGGCAGCAAAATAGACAAAATCACACAAAGGATGGACAAAATGTAGGACAGGCTGGAACAATTCGAACATAATCAAACCTCCCTGAATACGTTGGATGCCCAAATGGACCACCGCATTGCAGAGATAGAACATGGGGAAGAGGAAATACGCCTAAAGGTTGATGATCTCGAAAACAGAGAACGCTGTAACAACATACGTGTGTTCGGCGTTCCCGAAAAAGAAGGCGAAACCGAATTTGATTTAAAGCAAACCCTGCACACCATTCTGGAGTTTCTCTTCAAAGATGAATCGGTGGACAAACCCAAAATTGACTGCATTCATAGAGCTGGAGGCAGACCAGGAGGCCCAAGATCAGTACTAGCTCGATTTCACAATTATGCGGACACAGCTCGGATCCTAGAAAAGGCCAGACACATTTCACAACTTTCACTGGACGACTCAAATATCTCACTCTACCAAGACTTATCATCACTCACGCTTGCAATGAGGAATAAGTGCTCCCCAATTACAAAGATGCTGAAGGACAAAGGTGTTAGATACCGATGGGGCTACCCTTTCTCACTCACCTTTGAGTGGGAGGGTTCGACAATGAAACTTGTTTCAGAAAAGGACATTGCAGACTGTATAGTGGACCTGATAGGTGACCAGGGAGAGGGATCCTCCCTCGGTGAATCGAAAAGAGAGGAGGGTGAGTGACGCACTAAGGGCCTGCGGCGCAGAAGGGTTCAGGGATCCAGGAAGTTCAGGAGGATGAACAATTCACAGGACACGTAGCATTAACCCAGATTCCAGATTGTCACGTCAGGCAGCACGGGGCAAAGTAAAGGAGGGGTGAATGGTATGGCTGAAGCTGGGCGCTTGAGCGCCACCCGACGGAGAGTGAAATAATTTAGGTGTGTTTGATGGGGAACTTATGCTCGGCATACGCCAATGATGCACCCGATTCCAAGCTCAGAGTTCATGCCTATTTGTTTAATTTCTGTCGCACTAATGACGAATTGGGACCTGCATGTTCGGTTTGCCCTGATAGAAATATGAGGTAAAATAGACACCGAAACGATGCCTAAGAAGGGGGACAGAATTCATATCTATAAGTTGGTTTTGTTGAACTATGAGTATCTGGTTGGGGGCTCACTGTTAAACATGTTCACATTAGGATAGGACCGCTTGTTTCGTGGTTTCCATTGGTGGTCCGAGACCGACTGGGTGATGTCAACCTGGACGGGCCGGATGCCGAATGTAAGGGGGGAGGGGAGGGACAGGATGGTGGGGTGGGCAGACGACATATAATGCATCAGAAGGCAGACCTGGAGGGAGGAAGAATACAGAACGGGACCATGAAGGGACAGGAGACTAACTGGATGGGTCAGTCCTTGACCTCTTCAGGACTTATTGAGACCCAAATCAAAAAAGATGAATCACACACTGCACTACCAAACATGACATGGGCAATGAAGCAGATGATTTGGTCATTTAAATACTCACCCGAAGCTCGAGATGTCACCTACATTCTCTAATGATACATTACGCATATGCACACTTAACGTGAAGGGTTTGAACTCCCCCACAAAACGATCCATGGTGGCCAGAGAATTCAGGCGGTCAAACATAGATATTCTATTTCTCCAAGAAACACGATACCGAAGAGGGGAGGAGAAAGTGGTTCCATCTCATGAGGTAGGCCTTTCCTTCTGGAGCTCTGGAATCTTAAAAAAGGCGGGAGTGGGGATTTTAATTCGCAAAGGCCTCCGGATGGCCACTTTTGAGTCTTGGACGGACAAGGAGGGAAGGGCCCACGTAGTTGTGGGAAACATTTGTGGCACAATTGTCACTCTTGCTACACTTTATGCACCTAATCAGGGGCAGAATAGGTTCCTTGACAAAATCACAGAGAAGGTTTTTAGCATGGCACAAGGACACGTAGCTCTTGGTGGAGATTTTAATACGTGGATGGATACTTCAGTGGATAGACAAACTAGAGCAGATGCACATAACCCACCCACTTCCCGAGATGAAGCTGAAATCAAAATAACCCTTGACCTATATGGCATCACTGACAGTTGGCGCCATCTACACCCAGCAGATAGAGGCTTCACTTTCCACTCCCTCCCCCACGACACGCTCAAGCCTATCGATTACATCTTCCTCTCCGATGGATACTTCGCGAGGCGGATATACACCCCGCTGCATGGTCGGATCATGACATGGTTACGGTGGATATATGCTGGAACGACCTGGCCCCCCGGAACACTAAATGGAGATGCAAAGACTCCTTATGGGCTGACTCAGTCTTCAAAGAAACTCTTGAAACTAAGATCGAGCAATTTCTTTCTACCAATGATACAGGAGGGATTGGGAAGACATCCGTATGGGAGGCACCCAAGGCCACTTGGAGGGGGGTGCTTATTAGGGAAGGGCCCAAAAAAAAAGAGAATGCGCCGTGATAGAAAAGAACATTAGGGAGAAGCTCTCTACAGCCCAAAAACTGGCACAGTCCTCCCAACGTGATAGACCCAAGTATATTGCCGAAGCTAGACAGCTCAGAGAAGAGTGAAAAATACTCATCGTGGGCAAAACAGCTCGAACTCTACAATACCTGAAACAAAAATATTATGAAAAGGGCGACAAAGCAGATGCCCTCCTGGCGGCCCGTCTCCGGAGCGCAGAAGGCAGAAAGATGGGTCGATCTCATCGAAAGGACCGATGGCACCCTCATAGATACGATAGTAACATCTCCAGAAGGAATACAAGAAGCATTTGCCTTCTTTTACGAAGATTTGTATACATGCGACCCCCCCCTCCCCTAGGAAGTATTGACACATACCTTAAAGAGGTTAGGATCCCCACACTCACATCCATAGAGGCCGAATCCTTAGATACACCAGTCACAGAAGAAGAAGTTACTGAAGCCATAAAACGCCTAAAGACGGGAAAGGCCCCGGGGGACGATGGTTTTACGCCCGGTTTTTATAAGACATTCTCCACACTCATCGCCCCCTTCCTTGCATCCATATTCAACCACATCTTTGAAACAGGCCAAGCGCCCCCGTCTTTCTCTAAGGACCTTCTCGCTGTCATTCCAAAAGAAGGGAGAGACCCCAAATGTTGTAGCTCTTATCGCCCCATCTCTCTTCTTAACATTGATGCCAAAATATATGCTAGAGTAATTGCGGTCCGACTTGAAACGTACTTACCACGATTTATACACTCTGATCAAGTTGGCTTCGTCATTGGGAGACAGGGCGCGGACACCATGAGGAAAACACTTCATTTAATTCACGAAGCACAGGGAATGGTAGGGGATCCGTCCCTTCTGTCACTAGATGCCGAGAAGGCCTTTGACAGGGTGGCATGGGACTTCCTAGAAAGGGTACTAGTTTGGAATTGGATGGGGCTGAAGCTCCGCCGCGCCATTAAAGCATTGTACACAACACATCTCCCACAACGTCAGTGACAGTGAACGGAGGCTACTCACAATGGTTTCCTTTGGAAAGGAGAACAAGACAGGGTTGCCCACTGTCAGCAATATTATTTGTGCTGTCCTTTGAACCGCTGGCGCAGAAACTAAGGCAGGATGGTAGAGTTAAGGGAATTACAGTGGGAGAACGTGAATATAAACTAGGCCTCTACGCTGGCGATATCTTACTACACCTAACTGATCCCCTAAATTCTGTCCCGGCTGCGATCAGCATAATTGAAGAATATGGTGAAATGGCTGGCCTGAAAATCAACACCGGAAAGTCGATCCTCCTCCCAATTGATAAAAGTAGAGATTCCGAAGTTGAAGGATTTGCTTCCCTAGGAGTGAAGGTCAGCCTCTCCACACTCCGATACCTGGGCATCAATGTTACTCGAGACTTGGAATCCCTATACGAAGCTAATTTCCCCCCACTATCATTTTTCCTTCAAAAAGACATCCAAAGGTGGTCCAGACTCACCATCTCTAGGCTTGGCCGTTTAAATGTAATAAAAATGGTGAGTCTCCACAAAATACTCTACCTGTTCCAAATGCTTCCCATTAAAATGCCCCAAGAATACTTTACAGATACCAGAAAGTCCCTTTTAACCTTCCTGTGGCAAAGCCAAAAGCCTAGAGTCACCAGATCTTTGCTCCAACTCCGAAAGGACAATGCAGGGGTAGGCCTCCCGGACATAGAAACATACTATAGGGCAGCCCAACTGCGTGTCCTCGTTCCACATGTCAGGCAGCAGTCAGAACCACAGTTGATAGCTCTGGACAACTACTATCTCCGTCCATTCATCCTAGGCGAATGGCTATGGGTTCCGGGGCCCCAATTACAAAATAGCATCAAAACTCACCCCATTATTGGAACAATATGGGCAATATGGACGCCCGGCAAGAAAATGGAGGGAGTTACGACCTGGCCCTCTCCCCTGGGACACCTATGGGCACCAGGGATCCGAGACGCAATCCCGGACCCAGGGAGCTTTGAGACCTGGTACGATGCGGGTTTAGAAAGGGCTGGTCAACTTTGGAGAAATAGCTATTCAGGAGCTTCAGGAGGCACTCGGCATAGGCCCGCTTTCGGTCTTCCCATACCTGAGACTCAAGGGGGTGATGACAAGGGCGATATGGAAGAATCAGCTACAAAGGGACCTCACCCTGTATGAAAGAATTCTTAACACATGTACGAGCTCTAGAGGTTTAATAAGTGCAATGTACTTGGCGTTGATTGAGGTCACTTTTACACCATCCCTCACACTGAAGAACAGATGGGAATCAGACATGGGCAGGCAGATCTCACAAAAATTATGGCTACAAATATGTAGACAAACGGAGAAATCATCTATATCTTGCCAATACAAATTACATGCCATCAGTTAATGTATAGATGGCAATATGATCCAATCCGGTTGGCCAAAATGTATCAAGGGGTAAACCCATATTGCTGGAGGGGTTGTGGGAAGCAGGCCGACTATTGGCATATGTGGCGGGGATGCGAGGTGGTCCAAGCTTACTGGTCGGAAGTTCTCAGCTGGATCAAGGAAATAGACGATGACGAAAGGGAGAAACAACCACTGTTGATCCTATTTGGCCTGGTTGAAATGGACGACATGACCATGAAAGCACCCAAAATGATACAAGGCCTACTGATGGCTGCAAGAGCCTGTCTCACCATGGTATGGAAGAGAGCTACGCTCCCTAGCAAAACTGAATGGTTGAGTTTTGCCCTGAACATATGTAGAATGGACAACCTGACCGCAGCCCTACATGGGGATCGCACCTCAGTCGAGAATGCATGGTCAGAATTTCGTGCTAAATATGTTACAAAAAATAATGTGTGCAGAGCGTTATTAAAATCAGATACAATCTACTCAACGGTTGACAATGTCTGCCACATCAAATTCGCAGGTTCTATTATGCTCATGTGCCCTATGTTATAACTTTAAAAATGATTCAGAAGTAAAAATTGGTCTCTTCTAGCCCTTCAGATGGTATTATGTGAAAAGGGGGGAGTTGGGGGGAGAAGGTATTTGGTTTTGATGATGTTATTGAAA
Organism: Ambystoma mexicanum; assembly: GCF_040938575.1. Taxonomy (NCBI): domain Eukaryota; kingdom Metazoa; phylum Chordata; class Amphibia; order Caudata; family Ambystomatidae; genus Ambystoma; species Ambystoma mexicanum. The sequence goes on from NC_090933.1 coordinate 1,096,466,806, forward strand.
ATGTATGTGATCTGCAAAGACACTATTGGGGTCATTACGACCCAGGCGGTAAGTACACCAACTTTACCACCATGGTGTAAACTACGTAAATCCACCATGGTGGATGGCGGATTTACCGCCCCATTCCAAGGTGAGTGGGGCGGTAAATCCCCATTTCCCATTTACCCTTCCCCATTCCCATTTTTGCCCATAGGGCATAATGGGAGTGGGGAAGGCGCTAATTACGGTACCGTAAATTACGGTGCCGTAATTAGCACCAAGGCGGTTCTCTTACATGACCTGTTGGTGGAAAATGCTTATAAATGATTGTCAAACTTCTACCTTTAAAAACTAATAAAATTGAAATTAAAAAAAAAAAACATCCTTGCAGCAAACCCTGGCCTCCCAATTGCAGACACCTATGTCAGTGCATCCTCAAGAGAAATCTTCACTGACATCCTCTTCTTTGTCCCATCTCCTTACCTATCAGCCTCTCACCTCAATGCCACTCTCCCACCTTACTCTTCCACATCCATTAATGGCAGCGCCAAGTGAGAAGTTCTCCTTACAGGCTTCTTCTCATCCCACTGCTGCACTAATGTCTACCTCAAAGGCACAGTCTCTCAGCTCTCAGGCCATTTTCCTTCTCTTTGACCAGATCCTGCCATCTCTCATCAATTTCCTTCCTTCCCCTGCCTCTCCCCCTTCTAATCCCTCTGCTCCACCACTTCTGATGGAAGCCCCACACTCCGCCTCAAAAAAACTTCAAAGGCAGCAATCGTCTCCAACTGGCGACCCTCAACTCACGCTCAGCCATCAAAAACTCTGCTGACATCTGCCTTCTCCTTGAAGACACTGACCTGGACACAATTGAACTCACTGAAACTTGGTTCAATGCCAGGTCAGTTACTTCCTTTGACTCACTCCTACCCGACGGCTTTAAGATCACCTCAAAGTCTTGACCCAACCGTGCTGGCGGAGGCATTGTCTTAATCTTCCCAGAGTGGATTCTTTCTTCCATCCTACCCACTCAGCCCTATTCATCCTTTGAGAGCCTAGTATGCAAATTGGTCATCTCTCCTTCTACCACCTTTGACCATCCCTACCATCTGCCGGCCACCAAGCACTTTTTCTCTGTTCCTCTCTGAGTGGGTGGACCTCTGTTCCTCCCTACTCTCTACCACCTCCAACTTGCTATTACTAGGTGACTTCAACTTCCACCTAGACTCCCCTTGCACAGCAACCACCCTCTTCACTGACCTCTGCTCCTCTCTATCCCTATCCATTCTTCCCTCTGGCCATACCCATTCTGCTGGACACATGCTAGATGCCATCATCCACACCAACCTCATTCTCTCTACTCCCCTGGTCGCCCCTCTCTCTTGGTATGACCACTCGCTCCTCACCACTCATCTGGGACCCTATGGCCCTGTGACAACTCCTCATAAAGCGCTGCCAACCTCGTTCATGAAAATCTGTCCGATGAAAAGAGTGTCAGTTGCTGCCTTCTCTGCCACCTTCATTCCGCCTTGCCCACCCAACACAGACTCTACCAATGATTCTGCCTTCAGTAACCTCTATCTGTCAGCAACATCCTTGAGATCCTTGCCCCAGTCATGAGGATCCGCCTGAAACTTACCTCCACTTAGTACGACTCCAAACTTGCAGACCAAAAACCTAAGTGCAGGGCTGCTCAACGGGAGTGGCTCACTTCAGGCTCACCCTCTGTCAAACTGGCCTGAAGACTGATCGAGAGACATTACAGACTCTTCATCCATGCCAAAAAAAGAGCCCACATTCAGGCACGAGTTTCCCATGCGTCCAGTAACACGGCTGAACTCTTCAAAATATACAAGGAACTTGCTAACCCGTCTGCAATGTCTTCTGCCCCTACTCCTTCACAGGCCCTTTGCAATGCACTTGCCTCTCGCTTCATTTCCAAAACCCAGCACATACTGAACGGCTTTGTCATGCACTCTTCCAACCCAACCCTTCTACCCTCCCCCTTACCACTCACCCTCCCCTTTCCTCCTGCTCGTCCTTCGCTCCTGTCTTCCCTGAAGAAGTCACCAGAGTTGTCAACTCCATGAAGGTCTCTTCCAAACAGGTTGCCACATGCTCTTCCAGAACCATCAAGGACAACATCTCCTCTCTCGCCCCTGCTCTTGCTGATCTCTGCAACCACTCCTTTGCTACTGGGTCTTTTCCATCCTCCCTCAAGCACTTCCTTGGTGTGCCCCCTCCTTAAAAATCTATCTGCAGACCCTTCCTGCCCAGCCAACTACCGCCCCATTTCCATCACCCTCTTCCTGGGGAAACTGCTCGAGAAGTTGGCCCTCCCCCGACTCAATTGTCATACCGACCTTGTTGGCGGTCTACATGACCACCAGTCTGGATTCTGAGCATCCAGAGGCACGGAAATTGCTCTTCTGAACACCAGTTAAGAACTGCTTGCATCCCTTGACTCCAACTCCCCTGCTGTCCTCATCCTCCTTGATCTCTCTTCTGCATTTGACACATTGAACCATTCCGTCCGCATAACAAGGCTCCATGATACCCTTGGTATCTCGGAGTGGCACGTACTGCCTTACCTCCTTCCTAACTGACCGTTCCTCCAAACCCATTCTGGGCCCTTTCTCCTCCCCTACTTCCTCCTCCATCTGTGGTGTCCTCCAGGGCTCTATTCTTTCGTCTTGGCTCTTTAACATATACCTTTCCCTGCTGGCATGCCTCATTTCCTCCGTCTCCCTCAACTTCCAGTGCTACACTGACGACACACATCTCTTCTTCTTCAAACTTCCCACTGACGCCCTTGCACCTTCCTTCATCCCTGATTGCCTCTCTGCCATCCAGGCCTGGTGCACTGCTAATGACTTCGGCCTCAATGGCAGCAACACATAGATTCTCCTTATTGGGTCCCCTGCGCCCTACTTCTTCCCTTCACTCTGGCCTTCCTCCATGGGCTCCCCCCGTGCCCTCTCCTCTGAAGCCAGGAATCTCGAAGTTATCTTCGATTCCACCCTTTCCTTCATCCCTCATATTCAGGACATTGTCAAGAAGTCCCAATTCCTGCTCTTCCTTCTCAAAGGAACTCTATCCTTCCTTGCCTTCCCAAAGAGACTCAATGTTACCCATGATCTGGTTCTGTTCAGGCTAGACTATTGCAATAGCCTCCTCCTTAATCTTCCTTCGTCCACCCTGCGACCTGCCAGCTAACCCAGAATAGGGCAGAAAGACTTATCCTTGACCTCAAGCCCAGGGACCGCATCTCTCCCGCCCTACAAAGCCTTCAATGGCTCCCGGTCTCAGCACAGATTAAATTCAAATCCCTTTGTATCATCCACAAGGCTATCTGGGGCAAGGGACCACTCTATCTTCAATACTTTCTGACCAAATACTCCCCTTCTAGAGCCCTGCTTCCTCTGGCACGAACCCCCTGCGTGTGAAGTGGTTTGCTAAACAGAGAGCTGGTGGTTGATCACTTTCCTCGGCATGCTCCCTCCTGTGGAATAACCTCCCTACCCCTCTACGTCTTGAGCAGGACCTCCTTAAGTTCTGAAAGTCTCAAGACCTTTCTCTTTACCTCTTCCTTCTCCTCCTCTCTTCCCTGCTAATCAAACAGTAGTGTGACTGATGTACAGGGCTCTTATGTATCCTCAGGGCCCTGACCCCTCACATCTCTCATCCAAGCCACTGTCTATTTACTGCACTTACTTAGGCTCACCCTCCCCACTGGAGGTTGCACTTACGTTCTTCTCTTATTAGAACTTCAACTCGAGCACTTCTCCATGAGCACCACAGCACCTATCCCTTACCTCCTCCCCTCTGCACTTGCATGTTTTGAACACTCACAAGGCTTAGTAGGTTTGTCTCACCTCCCTGTTAGTCTCATTATTTGTGTGTACTATTAATTCAATGATTTATATTTGTTGTAATTCATTGTCTTTCTTCCCCTGTCCCTAACCTGTTTCCCTGTGGGCGATTTGAAACAGTTGTTGCTAATTGTATAAGCGCCTAACAAGTGATCAATAAATAAAAAAATAAATACATGTCCTCACTAACTATAAACCAATCCAGAAATCTATTGTCCAAACTGAAAAGGAAGTGTCAGAACATGCGCATCATGACATGTGCATTGCACCACTAACTTAAGCAGTCCATGTCCTAACTACCATTGTGCTCAAAGTCCAATTGTGGAAAGAAACGGTTAAACAGCAAAACTAAACATAGTGCACAATAAATCTCTCTAAACAAAGGCCACGACTACAACCAATCCATTTAGTGGCAAATCAAACACCCCCCACCCGGCCTCACATGACACTTGAAACTTAACTTACATCCACAGTGAACACAAACTATATGTGAACTCACTGAACCAAATTCATTCAACTATTAACTATTAGTCTTCTCTCTGCCCAAACGAAATCTCTTCAAAGAAATACAAAAAATCAGGATCAAGTTCCTGCAGCGCCAAGAGATGGTTGTTCCTGGCACTCTCAAAACAGTACCACATATTAGGCTAAAACATGAATCAAAAAATCTTCTCTCTTCTCCATAATTTCCTCCTTGTGCGACCCAAAACTGTCTTCATATGTTCTCTTCCCCCTAACAGTACCTCTAGGAGACATGTCGATCCGGAGAAAGTACAACTTCCTTTCTGCAATTGGAACTGCTTTCCACCTGTGGCCTCCTATTTCACTTTGCCCGTTTTTTGAGACGCACACAAAAGCTGGTATCCATGACTCCAGCATCGAAATGCAATTCAGCTCCACTCCTTTTGAGTTATCCGATCTCCCACTCGGACATGCCTCTCTTCCTGGAGTAAGCATCCTTGGTGTTGCATTCCTTGGAAATCTCCTGTGAGTTCTCTCGATCCTTATACCCTCTTTTGCACCTTATGGCACCGAGGAACATAGAGCAAAGTACCCAGCGATGTGAGCAAATTCTGACATCCTAATGGCCGTTGTACCCGAACGTCTGACATTCCAAACGTCATCATTTAATTTCAGCTCCAGGGATGAATGGAGCTCAGCGGCTTAGCAAACACCGGAGCTGGCTCGTGCCCAGCACACCTCCGCGTCGGCACCATACACACAGCGAAAGTTGCAGGTCCGCTTCACTCACCTCAGCCATCCTCTACCGCCACCACAGCAGGGGCCCACACAGATAAAACACTACACCTCCTGCCTGCCCGGAGTCTCCTGCAGTGCAGAGGGTGACAGTTTAATGAGATTCCTGGTAAGACCTTCGTTCACTCCATGACAAATTCTTTTAATTTGACCTCCACCAGTTCCTTAGCTGTTGATCACAGCAATGGCACAAATCACAGACAAAGTCATAATATATGGATTGTCTCCCGCAGCACTTCTATTATATGCCCTTTGGGCTCTCATTTCCCTCAGACAGCCACGGTTTTCTGGGGCAACCATGCAATATTCTCAGATGGCAGCTGCTCAGCCCCTCACAGCAACTCTCACAATGACTGAACAATGCCTGGTCCCTGTAGCTATGTTCCTGTGTGCCCCGAAGTCATGCCACTGCACGCTCACACCAGAAAAAATACAGCTCACTAGGGAAAAAGGCCCAAGACACACTTGCAAGGTAAACAAGTATTTATTTCTACAAAATAGAAATGCATAATCAAAGAACTCTGATGCCGTCGAACGTTCTGAGCTCCGTTGGCATGTGCGGTACATTATAAGCGCAAACATCATCACTAATGACGTAATCATATATGGTACAATTCTACAATATGGATTGGAGGAGCCCTACTCCATAAGGGATGCCAGGACATTGGTCCATCTTCATCTGTCCTTCTCCGTCCACGTGGGCGCTGCTGGGCTCGTCATCCACAGTGAAGCTGACCTGACAATTAGTTAGCTACTCTGACAAACAATGTTATTCCATCGTTGTAACAATGCACCTGGCAGATGCAGGGTCACACTAATGCACATACTTCACTCGCTCCCAGACAGATCAGCAACTCCCAATGTCCTCCACCATTATTAGGCTATAATTCTGATGCTACCCTGCACCTCACTGCACAAATCAAGTGACCCAGTGTCATTGTCAAGTGACCCAGTGTCAACTCCCCCGCAGTGTCATTGGCAGCTAAATTCCAATATATATTCTCCTCCCCACTCTTCACCCTCTCCGACCTTTCTGCTTGCAAGTATGGGGGCAATCTGCCCATTGGGACCCATGTTCTGCAAACATCTAAATGAACCCAGTGCTCTGTGCAGTTCTCAGGGTCAGGTGGGGGTGTGGTGATTGTGCCTAAGGGGTGTAAGGGAGGATAAATATCTATCATGCAGGGTTTGTTTGGGTCATCTGTCTGGGTACCATTCTCTGTAGTACTTTGGATAGGTGCTTTGGGTGCTACCCCAATTGAGACAATCATAATTGCTCTATTTGGCACTGCTTTGGCACAACAGCGGAGTCCCATTTGGCACATGCAAAAGATGACCAGTATGAAGACAATGACGGGCACCAGCATTTTCACGATCGCTCCAGCAAGGATGGCTCTGTATTCTAGCTTCCTTCTTCATATGCACTCCCAGGTTGTGTACAGCTTCGATTATGTGTGACAGAGAGCCATTTTCAGCATCTTCGGGAGACACAAACATGCAACAGGAATCCCGATCTTTTTGCACACTCCCCCCTCCATAGCAGTAACCATATCTAGGACGTAGCAATTCTGAATCGGCATCAGCCTCAGGGCGTGGAGTTCCACCTTTTTAACGTTGAACTCTTGCTCTGTGTCGTTAACCAGCTGTCACAGTGCCCAGTGGACAATTCACATCCATTTAGCATTGGCCGCAGCTTGCACACCAGGCAGTAGCAATGAGGCAAAGAAAGTTTCACTTTTCTGAAGAGTCTGTATTCGTCTGATATTTCATCGAGCATTTTATGGGTCTTTGGACAGATAGTTTGCTCTCTTCTTCCTTTGCAGCGTCTCACCTTCCTCTTTCCCAGGGAGGGTGTGGAAGTCTGGCGCTGGCAACAGGTTCCTTCTTTCTTCTTCAGAGGTTGGGAAGGTGGTAGGGGCAAAAGTCTCTGCTGGCCCCCCTTGCAAATGTACTTCTGGGATTAAAAGCAGGGCTGAGTGCAGCGAGGCCAGCGAACAATAGCCCCTCCTTGATGGTGGGAGGTGCAAGTACTCTTGTTGGCCGCACACCCAATAATAATCCCTCACTTCCAACGTGCCTTTCTTGAGATCAAGAAGGAGCAGAGTCTTATCAAAATGTTTGTTGGCACCTGCAGATATTGTTCCGGCACTATAAAAGCAAAGTTTATACGTTTCTTCTCTGTGCACTTTCGCCGGTTTCTACATTGCTTGAATCCATGTTAATTGTGTGATGTGTTTAGTCTAGAAGGGCACACATGCTGCTTCCGGCAGAGCCAGCACCCTTCTGCCTATCTTATTAGACCCTCTGCCATGCAGTTAACTGTTGTTTTGTGCCATTTGTTTATGTATTTCAGTCCTTGTATAACCAGGTAGGGTCTTTTTAGGCATTTGCCACCTTTGGATTTTTGTCGCATTGCAGGCAATCTGGATCAACAAGTTCGAGCCTCCCAATGTGTGCCTGGAAAGTGCCCCATAGCCTACACAGAGCAATATGTGTTAGGCATTGTGCCTCTAGAATTGGTACTTCCTGTGGCACTAGGACCTTGGGTTCCCCTGACGCATGCAGCATCAACGAACACACATAACAACTGCCATTCACTTTTTTCCTCCCCACTGAGCTCATGTCCGTATACCAGCTATTAGACAATTCTGAATGACGTACCTCTTCTGTGGTGTCAATACCAAGCTTGTGGTAGGCGTCATATTTTGCTCTTTGTGCTTATTTCTTTGTATATTATTAATATTTGTGTTGTAGAAGGCACTGTGAAATTGTGACAACATTAGGGACCTAGCAATATATTGTAACACTCCAGTGCAAGGGGGTGGATTCTAATTTTGTACAGATTTGTTGCCATGTTGATGCGCAACATTGGGCCTTGGGAAAAATACATATTGCATTCATTTGTTTGGTGTTCAGTTTCATTTAAGTGTACGTTTGACCTATTATTTACAGTGAAATTGTAATGTTCTCTTCCACCACCCCCGTAATGTCCTCGTCTTCCCCCAAACCCCCTTCTTTTATATATCACTTTAATATGAAAGAAGCTCCCAAATAAATCCCCAAAATAAAAATTGAAATAGTGAATATACCTGCTATAAAAAACATAGCACCCATGTAATAATATGAAAAGTGTAATCTTTTCTAACATATAATGAATTTTTTTATAACATATAATGATTGATTTGAGAGTAATGGTTCCATCTTTTTTATAATCTGAAAGGCAACACATATGCACACTATAAGGGTGAGAGGGAGACAGAGAGGGAGAGAGAGAGAGAGATAGAGAGAGAGAGAGAGAGAGAGAGAGAGAGAGAGAGGGCAAGGGAGCACCCCTTGTGCAAATGTAAGCTTTTTAGCAGCTGTGCGTGTGCACATGTTTGGGGAGGGTGATGCAGTCCAAATTTGGAAGCTAGTAGCCCTTCGAACGTCGGATAGGTGGATCCAATAACGGAGACCTTTGACCTTGACCTTTACCGCAAGAAGAGTAGAAAATACTACCTCAAACGGTCCATTGAATCTGGGGCAATTCCACCTGTGGACAAAGGACCGCACATAGACGAGTTCTCCTGGCAGCAGTGGTTTAGTAGGTGGGGACTCAGTCGTGGGGTCAGCTGTGGCGACTGGCACGTCTTCTGATGGAGGTTGTGAAATCTGTCAGGAAATGCATTTGAGTGCTTGTGTTAGGGTTGTCAAATAGTCTTTGAACTCATCGCCTAATACAGCTGCTGCCCTATGTGCGTCTGTTGCTCTCCTGATGGGAGATAATGGTGTGTGAATGCGGTGACCAGTTACCACCTCATGGGATGATAAATGGTGGTCCTTGCTGGACTGCATGTGCAAACTAAACAATGCCAGAGATAAGCAGTGCACCCAGTTTTTCTACAACGTGGTGCAAAGCTTATACAGCTTACTTTTGAGGAGTCTGTTGATCCTCTCCACAACTTTGTTGGTTTGGGGGTGATAAATCATACACATCCGGTGTTCAATGCCAAGTAGAGCAGTAATCTCCTTAAACAACTAATTGAAAAAGTCTGTGCCATTATCGTACCTTAATACATTGCATATGCCCCATTAGGTGAACACTTCACAGGCCAGAAATTCTGATGTGCATTTGGCAACCGGATGTGCACAAGGATCAGCCTCCACCCAACTTGAGAAGGGGCAGATGACAACGATCAGAAACCGTGACCCACTGCATCTCTCGCCAATGTACACGTAGTCGATATGCAACTCGTGGAATGGCCCAGTGGGGCGGGACAGAGTGCCTCTTAGTGTCCGTAATGTCATCCCTGTGCTGAAACATTGACACGTGGTGCGTCTAATAACCATGTGTGTTATGTGTTCCTGGATGTTTGGAATTAACCAATCCTCCTGTATTTCAGCAGCAATGTGGTGCTTGGAGCTGTGGGAGGGGTGATAGAGCTAATCAAATGATCTAATCAACAGTTTGTGTGGCATCACTGCTTTTCCTGTACATTCCTGCCTCCACAATACATCAGTAGAGGCATGTTTGCACCCTCTTTTGACCCATAACTGTTTTTCATCTTCTGGGGTCCTTCCTGGTAATTGAAACATGTGTGCTATGGGCAGAGTATTGTATGAGACACAGTGCTGGTCAGTGGTGGGTCTGGTGATGACCTACTCCGCATCAGTTGGTACTGGGAGATATGCTGCTATTTTGGCCCTGGTGTCTGTGACAGGGTTTCCGAGTGACACTTCATCAGTGTTGTTTGTATGGGTGGCACATTTAACGACCACCACTACAGAAGGCTGTGAGAGTGCATAAATTAGCTTATCTAGTAACGTTGAATGCTCTTAGTGTGGACCGATTCGCCCTCCTGAAGCCCCTCCTTTTCCATCGTGAAAGACCAGCATGCACTGTTGTAGTGATGTATGCCGAATCACAATAAATGGTCACATGACATCCTTGCGATGATTAAAGCACTCCAATGAGTGCAATGAGCTCTGCTGCCTGCGCTAAATAGTGCATTGATGTCTTTTTAGAATCAGTGTCTCGTATTCACCATCCACTAGGCGTACCACCACTGTGCCAGTATGCCTTATAGCTGTGTCCTGGAGAATTGTTGTTGAACCATCAACAAAGAGGAACCCCCTTAGTAGCGGTTTGTCCTTTGCCTTTGGGAGGTCATCCTCCACTCCCTCATATGTGACACAGTTGTGTCTGACCGAATGCTCATCAGTGCACATTTCTGTTATGAATGTCACAGGGTACACTGTTTTACAGCGTACAATGTGTATGTTTGAGTCGTTTAAAATGTTTAAAATGGCAAAAACGGCATGTTCCACATAGAGTGTAATGGAACAGCCCATCAAAATCGTGGAACTTTTCTCAATAGCAACTTTTCTCAATAGCAAATGCTGCTACTGCAAGTGCCTGTTTGTAAGCGAACTGCCCTTGCATCACTGAATCTAACGTGCCACTGTAATAAGCCAATGGCTTTTGGCCCATCATGCATTTCTGTGTCAGCACAGCAGGCATAAGCTGGTGATTGGAGTGTGAGAATAAGAATTCCTGTGTATAATCAGGGGTTGCTAACACAGGGGCCGCTGAAATCACCTTTTGAGATCATTGACGTTCTGTAACATGTCTTCAGTCCATGCTATTTTGTTGTCCGTCTTTCTGCTTCCTTGAGGCCCTGTAAGAGCGGCGTTGTGTATGCATCATAATTAAGGATCCATGCCCTGCAGTAATTGCACAACCTTAGGAACTTTTGCATTTCTTTTACTGTCGTGGGCTATGGGGTGGCGAGGTCAGGTATTATTAAGTTCCCATGTGCAGATATCACACCCAAGATATAGAACCGTCTGTTGACCATATTGTAGCTTTGCTTTGTCTACCTTGTACCCTTTGCGAGCCAGGAGCTGTAAGAGTATAATTGAGTCTTGGCTGCAGTGTTGCTCAGTGTCGCTGCATACCAGCTGGTCGTCCACATACTGGGTGATCATGCTGGATATGTGGATGTTGCCTAAATCTGCGTGGGGTATTCTGTTGAAAATTCTGAAGCTTTCACAGTACCCTTGAGGTAATCTTGTGTGTTCAAACCTCATCCCCCCATGTGTAAAAGCAGTGAGGTACAATTAGTCTGGGTGCAATGGTATCGAGAAAAATGCATTTTTGAGGTCAACCACCATGAAGTGGGTTGCCTCTTTGTGAATGCAACATAAGATCATGTCAGCGTTTGGAACCATAGAAAACTCTTGCTGCACAACATCATTTAGGGGACAAAGATCCCGAATCATTCTCCAACTGCCTGGGCACTGGACCTTTCTGTACTGCAACATAATGTCACATGGGATACAGATTGCTAGCACTATTTCTCTGTCATCTGACTTGTCCTCAAACAATTCTGCGTCAGTCACCTCTTTCAGAGGTACCGTGGGGTCAATGCAAAGAACTGTGTGCCATTCGTACCCATCCCGGTCAGTTCCTATCACAACAATCCTTTTTGCTGAAATCACCAATCCTTGTAAATATTGGGACAGTATTGTATCTGCTGTCAATTTGGGAGACACAACAGGGCGAAAAACGAAGTCTGTGGGCATTCGCCAACACCCTTTGCCAATCTGAGGCACCGCCTCCACAAGCATAGTTATTCCATACACAAAAATGTCCGGGTCTATGGGAATTCCACGAGCCACCACCTCTTCTCCCACTGTATGAATTATCAGCATTTCGCACATCCCTGGCGTGGCGCAAGCAATGCCAGGGTCTTTGAACTATATTGTCATATTGAGCTTGCTGAGCAGACCCCTGCCCAAAATGTTCACTGAGGAACTTTCAGAATACATCAGAGGGGCCACACTACCTTCCACCCTATTTTAATGTCAACCTCTTTAGTGTATGAACTGTGGAGACAGCCTCAGAGAAGCCCTGCATGTCAAGAGTGTGGCCCAAAAGTGGGAAATCTACCTCACTGATGCATGATTTTGTGACACCCATGTCGACCATAAATATTAAGTGTATGTTTACTATCTCTGTGCCCACCAAGGGTTCCTCATCAGGGTGGACTGTCATAGATAGGACTGGGCATGCAAGTGCTCTCTGTGGGCTGTCCTAATCCGGGTATGTGTTTTCCCCTCTACAGCTATCTTAGCCCACTTTTTCGGTAACAATTCTGCCTCATTTGCATGCAGCTGCTGTGCCATTTCCCTTTCACTTTCCTTTATTTGTTTGCAGTGATGTACTATTATACTCTGAATTTCCGCCCACTCTTTCACTTCAATGGCCACAATTTTGTCTAGTGCCTTCTGCACCTCTTTTGGTAAGACCTTTTTAATGACAAACTAGTAATAGGAACTGAACAGTCCCACTGGTCCCCCGTCTCTGCACTCCACATCTCCTGAACCTTAATACTGTGTGGGTGTTCGTCATCACCCATAGTGTTTTGCATGATCGACTGTAAGTCTCGGGTGTCGGGGTATGTTCGCCGAAACGCGCACCACGTCTGTGCTCTGATGTTGTTGAATGGTGCGCAGTCATGCACATCGTCGTCCATCCTTACTCTGGGGTATCCTGCTTTAATCCACACGTCCCCAGCAATGATCTCCCACAACCGCCACTAATACACTTTTCGTACCACCTATGGCAAGCGATACACCCGCAGTCTGTTTTTCAAATGCGTATAACCATTTTCCCACCCCTGCTGTCAACGGCGAGAGCACTTTTATTAGGTTGTTCTTGTCAATCTGTGCCTAGGGTACATACTGCGCTCTACCTACACCCTTGTGTATTAAAGGCATCTGTAATACTACTTTCTTCCCTTCCTTTCTTCTGGGACTTCCCTTTTTCCTTGCCACCACCATCTGGCCAAACCTCCTTACCCTTTCATCCCACAAACTTTCCACTCGGGGTGTTATATACAGTGCTTTTGCACTTCCTCCTCAATGTCATCCTCAAACTCATCTACGGTACTCCACCCATCCTCTCCTGGATCAACACCCAAACCTATGTCGGAACTTACAGTTTCGTACCCTGTGCCGTGTGCATTTTGTCCTCTTTCTTCTCTATATGCACATACTTCATTGCCGTACTGTCCAATAGGAACAAAATGTCCCCCGCTCTCCACTCATCTAATCTGCTCCGCCTTGCGGAATTGTTAGCTCATGCTGGCAAAGTTCGAGCGTGTGCTGTGTCCAAAGTTCCACCTTATCCGGTGCTGAAAACTTGGGGAAGGGAAACCCCAAGTACCGTATCCTGACTTATTATTTGTGAACACTTCCTTCTTTCTTAAGAACATTATCACACACTTCTTTTTGTATTTGGTGTTAGGATTGGCGTTAGGTTTTTTCTTGGTATAGGCCCTTTTATTGGATAAGACGCCACAAGGACTGTCTTATTATTATTTGATGGTCAAAGCTTGCTCCCATCTTAGATTTAGGTTTAGATTAGGTGTTTTTCCAACCTAACCAGTTTAATAAACACCCTTGAACTGTGATCACGTGTGTTTGTCTTTACTGTTGCCACCATGAGTTCCTTATATATGGTGTCAGGAGTGGGATATGATTCAACTGATAAAAATTTAAACCCATGCTGAAAACCGGATAACTGGATTGTTGAACTCCTCAACTTTGTATCCACACTCAAAGAGGCATTGTTCTCCCAATTACATATTCCGACTGGTCAACAAGATCTGTCCTTTAAAACTCAGGTATTACTAGACACCCTTCCTCTCTCACACTATAACATACAGCAGTGGGATTGAATAATATTCAAGGTTTGACCCCTTTTTTCTTTTGTTAGAACTAGCGCCCTGAACCCTCCTCCCTGTGAACCTTTTTTTTTTTGGCACACATTTACCCTCGTTCGCGGGACCATCAGGGCTAGAGGGTAACCTACTGAAGTCCAATCCTTTGGCAGATTCATACTCAGAAGGATCGGAAGATTTTGAGACATTATCCGACGGGATTGAGACTTGTTGCTTTTCTGATTATGAACCATCCACAGACGGGCCTGTTATACCCCCAGAGGGGATGGCTGATCTAGCCAATGTCATTGCCCAGTTAGCAGCCCATCAGATACAGGCGTAGGGTAGACTCCAAGAGAATTTAACAAAACTGATAGAGTTGCAAGCAAGACCCCTAGTGCCACAAGGGGTACTTCCACCATATCTAGAGGGCAAAGATTTAGGAATTTGTTTTCTAAACTTTGAGCATCGAGCAGCGCAGCTGGGATGTGAAGAAAATCTTTAAAAATCTTATTTGGGACCTCTGTTGAAAGGCGAGTTACAGGCCTCATAGCCACTACTAAATCTCACCAAAGGAACCACCTTTCAATCCATCAAGGAGGGGCTGCTAAAAAGAGTGGGGCAAACCTGAAATCTTTATCAGCAGAAGTTGAGAGCCAAACAATTAAATCCAGGAGAAACCCCTTTAGAAATGGGTGAACAAATAAAAAATACTGTGGCTCTATAGATCAATGGTAGAAACCTAGATGAGCTAACAGAAATGATCACCCTGGAACAGTTTACTAATTCCTTACCCCCTTTTCTGCAAAAAGCTGTTCTTCAGTTAAATCGGCCTAACATGGCTATGGCCATTGAACAAGCGCAAAACGGCTCAGATGCAGCTAAACATTTTCATTCAGCCCATCGTTGGGAGGAATGGAGGGATCATAAATCAATCCACCGACCTCAACCTCACAGAACAGAGAAACCCGGGGGATTATATAAAGGCAAAGAAGGGCTGCTACGAGAAAGCATAGACATCAAAAGTGTTGACCCCAAAGCCAAAGATGAAAGCAGAAAGGAAGAAATAAAAGGAAGTAGACCATCTCCTGTCGGTTTCTCGGGAAACTGGACAGGTGGCTCGGTACTGTTCAAAAGAATTAAAAGGATGAACTTATGAAAATAGGTTGCATAAAGGGTGAAGAATGGGATGAACCCAAGGAAGAGCTAGAAACCTTTAGTATCTGTTTATGCCAATCATCTACAGATTTTACATGCGAGAAGGCTTGGGTAAATGGAAGACAAGTAATGGCCTTAATCGACTTTGGTAGTAAGCAAACTGCTATCCGATCCAATTTAGTCTCAACTGAGGACCTAGAAAATGCGGGCCTAGTTAGAGTCACCTGTGTGCATGGTAATAACAAAGTGTACCCCAAGATACCCGTACACATTAACATCAGGGGAGAATCTTGTGAAATATTGTCAGCCATGATACTTGGGCTCCCTCAAAGAAGTTATCATGGGATTAGACTTCCCTACCTTTTCAAATCTCTTACAGGAAAACAAATCTCCATTCAGAGATTTTCTACGCCGGAGTAGCTGGCAAACAGACTATTCCTCGCAAAGCTCTCCAATATGGAACTGGGAGATAGAGGATCTTGTGAAACAACACTCAAACCCCAGTTCATAGGCTACTGTAGCGAGACCAATAAAACCTTCATACCTCTATACGAAAACCAATCAGAGCCAAGCAAAAGTATATGCAAGTGTTTGTGGATATCTCTCGTCCCCGTTCTCTTCCAGATCCTAGACAAAGAACAGACATATCCACCCCGCATAGGGGAACGGTATGTGAGAAACCTGAAGGTGTCTCCCTGAATAGTCCATGGGGATCTGTCAACCAGGTGGCCAGGACACGGCCATCACTATTGGATCCAGTTCCTGGGGGTGGACTAGCGAGGGAGGAGCACCTGGATGGGGGGTCCTCAGGGAGTGGATGTGGGATACCGACGGGTGTGATGCAGTATCGCCTTTCTTCTGACAACTCTTCCCCAATGTACCATGGAGGATACACAAACACTTTACCCCCACCCATTTCCGACGCAAAAAAATGTTCAGATTACAAAGGACGACGGACTAACTAACACTCAAGCCATTTACATGGAGAGATGCTTGTCACAGCCTGTGAGTCGAGGGGAGAGTCGATAAGAAACTGGACTGTGTTGAACGAAAAATAACAAACGGCTAATTGAACTGTGAAAATATAAAGATCGATTGATGAGAAAGGGGGAAAACCAGCAACAGAGTGGTCCGGCACCACGTGGGTGCTCACTCAGGGAACTCTAGGGAATTACCCGATTGTTGAAACTACCATAACCAGAATTCCTTGGGAAAGGCGAGAAGGGGATCAAAGTGGTCATACAGGGGTCTTGTAAAATCCTCTGTACAGTTGAAAGTTTTTGACCGACAGATGATTGTGAAGCTAAGGGATGTGAATCCTGCATCGTAAGAGTTGAATGGAAAAGGTGCGATTGACAGATTGGCAAGCGTGAACCTGAACAAGGGATATCGATAAAGAGGGGACAAAGGGCCTCATTCCGAGTATGGAGGTAGTCATGGCGCTATTTGCGCCATGACTACCTCCCATACTGGGTCCGGGTCCGACCTGGTTCAATGGGGACTTACCGGTCCATTCCGACCCTGGAGGGACTCGTAAGTCCCCATTGAAAAATCCATTCCCCATTGCCATTTGAGCCCCCAAAGGGTAAAACCAGGCACCCATAGCGGGACCCGCTAAGGGACCTCGGAATAGGGCGCAAAGGGATTACCGGCACCGATGTCCTTAACGGTGCCCAGTATCCCTTTGCGCCCACCTCGGAATGATGCCCAAAGTCTAAAGTCCCGAAATACAGTGTGTTGACAAGAGTGAACGTGGCCGAGGGATGTCCACAGTGAACTGTACAAAAAGACATTAAGATTTGTGAAAGTCACCAAATAAGTTGCATTTAAAGACATAGTGAACACGATCGATGGAGGCGAACAGTTGAGTCAGATCTGAGCCTGCAAGAGAGGGATCCTAGGGTGAAAAGCCAACACCCACCCACCCGTAAGTGCAACAAAGCAAAATACAAGAGGGGTCTGAGCCCGGAAGAGGAGGGACCCTGGGGTGAAGAACTATCACCCAGAAAAAGAGAAGTACTTTTTGTTGAACTTTTGTTTTGATATTTTGAACCTGACAGGCCCTCGAAAGCAAGAGAACATAACTATTAGAGGTCCTGGTATCATTGAGGAACTTTCTAGGTATCTATGCCCAGAAGAGGGGGATCCAGAGGTGAAAATCATTACCCAAAAATTGTGTTGAAAGCCATAGTGAACCCGGCAGAGGGAGGCTAATAATTGAGAAGGGTCCGAGCCCGGAAGAGGGCGACTCAAGGGTGGAAAAAGGCATCACCCAATGTGTATGTGAAAAGGAACTCTTTGTTTATTATTTGAATACATCAGGCCCACAGCGACAAGAGACTTTCTGATAGAAAAGAGACTTAACCACGGAAAACCCTGATTGCAGTTAGTGGAACTGTTAGTTCTTGCTGGTAAAGCTCAAGCGTGTGCTTCAAAGTCCCACCTTATCCCGTACTCAAAACGTTGGGAAGGGAGACCCCAAGTACTGCATCCTGACTTATTTGTGACCACTTTCCGTATTTAGCATAAGGATTGGCAATAGGTTTTTTCTTAGTATAGGCCCTTTTATTTGACAAGACGCCACTAGAACTGCCTTATTATTACTTGATGGGCGAAGCTTGCTCCCATCTTAGATTTTTGTTTAGATTAGGCGTTTTTCCAACCTACCATTGCAGTTTAATAAACACCCTTGAACTGTGATCACTTGTGTCTGTCTTTACTGTTGCAACCATGAGTTCCTTACACCTCTCATTGCAGCGATGTGTGTTCTGTAAAGTATCCCTACGCTGCTAATTGCGTTTTGCGCATGCTGCAAATGCAACAATCCAAAAAGTTAATTTGCCGTTCCCTCCTCCTCGTCAGCCCACGTTACTCTCCCTCCCCTCCCTTTCACAGACCCAATCTCGCACTCCACGCACTCAAAACAAGCTCCTATGTACGCAACGCCCCTCCTCGGGCCTCCACCCTACACAACTAAAAAGCATGAAAATAATAAGCTAAAATAACAAGCTAAAATAACAACCACTACTGTACCCGAGCCCACTAATTATGTTGGAGCGTAAGCATGGCGGGGATGGGACTGGGACTGCGCGGGCAGGGGCGTAGGAGATCCATAAAATCTGGGAGGGACAGGGGACACCTTGGGACTTTGCTTTTTTTTAAATTTATTGTGTTTCAGTCAAAGAACTCGACGTTTCCCTAAATTGAAAAAGCAGTATGTATTAAATCACATATATCATCACTGTATAAAACAAGAGAAAAGAAAACAGAAGAACATTAAGAAAAAGAAAAACAGTTCAGAGTACAAAATCCTTCAATTTGGCATCTCACTTCAGAAGGCTCAGTTCACGTAAAAAATGTTACCACCTCCCAGGTCAAAAGGCTTTCATGGCCTGAACATAACTCGTCCCAAAAAGATTGGGTGTCCACCCACCATTCCTGGCTTGTCATGTGTTCTGGTCTTTCCTGCACCCCTCTCTCCCCTGCACACACTGGTCACCCTGTGCTGCAAACCATCCCTATCTTTCATATGCACTCCGTTCTTGTTCCCATTTCTCCCCTCCCTTGCTCCTGTCTTTTTCTGTCTTCAGCACCATTTCTACCCTTTTTTCACTTTGCAGTCCCACTAGCTCACAGAACTGGGGAGAGCACACTAAATCCTTGGTCATACAGTTAAGACGGGCTTTGCATGTCTTCTCTTTCTTACACCTAGAGATTTCCAGCCTGACTTGGGCAATGCTTTCAGTGGAATGGTAGCTTCATGGCACAGTTAGATTGTTAGGCTACTGGCAATGTCTTCTTGATGGGGCGGGCCTTAATTATGATGTAGGAAATTGTGAAGAGAAGGTGAGTTGGGAGTGAAAGCCTCTGAAAAACGACCAGCGTGGTGGCACTGTGAGTGTGATTGTATTGAGAAGAGCGTGTGATTACGCAAGCTGCCACATAAAGTTCTTTTAAAGGGGGTAGAGAGGAGCCGAGAGGAATGTGTTGCCTTATTCTATGGGTGAGATGTTGAGAGCCTTGCTGTCAGGATCTCCTGTGGGTCTTGGGCAGAGGTAGCACAAACTCCTACCTCCCCGTAAGGTCTTGGCATCTGCACTTTAATTATGAACAGGGAACCGTCTGCAACCTGCCCAGGAAAGAGGTTTAGGGTTCACTGGATTGCTATTGCTGAAAGAATTGAGGCATAGGAACGCGACACATGACAGGAAAGCACCAATATGAAGCGTCAGCAGAATAAGAGTCATCCAAATGTGCTCTGCAAGCAATACCCATGATTAGGTCTTTCGTGATTCAATGCACCTGCATAGTGGGCTAGAAGCTGAGAAGGGCTGCACTGTTGCAAAAGTAATTGACTTAATGGAAATGTATGAACAATAGAAATTAGATTAAAGTTCACCCGAGTCACCAAGCGACTCACCAAGCAGAAGTTGGTGTAGAAGGGTAACAAACTACTGTTGCCTCTCAATGCTGACCCTTATCTGACCACAGAGGGTGAAATAATACCCCACTCATGAGAGAAAAGGCACGGGTGGTTGCTGCTCATACTGGCCAGGTCACGGTAACTGTCTCCCTTGTTAGTATTAGCACTGTAGTACTACTGATTGTTGCTGGACATAAGTGTAACACTCAAACTGCACAGCATTTCCTTTATTGTATCACATTGGGCGTGTTATCCATGTATGTAAGTGGAAATTCCAGGCTGAATGCACCGCTTTATTGATAACTTTTGAGTTACTTAAAATGTGTCCCAAAAAGACTAACTGTGGTAACATGACATTTGTTGTGACACAAATGTGTGGATCAAGAATATTTTTTTAAATATATTTGATGTATTAGACACATTGCATGAAGGTAAGTAACTTAAAAGTTATCAACAAAGTGGTGCATTCAACCAGAAATTTCTATTTACGTCCTTAACTTTATGTGATCACTACGCATTTTTTACTGCGCATCACCAAAATGCAGAAGTTTTTGTTTTACCCCATTTCACTGCATATATATGCGGAGGAGACCATGTGCAGACTTCCCCCCCATTAACCGCTCACATTTATAATTAACTTTACCCACCCCGCCATATATATATGCAGTGAAATGGGGCTGTGGAAATTCTGCATTTTTGGGATGCGCAATGATGGGGTGATACCCTTTATGACACACAGTTTGAGTGCAATGTTCTGGTTTAACGTGTGTGCAGCAGTGGCGTAACACAACATGTGGGAGCCCCCCTGCAAGCCATGCTGAGGGCCCCTCCCCCAACTCAGCAACAAATCACTTGTCGCGCCACACTCTGGGCCACCATAGATCATCACGCTTGCGCAATACCCACGAATGTGCTGCTGAAGGTATATGCCACACACTGAGCTAGCAGAACGATATAAATATGTGTTTTAATGCACACACCCTCGCTTCAGCCTTGGCCGATTTCTGTAATCACACTTTCACCACTGGCACGTCCCCTCTCCCATTAAGCACTCCCTTATGCATCCACTCCTCAAGAAGCTGTCTGCAGATTCTGCCTGCCCGGCAAACTATTGCCCAATCTCCATCACCCCTTTCCTGGGCAAACTGTTGTAAAAGCTGTCCACCTCCTAGCTTACTCTCCACACGGAATCTGTTGGTTGTGCTCCATGACCTTCAGTCTGGCTTCAGAGCTGCCAGAGTCACGGAAACTGCTCTCCTGAACACCTGTGAAGATCTGCTCACTACCCTTGATTCCAGCATTCCTTCTGTCCTCAACCTCCTTGATCTTTCCTCTGCTTTCGACACGGTCAACCACGCCATCCTGATCAATCCTGATCAGTCGACTCCATGAGAACATGGGAATCACGGATCAGGCCCTTGAGTGGCTGACCTCCTTCCTCTTGGACAGCCCCTCCCAGGTCCAACTTGGTCCCTTTCTCTTTGCTCCATCCTCTCACCCTGGTTTTTCAACCTCTACTTGGCCCCTTTGGCCCACCTGATCTCTACCTTCACCTCTAACTTTCAATGTTATGCGGATGACACGCCGCTTTCCTTCAGGCTCCCCTCAGACTCCTCTCCTCTCTCGCTCATTCCTGACTGTCTACCTGCGATTCACGATTGGTGTGCCTCCAATGATCTCTGCCTTAATGTCAGTAAGTCAGAGATCCTTCTCATTGGGACCCCAGCCCCTGCTTTCCCTCTCTCACTCTGCCCGCCCGCCTTGGGCCCTCTTCCTTCGACATTCTGTGAGGCAAACAACCCGGTGTCATCTTTGACTCCACTCTCTCGTTCTCTCCTCACATCTCGGATGTCGCCAGGAAGTCCCACTACCAGCTGCTCCTCTTCAAATGTACTCTTCCCTTTCTCATTTTCCCCCAGAAGCTCACTGTCTCCAGAGCCTTGGTTCTCTCTAGGCTGGACTACTGAAACAGCCTCTTTCTCAATCTGCCTTCCTCTACTCTCCACCCTCTGCAACTAATCCAGAACAGGACTGCGAGACGTATCCTTGGCCTCAAGCCCAGGGATCGTATCTCTCCAGCCCTGAAATCTCTCCACTGGCTCCCAGTTGCTGCAAGGATCAAGATCATTACCCTTTGCATTGTCCACAAGGCTTTCTGGGCCTGGGGCCCACACTACATCCAACGCTCTCTTCCAAAATATCTTCCTTCTCAAGCCCTTTCCTCTGTTACCTACACCTCTCTGAGGGTTAAACACTTTTTCAGGCAGAGAGTGGGTGGTAGATCTCTCTCCTCTGCAGGCACCTCCCTCTGGAATAGCCTCCCTGCCCCTCTCGAACTTGAGCTGGACCACCTGAAGTTCCGGAAGCAGCTCAAACCTTTCCTCTCTCTCCCTCCCGTGCTGGCCTACCTGTCCTACCTGTCTGCTTTACCAACTGGTTGCTTGGCTACCCTCAGAGTCTCACTGAGTCCAGACTCTATCTTGATCAGTCACCCTTGCATGGCCTCTGGGCCTACCACGCACTTAGGGGCTGTAACTGTAACCCTACAGTCCCTTATTCTCCTTGCCTTGCACTACCCAGAGCCGCGAAGCACTTAATCAGAGCATGCCCTTTTTTCCCTCTCCTCTCCCTTGCACTTCTCCCCTCGCTTTCCCCTTGCACTTCTCCTTCTTGCACTTGCACGATCTGAATGACACAATGCCTAGTAAGATTGTTTGTCTTGTCCTCCCTCTATTTTCCCGCCCTTGTCTTGTTGCGCCTAGAAACACTTGTGTTCAGGTGTGTTATAAATGACTTATATCATATCATTTGATCACAGATGCCCAGAAAAATATACAAAGCCACAGTGAGAAGCGGCTAGACTGGCAGCACCCAAATGGCAGTCTAGCCAGGCAATTCACGCCAGGTAATTCACTTAGCAGGACTGCTTTATCAGAAATGCCCAGTTAAAAAAATGTCTTACCAAACTGAGGAATAACTAGACTGGCTACACCAAAATGCCTCTCTAGCCACTAATACCACATATCATGCCTGATTAGCCTGGACATGGACAGCCTTTATGATTTGTTGGACAATCCTGCACCCCCCTACACACATCCCCTCTCCCTCCCAACCCTACCCCAACCTCCAAACTCAGCTCCTGGGCCCAGAATTACCTCCATGTCCCTCTTCCTTGTCCCAGAGCTTACGCATGAGGCTCTTTGCCTCATAGGTAAGTACTGGGATGAGGAAAAGTGGGACTAGGAGTAATGATGATTACAGGTAGCTAAGTCAGGCATTATCTCCATGTACCTCTACCTCATCCTAGTACTTGTGTATAAGGCACTCTGCCTCATACACAAGTACTGTCTCATACACACTGGGACGAGGAAGAAAAGGGCTAGGAGTAATGAGTAATCAATGCATTAAACACAAGTATTGGTGCAACACCATTGAGTTGACTGGGATTCAGCACTCCCTCCCCCTGAAATTTTGGGCTATGATGACTCAACCTGGTCGTCATTCATAGCAGTTGCCAGACAGAGCAGGACACAGATGTTAAATGGCACCTGGGATTAGCTGTTAACAAGAGCCCAGCAATTACTAACATAAAGCATTTCACTGTTAGTACCTGCATTGAAATGCCACATTTTTTAGGCAATTGAAATCGTGATGTCGGTTTAATACTTGCATGCCAGCGGAGTGATTGGAAGGGTAGGGAGGCAGCAGGAGACCACTCATTCTCACAGCAGTCCATAAGTGGGTGCTTTCAAACTTGAAGGAGAGAGTTAACTGCTTGTAACATTGAAGCTGCACTAGAATAGTCTCATTAAAATGTGTAAAGAAATGAGATGCCCCAAACAAATAAGTTTGCCCCTCCCTCACCGCCCATGAAGTTAGCGCCTCTCCCAACATTTGAAGGGTTAGTCCCCGATTTGTCGCACCCCTGAACGCAAGCACACACACCATTCACCATATAAACACACGCGCACCCAGCCATCCATATATTTAAGTGTGCATTCTTTCACCATACAGGCTCACCCATGCAGCCACCCGCCGTACATTTAAGTGTGCACCCTTTCACCATAGAGGCACACACTACCAGGCACCCACCCATACATTTAAGTTGCACCCTTTCACCATATGCTCACACAGGCAGCCACCTATACATTTAAGTGTGCACTCTTTTACCATACAGGCACACCCAGGCAGCCACCCGTACATTTAAGTGTGCACCCTTTCACCATAGAGGCACACACTACCAGGCACCCACCCATACATTTAATTGTGCATCCTTTCAACACACACACACACACACACACACACACACACACACACACACACACACACACACACACACACACACACACACACACACACACACACACACACACACACACACACACACACACACACACACACACACACACACACACACACACACACACACACACACACACACACACACACACACACACACACACACACACACACACACACACACACACACACACACACACACACACACACACACACACACACACACACACACACACACACACACACACACACACACACACACACACACACACACACACACACACACACACACTCTGGGGTTGAGGGGAGCCCGTTGTTTCCGGATCGGCATATTACAGCTCTGCGGGCGGTTGCTATTCCACCCAGCAGGTTAGACCAGACCTGCCAGGCGGCAGGACACCCACCCGCAGAGTTTTCATGGAAGCACCAGCACCATTATTAACAGTGCCGGTGCTTCCGTGGACCCCATTCCCATAGAGTCCAATGGAAATGGGGATTTACCATTTGCCGGTGCCTGACATGCGGGCTTGTAAAATGCCTGTGTTTCCGGGAAGTTGGGCACCGGTAAATCATTACGGGTCCGGCAGCAACCTGCCGGTAGCACCGGCACGGTTACCGCTAAACCGGTAATGAGGCCCATTGTTTCTTTTTGAAGTCACTCTGAAATGATTTCCGTTAAGGACCGAACCATAACCGCAATAATTTCTTTGGGAAGGCAGAGTGACTTCAAAAATAAACTATTTCTTTTTTAAGTCATAGGGCTCCCCCCACCCCATGACATGGAGGCCTCCAGCCTAGGGTCAGCCATGCCATGGGGGGGCGGAGCCCTCGGACTTCAAAAAGAACATTTCTTTTTGTAGTAACTGCCTTCATAAAGAAATGATTTCTGTTACAGAAATCATTTCTTTATTAATGCAGAGGAAATTGAAAAAGAAAAAAAAAATTAAAATATATTTCTTTTTTTTCTCCAGGGGGGCCCCCCCCACACAACATGGGCTGGCGGGGCCCGCCGCAACGCGGGGGCTGCGAGGGCCCCTGTTACGCCAGTGGTGTGCAGCCTATTCTTGGGACCTCAGCTTAAAATTACAATATTTGCTAGTATTTAATTTTGAGTGTGTATGGGTTAATACTTGTTGGGTGCACATTATTAGGTTGACATTGTTGGATTGGGAAGAAAGATGTTCTTCCCTGGCGGCGGTGCAGGGGGAAGAGGGTTGGGGTGGTGTTGTGAAGAAGCTTGTGTGCCCATGTCTTCATGGAGAGATGTAACAGTGGTGGCTGTGCGTCTGGGGGCAAATACACTGCCCCCTTGTAAAGAGATTTAAGTTTGGATTCAAATTCAAAACCCACAACGTTCCTAGCAAGAAGCGCAGTAATGCTACAACCGGAGATAGTCAGGGACATGCAGCTAGCAAGATGCAGCTGATTTCCAGGCAGTGCAATGCTTGTGGGGTCGTGTAGGGGCAGGTCCTGCGCAAAAACATGTTTGTTTTTCTGAACAGTGCCTAAAGGGCAAGACAACGATAGCATAGGTTTGTTCTTTGGAGGCTGGCAGGGTATAAGAGGTCTGGAATGGCTGCCCCTCAACTTTTGCGCAAACAGCATGGCCCCAGACTGACAGAGGTTTTGGGCCTGTGTACCGCCTCATACTTGTCAACACTACTGATTTAGGCAGATTTGGGTGACAGATCCTACTGCTTTTTACAGTGGCAGGTAATTTATGTGACTCTATGATATGATATGATATGATATTTATAACACGCTTAATACCCAGAGGTTTCTAAGCGCGGACCCGGGGATCGAACCTGTGTTGCTCTGTGTCGTCTTGCTTCCAAGGCGAGCACGTTGCAGCTTGAACTATCCTCCTGTGAGCCACTGCAAAGGCAATTAATCTGTCTGTGCTGTGGGTGGATAAGTGATACATTTGAGTGATGGGCCCAGATCAATCCACTGACCTGACAGCTCCATGACTCTGTCCATTCAAAATTATACATTGTAAACATTTCAACATCTCTCCATGTTGTGCTGTTTGATGGGTTGTGCATTTTAGATTGCTCCAGTGGTGCCAACAATGCATGGTTTGTAATTTCCTGTGATGTCATTGCTTTGCCAAGTATTATTTTTGAAACTTGAAAACTCCTACATCTTAGACTTTTTGGTCACAGAATGTTGGCAAATATGGCGCCTGCCCAAGGGGGGCATGCAAGGCTGCATGGGGCGGGCCCACACTGAGGAAGCACTAGCAGCTCCTTCAACTTCAACGTGCCGCATGTCTTAGCTGTATAAATATCATATTTATACAGTTAACATACGAGGCATACTAAATGTGATGGTCGCTTGTTCGTTCCCTCTAATTAAATCCTCCTCCCCCAACACCCGATGCCGGCCCGGCCTGCACTGCACCTCCCAGGGTGTCAGACAGGACATGGGGGTGAACGGGGGGCACTTCACAGCTGTGCACGATCTTTTGCTTAGACCCACAGCGTGTGAATGGGCAGTGCTGGTTTGTGTGGTGAGAAACCGTGCCGCACAAACCCCACCCTCATCCCCTGTTTGGCGCCATCAGCAGTTTATTCAGCTTTAAAGGTGCCAGACAGGAAAGCCGGGGAAGTGTTACAATTTATTGAGTGCAAATTAATTAACAAGTGGGACTAATTAAGGGGCTTGCTGGCTTTTCCTGAATTCTAAACATTGACTAAACAGGCAGAGTTGCATCGCTGTGGCACCCCTGCACGAAAACACACCTGCCTGGGGCCACTTTGACTTGACTTACCTTACTTAGTAGGCTGAGTAAGTGTGACCTCTCTCCTCAGGACTCTAGTGTCCAGGAGGTTGAGTCAGCGGAGTCACACTTCTCTCATGCTGTCAGTAGTCAAGAGCATGCGTCGCTACCTGGCTAGTGGCTTCTGAAGCTGAGGCTGCGTGCTCGCAGGGGCACGTGCAGTATGCCAGCCTGGGCATGTGATGCTCCAAATGCCGAGCCGCGGGGGCAGAAGGAGGGGGAATGCATGAACGAGCTGCGCAGCAGGCAGCAGAGTTAAGAATCTTGTTTACCATTATCAACATCCGGCCCGTGACGCTGCTGCTGACTGTCTGAACTCAGTGGTGTAACACAAAATGTGGGGGCTCCCCTGCGAGCCATGCTGAGGGGGCCTCCCATCTCGGCAACAAATCACGGGTCGTGCCACACTCTGGGCCGGTCTAGATTTTCACATTTGCACAATATGCACAAACGTGCTGCTGAAGGGGTATGCCGCACACTGTACTAGGAGAAATATATAAATATGTGTTTTAATGCAATGTACAGCACACTTTCTGAGAAAAATTGGCTAAAAGGTCAGAGTGTTTGCAATTGGTTTGTAGGGTAATGCCAATCCAATACATGCAAGTCACCCACAGTGCACAGAAAAATGAATGCTTTTCTATTAAAAATTCCATGCCACATTGAAAACATGTCCCACTGGCTGCACAATGTAGACCAACCAGTGAAGACACATAATAACATTACGGTAAAGCATGCCAGGCCACATTTATACAAACCTAGACTGGTTGCACCAAAATGCCAGTTGAAGCAATAACACTCATCAAGAAGAGAGCACAGATTCAAGCCCGGGTCTCTGCAGCCTCCAACAACACAGCCGAACTCTTTAAAATCTGCAAGGAACTGGTCAATCCTGTTGCAGTCTCCACCCCTCCTGTTCCCTCCCAGGCCCTCTGTATGGCTCTGGCCTCTCGCGCCTCTGCTAAAACTCAGGACATGCTGTCCTCTATCTCCTCTTCCTCTCTCTCTTCCTCTCTCTGCCCCCCTTTGGCCATTTCTACCTCTCCTCCACCTTTCTCCTCTTTCTCTCTGACAACACCTGACAAGGTTTCTAGATAAGTCTGATCTATGAAAGTGTCATCCAAACAGGTCCTCCCCTGCTCCTCTAGAACCATCAAGGAGCATATTGACACCCTCGCCCCAGCCTTGGCCAATTTCTGAAATCACTCTTTCGCCACTGGAACGTTCCCCTCTCCCGTTAAGCACTCCCTTATGCACCCACTCCTCAAGAAGTCGCCTGCCGATCCTACCTGCCCGGCAAACTTTTTCCCAATGTCCATCACCCCTTTCCTGGGCAAACTCTTGGAAAAGCTGGTCATCTCCCAGTTTACTCTCCACACTGAATCTGTTGGTTGTCTCCATGACCAATAGTCTGGCTTTAGAGCTGCTGGAGGCATGAAAACTGCTCTGCTGAACACCCGTGAAGATCTGCTCTCTAACCTTGATTCCAGCATTCCTTCTGTCCTAATCCTTCTTGATCTTTCCTCTACTTTCGACACAGTCAACCACGCCATCCTGATCAATCAACTATGTGAGAACCTGGGCATCATGGATCAGGCCCTGGAGTGACTGACCTCCTTCCTGATGGACTGCCCCTCCAGATCCAACTTGGTCCCTTTCTATCTGCCACCTCTCTCTCTACCTGTGGCGTTCCCCAGGGCTCTGTCCTCTCACCCGGGTTTTTCAACCTCTACTTGGCCACATTGGCCCACCTGATTTCTAACTTCTCCTCTAACTTTCATTGTTATGCGGTTGACACTCAGCATTACTTCAGGCTCCTCTCCTCTCTTGCTCATTCCTGACTGTCTATCCACGATTCAGGATTGGTGCGCCTCCAACGATCTCTGCCTTAATGCCAGTAAGACGGAGATCATACTCATTGGGACCCCTGGCCCTGCTTTCCCTCTCTCACTGTGGCGGCCCACCTTGGGCCCTCTTCCTCCACCTTCCTTTGAGGCACAATACCTCTCTCTTTCTCTCCTCACATCTCGGAATTCGCCAAGAAGTCCCACTGCGAGCTGCTCCTCCTCAAAGGGACTCTTCCCTTTCTCACTTTCCCCCAGAAGCTCACTGTCTCTAGAGCCCTGTTTCGCTCTAGGCTGGTCTACTGCAACAACCTCTTTCTCAATCTGCCTTCCTCTAATCTCCGCCCTCTGCAACTAATCCAGAACAGGACTGAGAGACTTATCCTTGGCCTCAAACTGAGGAATTGTATCTCTCCAGCCTGAAATCTCTCCACTGGCACCCGGTGGCTGCAAGGATCAAGTTCAAGACCCTTTGCATTGTCCACAAGGCTTTCTGGTGCCGGGGTCCCACACTACATCCAACGTTCTCTTCCAAAATACCTTCCTTCTCGAGCCCTTCCTCTAGATACCTCCAACTCTCTAAGGGTTAGACGGTTCTCCAGGCAGAGAGTGGGGGGTAGATCTCTCTCCTTTGCTGGTGCCTCCATCTGGAATGGCCTCCCTGCCCCTCTCAAACTTGAGCGGACCACCTGAAGTTCCGGAAGCAGCTCAAAATGTTCCTCTTCTCCTCTGCTTTCTCTCTCCCCCTCGCTGACCTACCTGACCTACCTGTCGACTGTATCGACTGGTTGCTTGGATACCCTTAAAGTCTCACCTAGTCCAGGCTCTTTCTTGATCAGTCACCCTTGCACTGCCTCCAGACCTACCATGCATAAAGGGGCTGTAACTGTAGCCCTACAGTCCCTTGTTCTCCTTGCACTACCCAGAGGCTGCACCCACTCAGGGCACTACTGCCCTGTTTTCCCCTCCCCTCTTAATTGCACTCCACCTTCCATTTTTCATTCTTGCACTTGCACAATCTGAATGACACAAGGCCTAGTATGATTGTTTGTCTTGTTCTCCCTCTATCTTCCCTCCCTTATCTTGTCGTGCCTAGAAACACTTGTGTACAGGCCTTTATAAATTACTTATATCATATCATATCATTTTATCACAGATGTCCAGAAAAATATACAATGCCACAGTAAACGGGTAGACTGGAAGCACCCAAATGCCAGTCTAGCCAGGTAATTACACTTAGCAGGTCTGCTTTATCAGAAATGCACAGTTAAAAAAAGTCATAGCAAACCGAGGAATGACTAGACTGGCTGCACCAAAATGCCTCTCTAGGCACAAATAGCACATATTATGCCTGCTTAGCATGGACATGGACAACATTGTGATTTATCGCACAATCCCGAAACCCACGCATCCCCTCTCTCTCCCACCTCCTACCCCATCCTCCAAAATAAGCTCATTGGCTCAGAATTACCTTCACGTCCCTCTTCCTTGTCCCAGATCTTATGTTTGAGGCTCCTTGCCTCAAAGGTAAGTACTGGGATGAGGAAGAGTGGGACTAGGAGTAGTGAAGAATACCGGTAGCTAAGTCAGGCATTACCTCCATGTACCTCTACCTCATCCCAGTACTTGTGTATGAGGCAAAGGGCCTCATACACAAGTACTGCCTCATACACATCTACAGGGATGAGGAAGAATAGGGCTAGGAGTAATGACGATTACCAATAAGTGATCAAGACATTAAACACAAGTAGTGGCGTAACACCATTGAGTTGACTGGGCTTCAGAAATGTTGGGCTATGTTCACTCAACCTAGCTGACCTTCAGAGCAGTTGCCGGACAGAACAGGATACAGATGTTAAACGGCACCTGGGTTTCGCTGGTAACAAGTGCCCAGCAATTACTAACGTAAAGCATTTCACTGTTAGTACCTGCATTCAAATTTCACATTTTATAGGCAATTGAAATCGTGATGTGGGTTTAGTACTTGCATGTCAGGGGAGTGATTGGAAGGGTAGAGAGGGGACAGGAGACCGCTCATTCTTACCGCAGTCCATAAATGGGTGCATTCAGACTTAAAAAAGAGAGTTAACTGCATATAACATTGAAGCTGCACTAGAATAGTCTCATTAAAATGCGTAAAGAAGTTAAGTGCCCCCACACAAATAAGAGTGCACCTCCCCCACTGCCCATGATGTTAGCGCCTCTCCCAATATTTGAAGGATTAGCCCCCCCAAAATGTAGGTTTTGTTGCACCCCTGAACACAAGCACACACACCATTCACCATATACACACACCCACACCCAGCCATCCATGCATTTAAGTGTGCACCCTTTCACCATGCATGCACACCCAAGCAGCCACCCGTGCATTCAAGTGTGCACCCTTTCACCATAGAGGCACACCCACATATGATGTGATGATATGATATGATATGGCATTTATAACGCATATCAATGTGCACTCTTTCACCATACACCCACACAGGCAGCCACCTATACATTTAAGTGTTCACCCTTCACCATGCAGGCACACTCAGGCAGCCACCCATACACCCTTTCACCATATATGCACACACGCACACACAGCAAACCATACATTTGTGTGCACCCTTTCACCATACACTCACACAGGCAGCCACCTACACGTTTAAGTGTACACCCTTTCATAATGCACTCAGACACACACATGTTATGGGGTTGAGGGGAGCCCTATTACTTCAAAAAGAAATTGTTTCTTTTTTAAGTCACTCTGACTTCATAAAGAAATTATTTCCATTAAGGACCGATCCATAACTAAAATAATTTCTTTATGAAGGCAGAGTGACTTCAAAAATGAACTATTTCTTTTTGAAGTCATAGGGCTCCCCCACCCCATGACATGGAGGTCTCCAACCTGGGTCTTCCATGTCATGGGGTGGGGAGAGCCCTCGTACTTCAAAAATAAAGTTTCTTTTTGTAGTCACTTTGTCTTCATAAAGACATTTCTGTTACAGAAATAATTTCTTTATGAATGCAGAGGGACTACAATAAGAAACATTTGAAAAAAAAATATTTAAAAAAATATGTTTTTTCATTTTTTTCTCCAGGGGGGCATCTCCCAGGACATGTGCTAGTGGGGCCCCCCGCACTGATGGGGGATGCGGGGGAACCTGTTACGCCAATGTCTGAACTGCGTGCAAATTTCAGAGTCTGAAATTTGCACGCATCATTGCACGGGGACATGCTGCAGACACACAAACTGGTGCAGCAGAGACACATACAAACTTGGGGGATAAATGCCATTGTAACCCCCCCACTTAAAATTGTGGGGGGATTTGTCACCCCTATTCCCCCATGTCCTACGCCCATGTGCGCGGGAGAGCGCAATCAGCGGGAAAGTGAGTCAGGAGGCAGCTGCGTAGTGGAGCGGATATGCGCTGTTGCGTGAAGCGAATGCTTCCGAAAGTCAGGGAAGCCCAGAGCAGGCCTGCACAGTGCCGGGCGGCAGAGGCGAACATAGCCATTCCATTTAAATTCAAATGGGCATCAGAGCGTAGTAACCAAGAACCTCAGCCTGATGAAGGAGTTATGCTTCAGTAGGACAAACGGAATGTAGCTGAAACAAATGGTGCACGTGTTGCGCTGTGTATCCATGCCGGGGGAAGAGTCCAGATGTCCCTCGCCAAAATGAAGGCATAGAGAAGGGATAGGCAAGATGAAGGGAGCAGGCAGGTAGATGGGAAGGGAGAAAGGGAAGGACAAGAGAAAAGACCAGGAAAGAGAGGAGAGATGAGAATACTCACTGGAGCGTTATGATGCACCTACACCCACCCATCACAGATGCTCCAGAGCAAGGTGCGCAATACAAATAAACAAATACAAAAACAAATCGTCAAGAGTGAAGCGTTGACTGCTGTGATGCTATTTAAGCACAGAGCTGGGTGTGTCTGGCTTGAATGACAATTGCTGTCCACCATCTTGGAATAAGCTGGTCTATTGCAAAAGTTTCTCTACAGAAGCACATTTTAGCACCATCTTGGAACAAGGACCAAAATGTCTCATGCCTCTTTTCCTCCATCTGTTCCAAAAAGACCATTTAGGATAATGACCCATGACAACATCACAATCCAGAGACTCCAGCTGGTGAACACAGAGAATATCTATTGATTGACAGCTGCACTGGAGAGTGACATTTGTTCATATCGTTCATTTTCTTCACCAATACATCTCATCACTATTTTGGCTCCAATGTATCTCTGATACATGCTACACACAGCCTTCCAAGATGCTGTCTATTGTTTTAACACTGGGTGACTTCTTGTCATTCAATGATGGCTAAAGGATCAGTGCTTGCAAGCCCTGACTGTAGCTTGCACAGACAAACTATGTACATACCAAATAGGCCTTCATGCGCCCCCTCGTTCTGTGTACCATTGATGGACAAGTGGTTGATGTATCCACTTGGGAACCAGGGTGAAGCCCTCAATCACCTGTGTCAATCCCTCTATCAACTGGGCACCGGGTTTTAGTTTGCTCCACCAATGTTATTTTGTCATACTATATACGGTGGACACCTCCAAGCATACTTATTATTTGTTATTTTCATTTTTTAGCATTTTCATTTATTTTGCACTTGTTGGCAAATCAATGTGCAATGTACTGCTCTTACATATATAAAGTCAAGTCAAACAGTACTTCACTGTCAACTTTTTATCTGACTCTAATTATTTTTTTGGTTCACCCAAGTCCTGCAACCTAATCGCATACAAGCACAGGACTCCAGTGAACGCATTCAGTATTTATAGATACTTATTAATTATGTATCATTTTTATTCACTAACAGGATTATTTTTGGATCAGCATTTTTTTTATGCATAAAGAGCAGACCTAGCTCGAGAGCAGTGGATCGCTGTACAGGGTGTGGGTAGCATGCATTTTGGCTAGCATCTTTTAACAGTAGCGCAGTACTGTGAGGTCTGTGCATCGGTATGTGCATCCTTTGGATCCTTCCTGTATGATGTAGTGTTAAATGGTTTTTGTGACCTAATAGGATATACAGTAAGGATCTGACTTAATTGAGTGGCATTCTGTTACACTTCTAGGCTCCTGAGTAGAATGCACATCTGGAAATTCCTCAACCAACTGGGGCCAGGTGATTTCAATTTAAATTCCCCGGCATGTGCTAACACTGTTATCGTTTTTTGGGTTCTGCTTAAAGTTATGGTAGTTTCTTTTGAAATGCTCAGACAGATATAACGACAGCACTTCATTCCTATGAATGCATATAAAAACAGGGCCAGTGCAGCGCTACTCGAATTGAACTGGCTAAGGTTTATATGAAATTGTTGGGCACCTGTTCTTAAGAGTGTGATAAGAAATACAGTAAACATTACTGTATTTGTCCTAAGGACTGTGCAAGATGCAGTTTAAAGTGTATATACTCTTTATAAAGTGTCACTGCAAACATAAATGTTTGGCACAGTTTCCGAGTGTGTGGTGCAACTGGTGTCTCATCCCCTCCTCGTCCTTCAGTGGCTGTACTTTTCAGTGAACCTGCTCACAGCTGGGAGCACATCTTAAGCTTCGTAACTCCTCATTCTGGTAGGGATATTTATGCAGCCACCATCGATGCAAGGAATTATTTTGCTCCCCAATCCAAAACGCCACATTTATATTCCTTTTAGTTCAATCTAGTCCTGTATGTGGCTCGTTTAATATTCCGTAGGACCCTCAACCCTATGAAACAGATAAGCCAAGAAGCAGGCCGTTGTACAGAAAGACTGTATATTTAATAGGAACATTTATATTTGCACAAAGTCACAACACACGCCACCTCACTCGATGGCCCAAATGCTTTTCTTTCCTGACAATTCAAGTTTCACAAATTAAAATCACCAGTGTTTTTTGATAATTCAAACCACAGACTCTTTAACCCAACCACATGAATAATCAAAACACGTTGCTTGGGGTTCACTTTTAATAAATAACATGTAGCACCTTGAAACATGGGCAGATCATACTCTACTTAATATGAAGTTGAATTGAAATAATATGCAATACTAGTCTATTGGCAACAACAATTTCACACATGCAGCACTTTGTATATTTAAATTACCCTGCACACTTGAAAGGGCCAGCCGTTCTGTTCAACTTAATCACATGTAAAAAGAATTCTGACTGGCTCTGCACTCTTAGTAATGCTGGTAGTTTTATAACGCAACGCACCTTTCAGAACAAACACTTTTTATTTATATTTGCAACCCTATTTCTTTCACCACTATGCAAGGGAAAGTCTCCCTTCAATCGGGAGCCATGTTCCCACTCCAATAAACGGTGTGGTTTTAAATTAAACTCAACTCTGTTTAACTTTAGGAAGACACAGGGCCTCATTACACGGAAGGCGGTAATGGTTAACGGCCACCGTTAATGGTAACAGTGACCGTTAACCATTACCGCCTTACTACGAGGTCCCTTAGCGGGTTGGTGCTTTAACGCCTGCTTTTTGCAGGCATTAAAATCCAACCCGCTAAGGGACCTCGGAGCTAATTACGGCACCGCGAAATTGCGGTGCCGTAATTAGCACCTTCCCCATTCCCATAGAGCTCTATGGGGCAGAAATGGGAATGGGGAAGGGCAATGGCGGAAGGGGGATTTACCGCCCCACCAACCTTGGAATGGGGCGGTAAATCCCCTTTCCGCCAAGGCGGTGCCGGTATTTTACCGGCATGAGCCATGGCGCTAATAGCGCCATGGCTCACCGCCTTCCGTGTAATGAGGCCCACAGTCTTGTTCCAGCATACAAACCCAGGTATTCAGATGGTCATTTCAAACACCTCTGCTTTACGGCAGTGTTCAGGGGAATGGGAAGCTGTAGGGAATTTTGTTTTTAATGCACCCCTCCCTTTAGGGCATTGGATGAAAGCCAGACTGAAGAGGCGAAAGAGGAGAATGAAGTAGTGAGTTACCTGAATCAGGCCACTAAAAGATTTTTGAGAAAAATGGCAGAAGTGAGATAGGCCAAAAATTGAAAAATAGATGTGTCAAGTAATTGTTTTTTTTCAGGATAGGAAGAATATGTGCATGCTTAAAAGTAGCCGGAAAGCACGAATTTGCAAAGGAGGAATTAATAAGCAAAGTAAGATAAGAGAGGAGATGAGGATACACCTGAGGAATAAGAGAGGATGGAAGAGTATCGGAAGGAGAAGCAGTAGGATCAGCACAGGCAAGAAGAGCAGAAGTATCAAAGTCAGCAAGGAAGAATGAGGAAAAAGAGTGTGACGGTGGGCTAGGAGAAGAGGAGGGGGAAGCAGTAACAGAAGGAGTAAAAGCTGAGCAGAGACTAGACACTTTAGAAGTAAAATAGTTTGCAAAGTCAGAGGAAGAAAGAGAGGTAAAAGCAGATGGATCAGGAGGTTTAGGAGACAAGATATTGTGGAGAAGTTGATAGAGACGGCGAGAGTGATGGGAAGGAGGAAAAGTAAGTTAAGAGAAATAGGATGAAGAATGTAAAGATGAAAGCGCAGGAAGGTCAGAAATAGATTGAGAATGTTTCCATCGTCGTTCAGCTTTACGCAGTCAGCAGCGCAGAGAAGTGAGGTCCGGAGAGAGTGTTACGAGTGGGAGAAAAAGAGCACAGAGGAGAAACAGAATCAATTACAGCTAGCACAGAGGAGTGCATAATGCTAGCAGCCGTATTAAGGGAAAAAGAGGAAAACTGGAAATGAATGGCAAGAGAAATGCAAAGAAGACAGAAAAGGTACAGAGTCAAAGGAAGAAATATTACAGCAAGTAAGAATAGTAGAAGAAGAGGAAAAAATAGGTTGAACAGGAAGAAAGAGGAAAAGGGAGATTAGTAAATGATTAGCAGCATAAAAGGGACAAAGAAGACATGGTAAAAGAATTGGGAAATTAAGAAAACATTATATCAAGACAGGAACCAGACTGATGAGAAGGTTTGTGAAGAAAGGAAATGTAGATAATAAGAATTAGTGAGTGAAAGCAATAAGGGGAAAGTCGAATTAGAGGATGGGAGATTAAAGTCTCCAAGGAGAAAAAGAGGTGAGGAAAAAGGAAAAAAGACGGATAAGAGGAAATCAAGCTGTTCAAGAATATCAGTAGCTAGATCAGAAGATGATATACAACAAGAAGTGAAACCGGAAAAGGGTTGGAAAAAGAAGAAAAATTAAGCCCGAAAGAGGGAAAGAATGGGAGATTGGAAGGGGGAGGTAAAAGGGTCCAAGAAGAGTTATCGAGAACCTCAGTAGTCCGCCACACCTGGATGGATGAGGGCTGAGGGAGAACGAAGTGCAAGTACGATGAAAGGAGGCAATAGTAACAGAATTATCAGGGTAAACCAAGTTTCTGCTTTTGCAAAGTTATACATTTAATGAAAAGGAGACCTTTGGTTTTGGGCCTTATCATTTCAACACAGATCCCATTTAATTTTTTTTTTCATGCTCTTCCTTGCTCTGTAACAGCATTTTGATGTGCGGTAGTTGTGAATGAAATGCTGCCTTTTGTTTGTCAGCCCCCATTGTGTTTCCCAATTGCTCTGCATTTATTAGGCCCAGTGTAGCCAAATGCAGTTTCCTTTTTGTCTGTGGCTGGTTCTGAACCCCACAGATCCCCTCCCTTTATATTTTATCATGTTTTTCCCCCAGGAAAGAGCAGGGGAGAGAGGGCTTTTTCTCACAATTCAAATTTTTTGATGGAGCATGTCACGCTCTTTTTCTTCCTCAGGGAGTGGGCGCTCCGGACTCCACCTCCTTATTTTTGAATTCCAGCGGTACAGACACGGAACCCCTTCCTTTCCTTTTTCCTTGTTTCCTTTCCAGTGTCCCTGGGGTCCTCTCAGGACTCGACTTTCTCTGGTACCAGGCTAAAAGGAAGGATGTTAATCATTCTAGAGAGAGTAGTATAAAGAGTTGCTAAGTATTTTTGGTTAGACATTATTTCCCTGGACAATATTACAGATAAATTTCGATACATTCATTGTATTTCACATTGCCATTTTCTATCAAATTACTTTAACTAATATGCATAGTTACATTAATTACTCACCTGTTCTATATATTTTAGTTTCCGTCCCGGTTTTGATCTTACCTTCATTCCTCAGATGGTTCCTCACCTCTAACTTCAGTGGGCTCCACAATCACTCTCAAAGCTAGTCTAGGATGACAGCTTTTTCACTGATTGATGTGCACCCATTACTCTTCCATCTGTTCACCTTTTAGGGTGCAGATCTTATAGGCAACATGTGATATTATGTCCACAATTTCAAAACTACCACACCAAGACATAAGAAATGTCTGTTTTTTGGTCTGATTTGTCTGGAAATTGTTTAGATAAACCTTGTCACCTACCTCGTCCTGCTTTTTTGTGGTCTTCAGATCATAGTATGATTTCATTTCTTCAGCTGCCTTCTCTAAGTTTCGCTGAGCATAAGCAAAAGCGTGCTGGAAGTGATTCCTCAGGTTCTCAATGTACTCATGAGCAGTGGACGTGTTGATCAGTATCTGCTCCTGTGTTCTATAGAGCTGATGCTGAGGTAACACAATTTTGCGTCTGGGCATAATCTCAAATGGAGACATTTTAGTTGCATAAGATGCTGTGGACCCAATAGCCATTGAGACAAGTGGTAATCGAATGTACCAACTGGGTGCAGAATCAGTCACAAACTTCTTCAGTATGCTTACAATTGTCTTTTGTATCTCTAAACCCTACACTTGATGCACGGAGGTAGGCAATGTGTAGTTTTCTCTTTACCCCTGAAATCCCCCACATCTTTGTCATCACTTCACTGGTAAAATGGCTTCCTCGGTCCAACTCAATCCTTTGTGGGAGGCCGAAACAAGAGAAGATGTGGTTGATCATTAGCATGGCAGCTGTCTTGACCTAACAATTTGGCTCAGGTAGACATTCTACCCACTTTGTAAACAAGCATGTTACAGTCAACATTGTAAGGGAGGCATGGTATCAACAGTAAGACAGACACAAGTGACCACAGTTCAAGGGTGTTTATTGAACTTCAACAAGGTTATGATAAAAGCCTATCTAAACCTAAATCTACAGATGGAAGCAAGCTACGACCATCAAATAATAATAACGCAGTCCTAGTGGTGTCTTGTCAAAATAAAAGGGCCTATACAAAAAAAAACTATTGTCAATCCTTACCTTTAAATACAAATAGTGTGGGGTAGTGTTTATGAAAAAGAATGAAGTCTTCACAAAAATATGTCAGGATGCTCAGGCCGTTGGCCTCCCTTCCACACATTTTCAGCATGGGAAAAGGTGGCTCACTTGAGTGTAGCACAATCTCTGTTCAATCATTAGCATCAGGGCTTTCTGTGCACAAGTCTCTTTGCCTATCAAAATCTCTTCATTCAGAGGGCATGATACGACACAACAAACGAAAAGTTATTTTCCTCTTACAAGTACTCAATTCAAGTGATTCACTATTCACCCCGGATTCCCCTCAGCCAGGCTCAGATCACTTTAATACAACAATCATCACTTTGGATCCCCCTCTTCCGGGCTCAGATCCTCTTTCACAATGTTCAGAGGATATTCTTTCTTGGGTGACTCACGGTTCATCCCAGATCCCCCCCAGCTGGGTTCAGATCCCCTTCTTAATACAATTAGTCTCTCTCAGCCGGGTTCCGACCAATTTCAGTTAGCTTCAACTATCGAAGACTTTCGAATGTGCACAGGGTTTGGCTTGACCCGTTGCAGGACCACTTCGATTTCACAATCCCCTTTTACATTTGCCATCTTTCATTTGGATACCCTACAGAGACCTTCGAATGAGCACCCATGAGATGCCGGAACACTCTGTTTACAGTATCTGTCCTGGCTTAAAAAGTTCAGTCACTCATCTGCTGTTTAATTATATTTGCGTCGCTTGTCACATATGCTTCACACACTGTTCTCTTCAGTTTTCTCTATGCAATGTTGCCGCTTGCAACCTTGGCTTTAGCACAGACCGGTCTGCTATCAGTCTCCCCAACTCACAGGCTGTGCTGACTTTACTGGTGCTGCTTTATTGTAGGAGCCAAGGACAGTACCACGGTGGCAAACAATCCTACCCGCCTTGGCTATCGATGCAGTAGAGCCCCGGGTACCTCTGACATACAATGAAGGTTTCTTCAGCTATGATTTCAGGTTTTATGTTTCTTATTCTCGAAGGCTCATGAAAGTAACAGTCTTTCTCTGAAAACATCAAGGGCACTTCCCTCCTTGCAACCTTCTTCGGTCTTGCAGTCTTGCTCCTTGTATTAAACTACCATCTTGGAATTGCTGCTTCTTTGTGTACTTTGCCTTGCTCAGAGTGTGCATTCATGCGCTGCCTTTTATCTGTGTGGGGAAGTATGATGGAAGCCAGGTGTGTGTAATGATCACTAATTGCAGGACCATTGTATTGGGACATGTCAGGTATACGGCTCAGGTGTTAGTCCATTTTCTGTTATAGTGAGTTGTCTGTGAAAAAGTGTTCATGTAGGAAAAGGGGGGCAGGGTGCTAAGTATCCATAGTGTTACCCAGAAGGAGATACCACGTCTCTCCGTCCGGTGTCCCACTTCCACTCTCCGAAGACCCCTCATCCAGGTGATCATCCCGCACTGGTCCACCCCCAGGAACTGGATCCAAAAGCGATGGCCGTGTCCTGGCCACCTGAATGACAGATCTCTGGGGACTATCAGGTGAGACACTGTCAGGTTTATCACAACATGTACTTGTTTCCTCTAGATAAGCGAATGAAATTGACTAGCAAATCTCACCAAGGCAGTCTCATTCCCCTTTTCTGTAGGGAGCTATGTGTGTGGGGGAATTTGGCTGAAATTGTGCACACACAAGACACCCCTTTAGATAGACGTTGAGGACTGGTAGTATAGCTCGGTGACAACATGCTCATCTTGGAAGCAAGACAACGACTCAGAACAACACAGGTTCGAATCCCGGGTCTGCTCTTAGAGACCACTTCGGTATTAAGTGCATTATACATAACCAATTACAATTACCATCATCTCTGTTGGGGCACCAACTGGTGATAGGAACACTTCTCAACTCCTGATAATCAGCCTTCCTCCAAGTTGCAGGTGGCATTCCACACGGGAAGCTGACACTTTCACATTTTATACCAGTCAAAAGTCAGAAAAAACACTCAAATCCCTTGAAAGAGAAAGGGGAAAAACCAGCTCAATGTCTGACCGACATTCAGAAAAAGGGAGTACACTTGTCTTTTCCCAGTCCGAAAACTGAGGGGGAGGGTCCAGTACTCACCAGAGTATGCCTGAACAATGGAAAAAGCTTCAGTAGCGAAGGATTATTAAGGAAACCCCAAAAAGATCAGACCATGCCCACATTTAAATTGATTGATAAATGGGAAGTGGGTCTGGAAATATCAAATTCTAAGTTTTTCCTGCCTAGCAGGTGTATGCTTAAAATGACCATTGGCGACAACATTATAGAACACAATTGTTGGGTTGTTATAGATGTCCTTTCTGACTTGTGTTTGGGTAGTGGCACTTTAACTCAATTCACAATTTGTCTAGATTTAATCAGGTAAGCGATGGATCAGGTAAGCGAGCGCAGCTGCGAACGTGTTGCAACTTGCTAACCTTATGTTTCTTTTGCTTGCAGGTTCTGCCGGTGTCTGGATTCCTGGATGGTAAGTATAGTTCTCGTGTCTTTCTTTCACAGGTTGCTGAGCTGAAGCTGGAGATGTCACTGGAATGCTGGAGCTGACTCGGTGAGCGTCCTGCTGCAGATGCAGAATAACGCGAAGCACGTTTTCCCAATCGGGCGTGGTTTAAATAGTGTCGGAGTGATTGGGTGTCTTCTTCCTCAGCCTCGCCCAGGTAAAAGAGTTCCTGTGTTCCAGAGCTAAGGAGTGGCACCAGCCCCACCCAGGTAAGAAAGTAGTCCCAGTTCAGGGAATAGTTCCTCCCAGCAGAAGGCTGGGGACTTCATCCTGCCAGCATTTGCAAAGGTGAGTATGCAGCATGGTCTGCTACAGGTAGGTCCACCCAAGCACCTTTGCAAGAATTATGAGCCCGGCGCCCCTGGCGCCGGGACTGAGGTTCCTTATGAGCCTGGCGCCAGAGGCGCCGGACATGGTCCAAAGGGCCCCAATAGGGGTTTGCTGGAGCCGGGGACGAGGGTCGTGAGCCTGCTTCCGGGGATGCTGGGCTTGACGTGGCTTCTCGGGAGCAGTGCTCATGACAAGGAGCAGCCGAATGCCTCTACAGGATGTCCTGCCCCTATTTTGCCTTCATGTTGGAAACCGGAAATTGCAACATGTGCAACCCCAGTAATGATATCTATACCACGAAGAGTCTTTGAGACAAGGTACCAGATGAGAAGACTCTACATGAAGTATCCCCGAAAGACTGGTGGTCTTCTGAGGGAAGCGCCTGAAGAAGTGTGAAGACGTGAAAAGAAGAAGCTGGTGACATGACAAGGAATGTGTGACACACTGAAAAGGATGACCAGAGAAGAGAATGCATAGACGATATAGAATTTGATGGCGAAGTAAAGAATCTAGAAGCCTTTTATGTGCGGAATGAAGATTGCACGTGTGAAGAACACTGCAGAGAAAACAAGCCATTTTTAAACTGTACAGATACTGCAACGCAAATAGACTTAGTATTCATAAGGCTGGCTATACGTAGTATGTAGACTGCAGACGGCGCTTCCAACAAACATGTATATAGAATTCTCGACATTCGATGATAACATTTTAGTAAGTGAGTCTCCATGAAGGAAGAAGGATTGAGAGCTATGCTAGTGTCGCAGCAAAGAATAGGCTCTAATTCGAAGCACTACTAAAGAGGCTGTCTATCTTGATGTCAAAGACTGGATGCAGCCAACAACCAGTTAGCAGCCTGCGATGAACAGTATACGTGAGAAGTCAAGGCATCCCTTGTTAAGTTGCAAAGAGAGAACACCATGAGTGCCAAGTTTCT
Source organism: Ambystoma mexicanum (assembly GCF_040938575.1). Lineage (NCBI taxonomy): Eukaryota > Metazoa > Chordata > Amphibia > Caudata > Ambystomatidae > Ambystoma > Ambystoma mexicanum. The sequence continues at coordinate 1,096,509,066 of NC_090933.1, forward strand.
TTATTAAAAACAATTAAATGCTACAATACGGCCGATTCACGGTCTCTGATCACGTGAACTGGGGGGAAAATAGATGAAGAGCATGATGCACCAGATTGAAGATAGCGAGTGCTCACACTCCCTTGTATTCCCAGAGACGAGAAGCTACTACAAGGCCTAGTTCAAAGACAATGTGAATTGCAAATGGCATGAGTGATGAGAGATGATGGGCTAATTGGGTAGAAAGACACAGTCAAGTTCACCCACCAGTACCTGGGGTACCAGCCTATGTGCTGCTAGAGAATCGAATGTTCCAGAAGGGTACAAGCGTGCCAACGAATTGTAGAAGGCCGTATAATGAAGGACCTTATAGTTTAAGAACTAATAGTATTCTGTTTAGTTAATAAGTGCTGAGAATGAGGAGACTCAATCACTAGACTCAGGCTTAAGTTGTCCCATAGGGTGCCCGCCCAACTGGTGTCAGTGATCATCCAGCTTTACTCTAACAATAACGCGGTTGTGAGGTGGGGCTAGGCAGTAGAGACTACCAAGCAGTCTCCAATTGACAGAGGCATGCAGCAGGGATGTGCCCTTGCCCTGCTTCTGTTTTATCTCTATATTAATGAGATTATTTTGGACTTGGTGGTAGAAAGTTCTGTGGGGAAATTTGATCCTCCAAAACTTGGGGCTGATGTGTACCCGGCACTGTTTTTTGCAGACGATTCAGTTTTGTGAGCTACATCACCTGTGGGTATTAGGCTTGGCTTGGAGTGCCTTGTTACCTGCTCTTAATATGTATTCAATTCTGACCATTCCGGCAGTATTCCATGGAGCTGAGATATGGGGACATACAAACTGTTCAAACTTGGGAGTGGCTGAGAATAACATTTTGTTTTTAAGTTATTGAGACTACCAAGCAGCTCGCCAAGTGCCCCATTATTTGTTTTAACCTTTATTTATTTGACTTGACAACGCACAAACAAACCAAGATGCTTACAGTGCGGCAACAAAGTACATCATTACACAATGCAAACTTTACAATACAGTGCTGGCATTTCGAGTGCATTAAGAGGGTTGGGGAATGGGTGATATCTTGAGTATATGGTTTAAGAGTCACAATTCACAGGATGGCCTTAGTTGGGGGAAAGGGCGGGGGTAGAGGATTCAGTGTCTGAGTTCGAGGTTATGGTGGACATAACTACGAAACTTCTGCCAAATATCCCTCGGTCTTGAGTGCGGATGTTGCAGTGCACCCCAGGCCTCCTCCGTATCGTGCGCCCATGTGACCTTCCTGAGCCATTGTGCATACGTGGGTGTTCGGGGCCAAAGCCAGTTCATCAAGATGCAGCGTCCAGCCAGTTTCCTTGAGTCGCGACCCAGTTGGGGGAAGATGTGGAAGAGGCAGCGCACTGGGGATGGGTCTAAATTATGGTCTAGTATAGTAGAAATTATGGAGCATATTTCGGTCCAAAATTGCGTCAGCCGTGGGCAGGACCAGATCATATGAATGTAGGGGGCTTGGTCCGCACCACATCTAGGGCAGCTGGACGGGAGATCACTGAACATATGGTGTAGTCTGCTTGGAGTGTGACGGTATCTATGCAACACCTTGAATTGTATTAATTTGAACTGTGAGTTATATGATACGTTGTGAGTGTGAGCGCACAGCCGAGACCAGCGTTCATCAGTGATCTCAACTCCGAGGTCCTCTTCCCACCTATGCCTTAGTTTAGTGAAGGAGGGGGCCGCTATGGCGTGCAGTAGGGTGTAAAGCCTTCATATTTTCCCCTTAGAGGAGTCAAAGGAGCACAGCTCCGCAATTATGGGTTCGTCAGGTGGTATTGTAGGGAAGTTGGGGTATCTGGCTTTAAGATTTTTACGGAGAGAGGAGTATTGCAGCCATACTGAAGGCATTCACTTGAGGGGGATTGGGAGGTCTGCCCATTCAAGGAAGTTGCCCTGTTCATAGATATCACAGAGTGTCAAGAAGCCCTCGTCAGCCCAGCAAGCTACAATGCATTGTGGGATGTGTGGGACTTCAGGGAAGACGTTCCAGAGCGGGAGGTCCCTGTGGAAGGGGTGAGGTGTCTTCACCAGCTTCCAGATCTTAGTGAGGGCCAGGGATGTACTGGCAACAGGGTTCACTTAGTCCGGGTCAGCCGGGACAGGCTTGAGAATGAGGGACGGTTTTATAGGAAAAAGTATTTTATTACTCGAAATATCTGAGGTAAAAATAAAAGTTCATATCCTCGAGCTCAAGTGCAAGGTGAGACAGGAAAGCGGCAAATCCAACAGGGTAGGTACATCGCTGTCCAGAACTGGAGATTAAATTCTGTAGCTGTATGATGGTGGTTCAACCTGGGAAAGGTTAGCTGTTCGTATTCTGTTGTCCTGTGTTATTATTTTAATGGTTCCCGTAGGTCACAGGAAGGTAGAGAAACTTCAGCAGTTGGAAATGCACAAATAAAAATGGCCAAGGGGCCAAAGTAGTGAGGTGAAGCTCTTGTAAAAATAGCACACTCTTTTCATCTGGGTGCGCGTAGGAGTGGTTATTACGTGGCAATATCTTATCCCTTTTCGTACAGATATTTGGTGTAGGTCATGAGAGCCCTCATGGCCTGTGGGGTCGACCGGTTTCGATGGCACTCGTAATTGGGGCCATCTTCGTCAGGACCGTGATTCAAAAGAGGGAGGATAAATCCGAAAGTTTCAAAGTATGTCTGAAACGGGGCCAGGTTATTCCTCTACAACGGGGTGTGTTGGAGGAGGTCTGTCTGTCGTAGGCTGGCTGGTGGCTCTGTGTCTTCCATGGAGGCGTCTGTCTCACTCGGTGCAGCCGCTCGAAATTTCAGACATACTTTGAAACTTTCGGATTTATCCTCCCTCTTTTGAATCACGGTCCTGACGAAGATGGCCCCAATTACGAGTGCCATCGAAACCGGTCGACCCCACAGGCCATGAGGGCTCTCATGACCTACACCAAATATCTGTACGAAAAGGGATAAGATATTGCCACGTAATAACCACTCCTACGCGCACCCAGATGAAAAGAGTGTGCTATTTTTACAAGAGCTTCACCTCACTACTTTGGCCCCTTGGCCATTTTTATTTGTGCATTTCCAACTGCTGAAGTTTCTCTACCTTCCTGTGACCTACGGGAACCATTTAAATAATAACACAGGACAACAGAATACGAACAGCTAACCTTTCCCAGGTTGAACCACCATCATACAGCTACAGAATTTAATCTCCAGTTCTGGACAGCGATGTACCTACCCTGTTGGATTTGCCGCTTTCCTGTCTCACCTTGCACTTGAGCTCGAGGATATGAACTTTTATTTTTACCTCAGATATTTCGAGTAATAAAATACTTTTTCCTATAAAACCGTTGCTTTTGTGCTACCACGTCCAACCCTTTTTAACGGTTAAAAGGACACCAACGGCTTGCCCGTGGTCTTTTTTTGCTCTCTTCTCAACAACGTAACCCTGTTTGTTGTTATATATTGAGAATGAGGGAGCCAATCACCCGATCACTGTCCGTCAGTTTCTCTAGCCAGACATGGGGGGGGTCTGTGGTGTTAAACCAGTGGGAAGCAAATTGGGCCTGGGCTACCAACCAATACCTGGCGAAGTCGGGGGGCCAAACCCGCCCAGCGCCATAAGGGTGGTCAGTGTTGTTAATTTGAGTCGGATTGCGCCGGAGTGCCATAGGAAGGTGATGGTTATGCTGCGTAGTGACTGGAAAAAGTCATCGCCTGGCCACAGGGGGAGATTAATAAATCTGTAAAGGAGTTGGGGCAGTACCACCATTTTAAGTATGCCTATCCGACCCGCTAATGAAATAGGAAGTCTAGCCCAGCTAACCGTTTTAGTGGCCAGGTTTGTGAGGTAATTCTGGTAATTGTCCTCACGTAGCTTCACCGTATGCTGGGAGACCACCACCCCAAGGTAAGTAATATTGGATTGGGACCATGTGAATCCCCTTAGGTCCGGTGGGGGTAGCGTGTAGTCTGTAAGTGGGAATAGGACAGATTTGGAGCAATTTACCTTCAGCCCAGATATGTACCCAAAGTGGACAACATCCTCCAGGATCGGGGCAAGGTTGGTTTCTGGGGAGCGAATATACAGAAGGGCATCATCGGCATACAGACAAACAATATCGGCCTAGCCCGCTGTACGCAAGCCCCTATGAGAGTGTGATTGGCGCATCATATCGGCAAAGGGTTCCATGGCTATGGCGAATATAAGTGGGGAAAAAGGACAGCCCTGTCGTGTTGCTCTGGCTATTTGGAGGGGGGAGGAGTACCTATCTTTAGTGCGGACTCTGACCGATGGGTCATTGTAGAGCAACTTGACCCATTTGCAGAAGTTGGGACCAAATTTACACTTCTCTAGGAATCGCCACAGATACTCCCACGACACTGAGTCAAATGCCTTCTGCATATCCAGGGTGGTCACAACCGCCTGCACCTCCTGATCGATTCTATTGATCACATTGAAGAGTCTCCTCAGGTTCAGGGAAGTGGATCTGCCCGGGACAAATCCTGCTTGATCAGGATGAATGATGTGGGGCATGAATGGGGCCAGTCGGGTGGCCAGTAGTTTGGCATATATTTTGACGTTGCAGTTAATTAGTGAGAGGGGGCGGTATGAGCTGCATTGGGTGGGAGTTTCGCCAGGTTTAAGGAGAACTGTTATCATAGACTCTCAGGGTGTGGGGGGGGGTATACCCCTCTCACATGCCTCCTCCCATAGGGCCAGTAGATGTGGGACCACGAGGGATTTGAACCGTTTATAGAAGTCGATGGGTAGGCCATCTGGGCCAGGGGCTTTACCTGATGACAACGATTCAATGGCTTCCTTGAGCTCTTCAGAAGTGAACGTTCTCTCCAGGGAAATGCTAGCGTCAGTGGAAAGGACTGAGAGACGGATGTTGTCTAAGTAGGAGTCAATTTCTGATATCTGGGGGCCCTCAACTTTGGAGTATAGGGAGGTGTAAAATGATAGAAATTGCGTGTTAATGTCTTGTGGTGAAGTGGCCAGTGTTCCATCGGGCCTCTCTAGCGCTGGTATGTTGGGAGCTCCAAATTCTCGGCGTATCAACCTGGCGAGCAATCGGCCTGGCCGATCACCCTCGTCATATTGCCTCACCGAGTGAGGGCTGTCTAGGAACTTGACTTCCCGTTCGGCTAGGTTGCGGAATGTGTCTAGTTCTGACCCTAGTCGTGTCAATATTTCAGGAGATTGAACCAGGGCATATTGGGTCTCCAGGGTTGCTAGTGTCGACTCACTACTGGCTATATCCGAGCGGATTTCTTTCAGGATACCACACCCCTTGGAGATTGCAATACCTCTGATGTATACTTCCTAGAGGGTGGTTTGTGATGACACAGAATTAGTATTAACCTCAAAGAATTCCTCAATGGAAGATTCGATCTCCGATACCAAGACCTGATCAAGTAGGGCATGGGGCCTCATTCTCCACTGTCTCGTTTTATCGTAGTCTTGACCCCAGTTCAATGAGATAACCACCGGCGAGTGATCGGATAAAGTTCTGGGGAGGATCGATAGATGGGATAGCCACCTGACCAATATGTCTGATATACGCCACCTATCTATCCTAGAGTGTGAATCATGCACTGAGGAGTAGTAGGAGTATGTACGGGAGTCAGGGTACATGAGCCGCCAGGCGTCCACAATCGCCAAGCGAGGGAGCGTTGTCAGAATAGCGTGGGCTGCCCTGCATAGTTGGTGAGGTCTAGAGCCTGATCTGTCTAGGTTGACATCTAGTATTGTATTAAAATCGCCACCCCATATGATCGGAACAAGGGGGTAACTTTCCAATACAGAGGCCAGATGCAGGTAGAAATCTGGGTCGTCAATGTTCGGACCATAGATATTTAATATGGCTACCTCTTGATTTTGCAGTCTGACAAGGACTAGTACATACCTCCCCTGCGGATCTATCCGTGAGTGACAGCATGAGAACTTAAGACTTTTGTGTATCAGAGTTAGGACACCTCGACTTTGGGTAGAGTAATTGGTGAAGTACCTTTGAGTCCCCCATTGTTTAGCGAACTTTTCGCATTGTTCAGAGCGGGCATGGGTCTCTTGTAAGCATAGGATTTTAATGCTGTGGCGTTCCGCATTCAATTGTATCTGTCTCATATTTTTGTGGTTACCCAGACCTCTTACATTCCAGCTCATGAAAGCTAAGCTACTATCCGCCATTTGTGTGGAAGCGTTGGTTGACTTCCGGTCTACGGAGTGGCAGTAGCCCATGCCAGCCTAGCCGGGGCGGGTACCTCACACCGCCAGCAAACTCATGATATAACATTGCGGTATGTATGGCATCTCTTGTGGTTGTCAAGTCCTTTTTAACGTAACTCCCATTCCCCCCCACCCACATCCCTCCCCCAAACAGAGGAATGATAACCCAACATAACCATAACAACAACAAACACATCGGCATCAGCGTCAGGGGGCCTGTTAGCTGTCTTGGAGGTGACGCACCGGACTGGGGAACATTTAGGGAGATTTTCAATAAACCACACTTAACAGTGTAGTTAGTATAGGCTGCGTGAGCGGAGGATCAGCAGTTCAGTGGAATAACAAGATCAAACTGTTAATGCATTTCCATACAACATAGCCTCAATTGTGCGTGAGGACATCAATGGGCCTGTTTCAGGCTAGGACTTCGTGTATAATGATCGGGCCATGGCAGTGTCACAACGGTGGTGGAGACTCAGCCAGAGAAATGTTCATCTATGAATTTTGAGGCCTCCTCAGGGATCGTGAAAAAGTTTGGCGGGAAATAACATGGAGTATTTTACCCCCAGATCTCGGAGCCTTCTTCAGGGTGCAGATGGATCCTTGCTGCCCCCATTCGGAGCTCCCCCTTGACTCTTGCTGCTCTCAGGAGAGCATCTCGGTGTCACGATCCACATCCGAAAACCCATCTGGCAAGCCCATGGGCCAGGAGAGGTCTTGGCTTGGGTCTCCAATAAACCTTGGCATCCACTTCCTAGGCCTATGGCGCCAGGCTCATACACAGTGCAGACATGTGTTTGGGGAACTACTTTATTTTGAAGCTGCCAGCCAACATGGAGCAATCCACATAGCTTGGCTCCTAGGAACCAAGCTATGCGGTATAGTGTTTTGGGTGTGGTAGCCTAGGGACTACTTTACCTGGACTACTTTCTTGAAACTATTTAAACCACACCCGACTTGGATAACACGCTTCGCGTTACTTTGCAATCTTGCAACGTGACGTTCACCGTGTCCAGCTATACCCGCGAACCTCGGAGAAGCAGCACCTGTAAGGGGACAAAAGGAACATTGTTAGCAGCAGCATTTTACCTGCAATTTTCATCTTTAGCTGCCCACAGCTCCTGCGAACAGCTTCCTAGGATCAGTGCGTCTCCCGGACCGACGGATCTGAAAAAAGGAAAAAACAAGGTATTAGAGACATTACAATGTTACGAACTGTGCCGAAAGGCTTACCTGGCAGGTCGCCCCTCGACCAGCATCGCCTCGGAATTCCACACCCTGGGGGAACACCGCGATCTATGGGAAAAGAAAAGAAAACAGGTTAGCAAAGGCTAGGCATCACTGCGCTGCGCATAGCACCTACTTGCCGCATCATAGCGCTCATTACGCGCCAGCATTTATCGGCGAGACCCAATTCAGCCAATGCACCACACTGAACTTCCGCATATCTAAGGAGGAGAAAGAAACATTATTTAACCAAGAAAGGCTTGCAGGAATAACAGCACTATATAACAGCAATAAGACCTACCTGAAAGACATCAAACGGGCCGGCATCAGTGAAGTAACTAGATCGCATCCGCCCACAAAGGACAACGCGCCCCTGTCAAGAAGGCAGGATGGAGAGCACACCTGAATCAACAATAAGGTGAGGAGAGGCCCCAGAGGGGCTGAAGGCATACGGGGTGGTGGGAGGCTAATTACCCCAGTTGGCCAGTCTTGAACATAGCCCTCCTGTATTACAGGCAGAACCTCCCCCACTGGCCACATCTGGGAACCGCTGAGAAGAATACCAGTGTCCATACGGCTGGGTGGCGTCCCCGTGGATACCAGGTGAGCATAACAGAACGTGAAGCCTGCCAAAACCAATCCACCTGAACGCCATGGAGACATCAGAATTAGACCAATTTGCCCAATTGTTAGGGGAACATTGTGCCGAGGTTCATTCTGCCTGACAAGAGACTAATGCCCTCTGGAGAGACCTAATAGTGACCAAAGATCGCACTGAAGAGATTAGCAGGCAATACTTGCAATCACAGGCAGGACAGACGCCTCTACCTGGAAGCAATCCAACGATGCAAAACCCCACCATACCATCCACTACTGCCACTCCAGTACAGATCATGTTACCGGGAACAGTTCCTCTGGCACCACCAGAGAGGTTTGCAGGCGACCCACGAAGTACGCAGCTTTCATGAATCAGTGTTGCCTTCACTTTCTTTGCAGGCCTGGAGCATTCCCAAATGACCAAGCTCGGGTAGCCTTTGTTTTATCATACCTGAGTGGTAGTGCAGCAGATTGGTCGGTGCCGTTGGTGACTCATGATGATCCTTTGTTACATGACTTTGGGGGGTTTCAGAGAGAAATGGAAAAGCGTTTTGCTCGCCATACCCGAGAACAAGCAGTAGACAATTAACTCCTTTCCCTCTGACAGGGGAATCAGGACTTGTTAACGTACATTGCTACTTTCAACAGATTGGTTGCTGAAGCTAGGTGGCCTGAAAACAAAAGAACCGCATTGTTTCATCAGGGCTTACGAGGTGAATTAAAAGATGTTCTAGCCCAGGTGGTTGATCCTTCCAGAGACTGTTCTGAATTCATAAATTTGGTCATGCAACTAGACCACCGGTTGCAAGACCGAAAAGCAGACCGTTCCAAAATGGACCCTCGGGCTGTGTATGTTCGACCAAGAGACAACGCAACTCGAGTGCAAGAAAACACTGTGGAGCCCATGCAGATCAGAGGGATATGACCTCCACTAACAAAACAAGAGCGAGATAAAAGAAGACATCAACAACTATGTCTGTATTGCGGAAAACCAGGACATTTCCTGAAGGACTGCCCAGTAAAACCCCCAAGGAAGATTGTCAGGGCCAAAGAAAAAGATGAAGTTAAGGAATCGAAATCGGAAAACTACCCAGCTCGGCAAACGTAGAGGTCAGTTTGTCGAGTGAGAGGAAAGAGTCACTGACCTCACACTTTGCAATACCAGTGATCTTAATTAACAATCAACGGTCGGCAAGAATGCATGCCGTTGAATCATACATCGACAGCAGAGCAGTTGGGAATTATATAGATCAAGACCTGGCAGCAGAGATGGGGCTTACCTTATGTTCCAAGCCAACTACGGACAAGGTAACCACGGTGGATGGGACAGAAATCACTTCCGGACCCGTAACCCAGTGCACAGCCGGGGTAATCTTGCTGTGCCAGGACGGACATCGGGAATTTATTTCATTCGATCTCATCAATGCACCTCAATTCCGGCTAATACTAGGGATGCCATGGTTAGTTGCTCACAACCCTTTGATTGAATGGCGGGCACGGAAATTAACCTTCCACAGCGACTGCTCCCCAGCCTGTTATTATCAAGAACAGAAACCTGCCTTCAGTATCTCTACGACTCCTGGAGCGACGGCATCAACCCTGGGAGTAACTAATAACTTGCCTAAGGAATACCATGATTTCCAGGATGCATTCCAGAAGGACCAAGCAAACACACTGCCGCTGCACAGGCCCTATGACTGTCAGATTGACCTTGTTCCAGGTGCACAAATCCCTTGCGGCAGAATCTATACTCTTATAGAACCTGGAAATCTTCATCTGAAGTCTTATTTAGACCAGTACCTTGCAAACGGATTCATCCATCCATCAAAGTCCCCTGCAGCCAGTCCTTTGTTCTTCGTACTGAAAAAAGAATTGGACTTGAGGACCTGTATTGACTACCGCACATTAAACCAGATCACCGTGAAGAACCGTTACCCCTTGCCACTTATCCCTGATATGCTAGACCAGGTCAAAGATGCCCAGATTTATACCAAATTGGACCTTCAAGGAGCGTACCACCTGGTCCGAGTCAGAAGCAGAGATGAATGGAAAACTGCTTTCCATACCAAATACGGTTTCTACGAATATCAAGTCATGCCCTTTGGGTTATGCAATGCTCCTGCAGCATTTCAATATTTCATGAATGACTTCTTGAGAGAATTAATTGATGTCTGCGCCCCAGTGTACATAGATGATATCTTAGTGTACTCAACCTCGAAACAAGATCATGTCAAGCACGTTCGTTCAGTCCTCTCCAAGCTCTGTGAACATCGTTTATATGCAAAGCTTGAAAAGTGTTTTTTTCACATCACCGAAGTTGAGTTTCTTGGTTTTATCCTTACTCCAGAAGGCATCAGGATGGATGTGCACAAAGTAGACGCCATTTTGAAATGGCCATCACCAATGTCATTGAAAGGGGTACAAAGCATGTTGGGCTTTGCGAACTTCTATCGCTGGTTCATACCAGACTTCTGGTTGTACACCCAATCACTGTATTGTTACGAAAAAACAATAAAAAGATTGCCTGGACCGAAGAAGCAGAAAAAGCTTTTCAGGAACTCAAGAAAAGGTTCTCCTCCGCGCCAATCCTGTGACATCCTCGTCCAGATCTCCCTTATGTTGTGGAAACTGATGCTTCCAGTATGGCAATGGAGGCTGTCCTCTCACAGAGAGTCCCAGAAACCGGCCAGCTACACCCAGTGGCTTTCTGGTCAAAGAAATTCTCACCTACGGAGATTAATTACGCCATCACTGACAAAGAAATCTTGGCTATCAAATCCGCCTTTAAGGCCTGGCGGCACTACCTTCTGGGGGCCAGACACACCATTACAGTTATCACAGACCACCGAAACCTGCAATATCTTAAAACAGCTAAAGCCCAGTCCTCGCGCCAATTGCAGTGGGCCCTTTTCTTCGCCGAATATGATTATGTCATCACGTTTCGACCAGGGGTCAGGAATGGAAAAGCTGATGCACTATCTCGTATGGGCACTGATGACATAGTATATACAACTCCAGACCCAGTACCCATTATACCTGAAGACAAACTCTTGGGCCTCACGACAGCCTTAACTGAAGCAGAACTGAGAAACGAGATTCAACGGACCATGAATCCTGATACTTTCCTTGCATGGCAAACGCAAGGAGAACAATATTCTATCACAGACCACTTACCCTTTTTTAGGGATCGTCTGTATGTACCCACGAAGGAGTTACAACAACATATCATTTCAGGTTATCATGATTCACTGATCGAAGGGCATCCTGGGATCACCAAGACTCTAGCCAAGGTAAAACAGAACTTCTGGTGGCCTGCCTGGCGTAAAGACATCATCCAATATATTCAGTCCTGCAGAGTCTGCGCACAAAATAAGTCGCAAAAACAAAAACCATCTGGTCTTCTACAACCATTAGACATTCCTCCCACTCCATGGCACACTCTTTCCCTCAATGTGTAAGTAAAAGTGTATCCCACCCTGTAAGGAAGAAGTCTAAAACAAAATGTAAGTCATCACTCAATAATTACTCTATGGGTGATACTTGTTGTGCCTCAATTGATCCCAATCAGTTATTTGTGAGAGTCTTGGAATAATTGAGCATACTGAGGAGGGAAGTCAATGTTTTTTTAAAACATGTCTTTTTTAATTTGTATGATTCCAAAAATATGTTCTAATTCAAAGTGAGCATCATTACAATAAAATATTCAGAAATCTACACATAGTGATAAACAAACTCAATCGTGATACATCATGACAAAAAAGCATTGCTCAACATACAAACAAGAATTAAAGTTTCTAAATATGGCATTGAAAATAAGTTAAAAGAAATTATTGGGGGGACTTAAATTCAGTTCCCTACTCATGCACCCAATCAGGGTGTTCTAAGAAAATCCCTGTGTCTCTCCTCACCATTTATTCTATTATGGTGTAAGTACCAGGTTTAATAAAGGATAACAAATGTCCTGAGGCTTCAATGCAGCCTGTAACTGGGTCTTTGAAGTTAAAGAATTTTTTCCCTCGACTTCATCACTGACCTACCTGCCTGTCAAGGGTTTAACATCATTCATGCAGTCGTGGACTTATTCTCAAAGATGGCACACTTTATTCCGCTCAAAGGCCTCCCAGACGCATCCCCTTTAGCCAAAGTGTTCCTGGAAGGTATTGTTATCCTACATGGCTTCCCATCAGTGCTGGTCTCCGATAGAGGTAGCCAGTTCATCTCCAACTTCGGGAGAAAATGTTGTGCAATGGCGCAGATTGACGTCCGGCTATCTACCAGTCATCATCCCCAAACGGACGGTCAAACCGAGAGGACCAATCAGACTCTCGAGCAGTATTTACGGTGCACCATGAACAAAGAAACTGGAAAGACTTACTATGGATAGCCGAGTATGCATATAACAATTCCTTGCATTCAAGTACAGGACAAACACCCTTTAATACCCTTTATGGTAAACACCCACGTACCTCTGAACTGGATCTCCCAGCCAGTTTGGAAATGCCAGCAGTGAAAATTCTTCACACCACCATCACTTAGGCTTTCAAAAAGGCCAAAGAACATCTTATTCTTGCCGAGGGAAAGCAAAAGAAATTTGCTGATCAACACCGGAAGAAAGCCCCTGACTATCAGGTAGGAGACAAGGTTTGGTTGGCCGCAAGATTCGTACCCATCAAGGGAACTCGGACCTTTCAACCCAGGTACTTAGGGCCTTATACCATCAAGGCAATTATCAACCCAGCGGCCGTCAAACTAGATTTACCACCTAACCTACAAATCCATCCGGTATTTCATGTGTTCCTTTTAAAGCCAATGCAGCCCGGTACACGGATTGGGACACTATCAAAGCCCATACTTGTTGATGGAGAACCAGAATTCGAAGTCAGAGGTATCCTGGATTCTATGTATTCTAGGGGCAAGCTATACTATCTAATCGATTGGAAGGGATTTGGACCCCAAGATAGATCCTGGGAACCCTGTGAGTACATTCATGCACCACGTCTGATCAGAAAATATCATCGAAACTTCCCAACTAAACCTGGGCCAGACAGAAGAAACGCCATGGGAGGGGCCTTGGGGGGGGAGTGCTGTCACGACCCACATCCGAAAACCCCTCTGGGAAGCCCATGGGCCAGGAGAGGTCTTGGCTCGGGTCTCCAATAAACCTTGGCATCAACTTCCTAGGCCCCCTTGGAGCCAGATCTGGTGCCTATGGCGCCAGGCTCATACACAGTGAAGACATGTGCTTGGGGAACTACTTTATTTTGAAGCTGCCAGCCAACATGGAGGCATCCACATAGCTTGGCTCCTAGGAACCAAGCTATGCGGTATAGTGTTTTGAGTGTGGTAGCCTAGGGACTACTTTACCTGGACTACTTTCTTGAAACTATTTAAACCACAACTTGGATAACACGCTTTGCGTTACTTTGCAGTCTTGCAACGTGACGTTCACCGTGTCCAGCTATACCTGCGAACCTCGGAGAAGCAGCACCTGTAAGGGGGCAAAAGGAACATTGTTAGCAGCAGCATCTTACCTGCAATTTTCATCTTTAGCTGCCCACAGCTCCTGTGAACAGCTTCCTAGGATCAGCGTGTCTCCCGGACCAACGGATCTGAAAAAAGGAAAGAAACAAGGTATTAGAGATATTACAACATTACGAACTGTGCCGAAAGGCTTACCTGGCAGGTCGCCCCTTGACCAGCATCGCCTCCAAATTCCACACCCTGGGTGAACACTGCGATCTATGGGAAAAGAAAAGAAAACAGGTTAGCAAAGGCAAGGCATCACTGCGCTGCGCATAGCGCCTACTTACTGCATCATGGCGCTCATTACGCGCCATCATTTACCGGCAATACCCAATTCAGCCAATGCACCACACTGAACTTCCGCATATCTAAGGAAGAGAAAGAGACATTATTAAACCAAGAAAGGCATGCAGGAATAACAGCACTATACAACAGCAATAAGACCTACCTGAAAGACATCAAACGGGCCGGCATCAGAGAAGTAACTAGATCGCATCCGCCCACAAAGGACAATGCGCCCCTGTCAAGAAGGCAGGATGGAGAGCACACCTGAATCCACAATAAGGTGAGGAGTGGCCCCAGAGGGGCTGAAGGCATACGGGGTGGTGGGAGGCTAATTACCCCAGTTGGCCAGTCTTGAACATAGCCCTCCTGTATTACAGGCAGCACCTCCCCCACTGGCCACATCTGGGAACCGCTGAGAAGAATACCAGTGTCCATGCGGCTGGGTGGCGTCCCCGTGGATACCAGGTGAGCGTAACACTCGGTCACGGAAATTTAAAATTCTGGCTATGATGGGGCGTGGAGGTGCACCAGTCTTAGGTTATGCAGTTAAGGAACGATGGGCTCTTTCCACTGCCAACTGTGGGGAGAGTTTCGGAGAGTCAAGAACTGACAGCAGCATGTGCTCCACAAAGTCTTCCATGGGATCATTAATATTGTCCTCGGGTACACCTACTATGCGCAGATTATTGCATCTTGAACTGGATTCTAAATCATCGTTCTTTTTTTCCAATGCCAACACCTGAGTGGAGAGCGAGGAGACCGTGGCTCGCAGGGAACCCAGCTCATCTACGGTGGCACCTACCCTTACCTCAACCTCTGCCACCCGACCATCAGTTTTCTCAATATGTGCCTTTATGGATGAGATGGTGCCATTCATATCGTCCAGCTTGGTGTGTAGAGTTGTGAACCCCTCACAGATGTATTCTAGCATCTTCTGTGAGTCATCAGAGGCAGGTGTGGCCGATGTTGTAGGGGCCTCATCAAGTGTCTCAGTTGCTGACTTAGCTGGTGTCTTTGTGTACATGTTTAGGGAGCACTGTTTCTTCCCAGCACCTGCTCCCTTGGTCATGGTGTAGGTGGGTGGGGGACCTGGGAGTCTGGTTTGGTGTGGGTGGCTAGCGGTGTCAGAGTGCTATTGCCACTTTGTGTGTGGTAGGATTTCCGGGACCGCCCTGGTCAGTTCAACGAGAGACCTGCGTTAGGGCCTCTAAGGTAAGTTATGGCTCTGGCCCTTCTGGGGGGGTTGTGAGTATATTGTCGTCGAGGTCGTGTCCCCGCCCTATCTGTTGAGGTTGTCACGCCAAGTGCTGAGGTTGGAAGTCTCGCTTGATTGTGTGCGGGGTAGCCGAATGGTTCGGGACGGGCAGGGGCAGTGGGTATGGCTCAACCTGTGGCGGTCTCCTGTAGGGTGCCAAGTCTGGGGTTTGATTAATTCTGAGGAGGGTGCTCAAGTTCCAGTTCACCCGGGTGGTAGATGGTGGGGGGGAGGTTCCTCGTACCTCAATTGCTCCCACCGCTAAGTGAGAAGTCGGGGTGCTCCCAGTGGCGCGGGCGGGAGCGAGTAACGACTGTAGGTATTGACTCTTTATGTGCTGGCAGCTTTCAATCTGGTGTAATAGGCTGCAGTTATGGGCACAATCACTGTTCAAAAACACCCCCGTGGGCACCGCCAGGCCCAGCCACCCCACCAGCACCCTACCGTGTTCTGCAAACAGTAGGTGTCCTCCGTCGGCGGGGGGGCGTTGAGGTGCGGGATGCCAGCGCGAGCACCACCGCAGTGCCGCGATATCTCAACATCGTACCGGGCTAGCACTTCACCTGTCTACCGGGCCCCCAACAAGGGAGCAGGACAGGAGCTGAAGATGCCCGGGGTCCAGCGGCGTCCGCCCGCACCCGCCACAGACACCCATCACGATCGGGTGCCTCCGGTGATTCAGAAGGGGGGCGCCAGGAAGCAGGTGCACATCGAGGGCCAGGTCGCCCCTCCCCCTCACAGGCTGCCGCGCCGTGGCTCCCAGCAATTCGGCTGGCCGCGGCTCTTGGAAACACTGTGCAGGGAGTGCCTGCAAGCTCCCCCGCTGATGTTGCTCACCGTCTTTTCTCTGCAATCATTGGATCGGAGGATCCGTGGGTCAGCAGGGGCAGACTTGAGGGGTCTGTCCACAATATGTAGGGAGATGGAAAGAGTGTTATCAATATAAGGCGGTTATATTTGGAATCAGGATCTCCCCAGTCCGGAGCTCTGCACTCAGGCTGCCAGTTCCATCAAGCGCAACAGCGCCCCCCCAAGTGCCCCATTATTAATGGAATGTGGGGTAGAACTCATTATCTATCAATTGGTCTGCAAACCAGTCTTCTACGGGGTTAGTCTATGGGGATCTCTAGAGCTTCGAAATTAACAAGAAGGGCCTGCTGAATTATCCGGGAGGAAGTTCTCTGCAATGGCCGAGGCACGTAAGGCACCAACTTAAAACGTTGGGCTTGGAGGAAATTTGGTGGAATCCTCTAAGCATGGCTACTAGTTCGAAAAGAGATGTTAGGTTGGCTGCCAAACATGATATTCAGGAATGGCTTATAAGTTTGTGCTTAAATTTACAACTGAGGTTGGATTAACTCTCCTCGAAAACTGACCAAGGTGGGGTGAGACACCTGGATCTAATAACCCCAGCATACGTTCACCCTTTGTGCCTGTCATTCAGGATTGGTAGTCTCTAGGTCCAGGAAAGTCTTTATTGCATGATTTGTCTGATTGGGTGTTTAACAAAACCCTTTCTCTGTTTGCTGTCTTTTTGAACCTCTGAACCAGAGTCCATTCATCTTCTGAATCAGAGCTGCTATTTGAACTCCATTCCAGGTCTTCTAAACGCTCCCTATCTCCATGAGATTGGGAATACTTCCTAAATCATGAGATCTGGACTCGCCTCTGCCGCCATGAACTCCCAGGTTTACTTTCCCTGTTGTCACTTTTAGGCACAGGATATAACACAGTCTCTTCTTTAGACTGTTGCCAATGGGTACTATCCATTCACCAGAATATGTGGAGGTTTTTATAATAACCATCTTAGGCTGAAACTTTGGCTTTTTGTTTTCAGTGACACGTGTCAGGTGGTCTCTTTGCAATCTCATTTTCCCTAAACTTTTTTCATCATATAGGTTTTCAGGGACAGAAGTACTCACAGGACTATTTTTGGTATCCCGTGTCACACTAGTCCGGCTGCCTTCCCTTCTGTTTGGAACGTCATCAAGGTCAGATAAGTACTGGCCTTCCTGATCAGGTCGGCTAGGAATAGGCAAGTCTAGCTATCTCATGTTTCCCTGTTCTCTATGAGTGGTATACATGAGGTCAGTTCCAATCTGTACATGGGATGTTATAAGCAACTGGCATGAGGTCCTTGATGGGAGAGGCATCTCTCCTTGATCGTAGCACCCTATCCCATACCATGATTGGTCAGGGTGTCTCAATGCCTGTTTATATTCTGGGATTTGAGTATTTAATTTCCCACAGCTGTTTCTCTCTGCTAGGATTTCATGCTTATATTCAGAGAGTGGAATTTTTAACTCTGAGACTAATGCCTGGCTGGCTTCAATGGCACTGCTCTGAGCCACCAATCGATCCTTTATTTCCGCTACTACATATCGAAGGATTTCATATTCTCTTTGAGAGTCTTGTGTTGTGCGCGATTGTTCAAGGCACTTTTCTTTCAAGCTGACGAGTTCTCTCTCTTGAGTATCTCTACTCTGTGCTGCCTGAAATAGGTCAGCTTCTGCTTGCCTCAAACACTCCCTAAGCTCCATTCCTTCTTCCCTGATTCTGGTCAGTTCCTTAAACTCAGGCTGACTATGGTGGCCCCCAATGAACACAGGATACTGGACTGAGGTAAAGGTGTTTATTCTGACACCTTGCATAAACGGGGGAAGAGTTATTGTCCAGAAAAGGAGGGTAATACTCACAGTTCAGTATTGTTACAGCAGTGCAGTTGGCTTCACTGCACTGAATGTACAGTGGATGCTATTTACATCCCCTGCCTGCTAGAGCTCCCATGAGGCTTGTCTTCAGCCATGGAAATATACTCTGCAGCTGCAGGGATCTGCTTGTGGAGCAGACTTCAGTTTGAGAGCTGTTTCCCTTATTTATTGGGAGCGCCGCGGCCCGACTGTCCTCCTGGTGCCTCACTCCAACTCTCCCAATTTTCGGCCCGTTGCACGCATTCCGTGCGTAGTATTGCAAGATCTTGGCTCTGCAAGATCTCGCGTGATAGGTCCTCATACACCTCCTTACATTGGAAAAGCTTGGTCCAAGTCCATGATAAAGTATGTGAATCTGGTTGGCTTCCTTCTTACACGTTGGGGTCGGTTCTGATCAATGGCTGCCTTGGGGAAATGGGTGGTGATGCTGCATGTGTCGCTTGGGGTTTGGTCTGCTGAGGTTGCTTCTCTGTGCGGTTCACTAGCCCGGGTGCGGGGCTCATGAGGACACCCTCACTTTGTTTTTTTTCCCTTACCTCTGTTTCTTGCTGTTGAGGGCTGTTGGCTAATTCCCATTGGTCATTGCCATCTCCTATTCCCATGGAGGTGCATGCTGTTGACGCCCTTTTCTTGTATACGGCCAGCCTTCACTGGTATAAACGTGGTTGGTGCCTTTCTGTTTGACCTCTATGGTTTTGCTGTATTTGGAGCCTTTTAAAATGTCTTCGGGGGGCAGGCATATTTTCACCAAGTCCCCTTCGTTGACCTCTGTATGATGTGCTGCTCTGTGCTTGTCTCTCTGAGATGTCAAGATATGTAATCTAAACACGATCTCGCTCATGTCGATGTCGTCGTCCTGTTTGACCTTGTGTAGCCACAGTGGTACCAGTGTGGATGTGGCCCTTCTCCCTCGTAACATCTGAAACAGAGATACGCCGGTAACGGCATTTGGCGTTAATTGATCCGCCGCCATGGCCTCTTTGACGGTCTTGCAGGGATCATGCCTGATGCATATGCCAGTTGTAAGGCTCCTTTAACAAATCAGTTTGCCTTTTCTACTAGCCCATTGACTAGTGGGTGATATAGGCTTGCTCTCAATTGCTGGATATTGTGCTTCTTGAGAAAGCTTTCCATGTCTCTGCAAACTAACTGAACTCCATTGTCCATCACAATCTCTTTAGGGAGTCCTTCTCTTTGGAAGACGGAACTGAGTACTTCAATGACCGAGCCCGTGGTGATGACTGGCACAAATTCAACATTCCACCCACTAGGACAGATAGTCCACCATGACAACCCTGTACTTGCTGTTGCTCGACATACCCTCCAATGGGCCAATGAAGTCCAGCCCTATTTTATGCCACACACCAGCTGGAATTTCTGACGGTATCATGGGTGCTTGCCTCATTTTTAGCCCTTTGTCGCTGTCTGCGCATTCATGTCATCTGTCGATCATTGCCCTCACTTCTTGGTCCATTCTGGGCCTCCAGCATGCGTTGCGCACTCTGCGTCATGTCATATTGCTGCCTAGATGACCTGCATGAGCTCTAAATGAGCTCTACATGGTATCACTTTGCGGATTCCTCTTGGGGGAATTACTTTTTAGGCTCTCATTACTAGGCCAACAATTTCTGCGATCTCGACGTTGACCTACCAATATGGTCACAGATCTTCTGGGATCGCTCTCTCATTTGGCCAACCTTTGCTGGCCTATTCTACTCGGCCCAGGACATCACTGTGTCTCATTTCTTTCTTCCAATGAGAATCGATCAATTCCATAAAGGCCTTGTTTCTTAGGTCTCCTATGAATGCTACAACATATTCGTCTTCCAGGAATGTGGTGCCCACGGTACTTTCGTGTGGGCATTCTTCCAGCCGGCAATATGGTGATCTCATACCTGTACTCTTGCAGTTTGGCTGCAATTCTTGCTAGGCGTGGTGTTGCTGTCTTTGTGCCCCAGGGGCTCAACATTTGCACAAGAGGTTTGTGGTCAGTGACTAGGCGGAACTTGGTTCCCCAAACGTATGACCTGAAGTACTCCATGGCCAAGGCACACGCCAGCATCTCGTTCTCGACTGTGGAGTAGTATTTCTCTGAAATAGACATTGCTTTTTACGTGAAGGCAACTATGTTTTCGGTATCTCCCCTTTTTTGGGTCAGGGTGGCGCCCAAGCTGTACACTCTGGCATCTGTTGTTATGTATGTTTCCCATTCGAGAACGGTTTCAGATATGGGGCATGTATGATTCTCTTCTTGAGTTTGGTGAAGGCCTCAATCTGCTGTGATTCCCACGTGTACTCCGATCCTTTCCTCAAAAGCTCTCTCAAGAGGGACGTGATTTCAGAAAATGTGGGAATGAATTTCACGTGATACTCCGCGAGACCCAAGAATGACCAGAGCTTATCTTTTGAGGTCGGCTGGGGCATCAACTATGGCTTGGAGCAGGTTTTTCTTTGAGCTTACCTCCTTCTTTCGTGATTCGGCAACCCCTTGCACTCTACTTCACATGCTCCAATTATGCATTCCTCATTGCAAAGTTGGACTCCTACACTCTGTAGCTTGCTTAGGACTGCTCTCAGCACTCTGTCATGTGTTTCTGCATCTTTGGCATACACAAGGATGTAGTCCTGGAAGTATGACAAGTTGTCGATGCCGTGGAGCAATGAGTCCATAATTCTTTGAATGCTGACACGGCGGATGATAACCCAAATACATTTGTGTGTACTGAAATGTGCCGAATGGCGTGATGAATGCTGTGAGTGGACACAAGGCCTTGTGTAGGACAATCTGATGGTAGGCATCATGCATATAATGTTTTGAGAAGATTTTTGCTTCCTTAACCATTAGTATAATTTCGTTCGATGCTGGGCAAAGGAAAACTGTCTGTGACCACCTCCAAATTGAGGCTGCGTAGATCTATGCACATTCTCAAGTTGTTGGAGGATTTTTTATTTATCAGGACCACTGGGCTTAGCCATTTGGAGGACTCAACGGTCTCAATTGTAACTTCATTGACCGTTTTGTGAAGCTGGGATTCCAGGGCTGATCTTGCTGTCACTGGAATGGGCCTGAACTTGTGTTTGACTGGCAAGGCATTGGATTTTAAGTGGATTTTGTGCACGTAGTTTTTTATTTTTCCGGCTGTTTAGGAGAATAACAAGGGGAATTCATTTCTTAGATCTGATGCTCCTCCTGAGGATGCCAGCAGCACCTGTTTGGCAGTGCTGGGGTCTAACCGGATGCTCAGTTTGTGCTGCTTGTCTCATCCCTGAACTGCAGGACCTTCAGTCGAGAAGTAGACTTTTGTTGTGGTGCAGCTGTCCTCAAATTCGAGTTTAGCCTTGATGTAGCGCAAGAGGTCTATGGTGGCTCCCCAGAAGACTGTGGGCTTTTGCTTGGTGCTTCTAATTTCGACCAAGTCATGTCCCACCCCGTTTTTGTATGTCTGGATGAGCAAGATGGTCAGGCCATGACGCGTGTTTCATTTCCAACCACTTTCACTATGCAATAGAGTTTCTCCCTTCTAGCCTGAGGTTGGTTTACCACATCAGCCTATCGTCTGGTTCTTCCTCATCGCTTATTCCTCTGTCTCCTTCGACATGGGTGACTTTCTTTTCCTGCCACGTGCAGGCTACAGTAACATGACCAAATCGCTTGCACTCGGCGCATACTTTGTTCCTTGCGGGACAGTCTCCATCGTTAGCCAGATGCTTGGTGCTATCACATCTGTAATACTTTCGGGAATCTCTCCACTTCGGTCCTTTCCCTTTGGTAGCTTCTCACAGCCAGTCTCTGCGCCCCTTCCATTTCACAGCTGCCATTTTGGATGTGGGCGAGGGTCCACCAACTTCTCTGCATCTGTTCGACGTTTCCTCCACTGCTCTGACTTTTTGAATGGCCTTGTCAAGGTCCAGCTTTTTCGCTTGGATGAACTTGTCCTGGACTTTGTGGGAATTGGTATGGACCACCAACATGTCACAAATGACATGCTCCACATTGTTCCTGAATCCAGACAAGGCCACCAGTTCTCTCATTCTGGTGATGTAATCATGGACTGGTTTGGTTCCTTCTTGTTTTTTCGTGTAGAACTAGAGTCTGTAGAGGACCACATTTTCTTTGTTGGAAAACCTGTTAAATATGCAGTGGATCCCTTCCTTGTAGACATAATCGCCTTCGTCTACAGGGGGCACAGCCTTCAAACCTGCGAATATGCGCTGCCCTTCATCCCCCACAGCATTTAGTAGCATGGCCTTTTGCCTGGCCGGTGAATAGCCTGTGCCTTCCAACACCTTCAGATATGTAGAAAACAGTGGCTCCTATTGTTGCCAGGGTATGGCAGGCATGCTGGGGGGTTGGAGGAAAACGGGAGGTGGTGTGGCGCCCTGCATGATTGCAGCGTGGTGTTAGACTCACCTGGTCTCCGCGGGGGCGTTGGGGCACGGTTGGAGCCCTCCCTGGACTTGGCTCCCATGGATCAGCTTTCTCCCCCAGCCACTGTGTTATCAAGGATCCAGGATACTGGTTCTGCTCCTGAGAGGGAATGAGAGACAGTGAAAATGGCGTGGTGACGTCAGGATTCCCCTCAACCGTTTCGTACCAGAAGATTGTGAGCAAGAGTTTGCCCATGTAGGCTCACCTGTTTTTATTTAAAGATTAGCTATCTGTCCTGCTTTCTTCCAGCAGGGGCACTGTAGATAGACCTGGTTGCGTCACTGGTCCTTGGCATGAAGGTCCAGACCGGCTGCAACCATTCCGTCATGAAGGTAAGTTTTGTAACTATGATTATTTTTTGTATTGATTGTGTTAATCTTCCTCCATGATTATTGTCCGTAACCAAATATTGTCCTTTCCCTCTCCCTTAGGTATGAAGATGACCCAGGAACGTGTGATGACAAAGTCTACTCCGGGGAAGCTACCAGAGGTAAGTGGCCTCTATTTGAAGCTCTCTGCTTAGAGGATGAAAGTCTATGCAAGTGCTAACCTTGTGTTTCCTTTCCCTTTGCAGGTGCAAATGATTGGTGCTTGATGGGCGGTTTCCGAACTCCTACAGGCGGCTGGAGATGAAGATCCCTGAGGATGGCGCGTTGGGAGAAGATCCTGTGTTGATGGAAGTTCGGGACGGGCGGCACTCTTGAGGGGCTGCACATTCAAGTAAGATATGCACGTGGCTGCAGAAGGGGGAAGCGATAGCAGCGCTTCTAGCAATGGTGGGGCTGACCCAGGTAAGATGCGTGCGTAGTTACAGAAGTGAAGCAATGGCGTGGCTGACTCAGGTAAGATGCGCGCGTAGCTGCAGAAGTGAAGCAATGGTGTGGCTGACCTCAAGGTAAGATGCTGGAGGGTTCTGCAGTCGGAGGATACACGTGCTGAAACAGGTAAGGTCTTCTGAGTGGCGGTAAGCGTTACGCTGCTCTAGAAGACTAACACGAAGCGCCAGCATGCGGGTGGGGCCGGTTTATATAGCCTGGCCCCAGCCACTCCCTTTAGGCCCCGCCCTGAGGCCCCATCTTGCCACTCCTCCTGCCTTCTGCACGTGCCTTCCATGCATTGCTGGGGCCCCGCCCTGGCCAGATGCACGTGCCTTCAAAAGTCTGTGTGCAAAGCACACTTTATAATGAGCTTGGTGCCATTGGGACCCTGTGGGATGTGAAGTAACTGGTCAATGACCAGTGGCCATGACACCTGGGTTGTTTCTGGTCCTCGTTGCCAATTATGTTGTGGCCCCCAATGAACACAGGACACTGGACTGAGGTAAAGGTGTTTATTCTGACACGTTGCATAAACGGGGGAAGAGGAATTGTCCAGAACAGGGTGGGTAGTACTAACAGTTCAGTCCTGTTACAGCAGTGCAGTTGCCTTCACTGCACTGAATGGACAGTGGATGGTATTAACATCCCCTGCCTGCTAGATCTCCCACAAGGCTTTTCTTCATCCATGGAATTACGTTCTGCAGCTGCAGGGATCCGCTTGTGGAGCAGAATTCAGTTTGAGAGCTGGTTCCCTTATTTAGGAGGAGCGCTGAGGCCCGACTGTACTCCTGGTGCCTCTCTCCAACTCTCCCGGGTTTCAGGCCCGTTGCGTGCTTCCCGCATGTAGTCTCGCAAGATCTTGGCTCCGCAAGATCTTGCGTGATAGGTCCTCACACTGACCCTTTTCTAACTGCATTTTCAACATAAATCATCTTTCTCTTTGATCAGCTGTAATTTTTGGTGCTTCTGAATATTTAAACCCTGATGCATTTTTATTGTAATCCTGTTGTGCGCCAATCTCTTTTTTGATGAACTGACTGTTTTCATGTTTTAGTTAATTATGGACTGTTTACAGGCCAAAATCTGCTCTAACAGTACCCTATTGTCACTGGTTTGATCATCCACCTTGTGTTGAGGTCGGATCTCCGTGATCCGACCGCGGCTGATTTTGCATGTGAAATGTACGAACCACAAAAGGTTTGTACATTTCCCATGCAAACACACGTTCAAAACCCCTACATACCCACATCCCCACCCACACCCACGACACACCCACGACACACCCCACAAACAACCCTGCCCACACCCCCAACATATCCACACCCCACTTACCTGTCATTGCGTTGCGCTGTGTCCCTGTGTCCCTGTGTCGCAAGTTCCCTTTCACTTCCGTGATCGGGAACCAGCGCCGCAGGGTCCTTTTCTTTTTCTTTTTTTTCTTTTCAGTAGCTGTACCCACAACCCCTGCTCACTATACTGTAAAGTACACCCCCGCAGCCCTTGTTTTCTTTTTTTCTTCTTTTTTCGGGTGTGCTGCAGGGTTGTCCCCCGCAACACCCCGCTCACTATACCACACAGTATAGTGAGCGGGATGTTGCAGGGACACCCCCACAGCACCCGCAGTCTTTTTTTTTTATACTTACCTACAATGCTACCACCAAAGGTTCGAACATTTGGTGTTCGATCCTTTGGTGGTAGCATTTTTCGGACTTTTTGTACGGTCGGACCTTTTGTTTTTGATCCGATCGTACAATTCCGTTGAGGTCTGCATAAGTTTTCCACACACTCTTTATGTGTGTCCTGGAGAGTAGAGAACTGCATTTCTCGATCCACACTCTCTTGTTGATGTATTTTTAGCTCAATGAGGTTTTCATATTTGAGCTCTAAAATATATCTTTGCAGTTCCTTATCTTCCAATTGCACAAGTGATTACTGAGCCGTTTCAGGTCTCCAGTATGATCTAGCATACATATATTTCAATTTCTGTTCGATTAATTGCAAATCAAAATATAACTGAGCTGTGAGTTTGGCCATTTTAGTCTACTCCTCACACGCATTTTGTGTCATGTAAAACTCCTCTAGAGCTTTATGTAAGATCCTATTATCGTGCCAACTGTCAGCGCCTATTTATGTAATCTCTTGTATTATTCTAGCATGTCGCCTTCCCAGGCAATTCTCCTTGACTAAATAACTTGGCTAAGAGCTGTTTCCTGGCATCTCCTATTTCAATGCTACTCATCTTAAAAAGGTTTTTTTTGCAACCTTACAATCTCTCTCTCTAAGCAGGCACAAAAACCTTACACTGTTTCCCTGCTAGATTTCAAAGAGCAAAACCCATTCAGATTACTTTTGCATTACACTGAACAATCTTATTCTTCTGTACACCTCCTTGACTCTCAGGAGTCAAGTCGGCAGTGGTAAACAATTGCATGAACAATCTGCATGACACCTTACCGACGTTGCACTAAAATGACTGGCCTGCTAACAATGCATTTGTCATGAATCAGAGCTAGATACTGGCCACAAGCCCCCATTTATAAGTTAGGGATATTTATGCAGCCACCAACGCTGCAGGGAAATCTTTATCTCCTGAATCAATAGAGCCTCATTAATATTTCTTTTTGGTTCAATCTAGTCCTGTATGTGGTGTGTATAATACCCCGTAGGCTCCACACCCCTGTGCCACAGATAAGCCGAGAAGTAGTCCCGTGTACAGAAAGAATACATATTTATTAAGGAATCGCAACACACGCCCCTCTGTGCACTTTACTTTTCTGACAATTCAAGTTTTACGAATTAAAATCCCCAGGGGTTGTGGATAATTCAAAACACCCTGACCACATTTACAGTCAAAACACTTTGCTTGCGGTTCAAATTTAATGACATGTAGCATCTTGAAACATGACTAGATCATAAGCCTGGCACTCCTAATATGAAGATTAATTTACATAATATGCAAAACTTGTCTATTGGCAACACCAATTTCACACATGCAGCATTTTGTATTTTTAATGTTCTTGCGCACTTGTAAATGCTAGCAGTTCTGTTCAACTTAATCACATGTCAAAATGTATTTGAGTGGTGCTGTGCTCTTAGCAATGCTGGCAGTTTTATAACACAACAAGCTTTTCAAGCTTTTCAGAAGACACACTTTTGATGTATATTTGCACCCTCTTTTCTTTCACCACTATGCAAGGCAACATCTTCATTCTCCCAGGAGCCACTTTCTCACTCCAACAGAAGGTGTTTTTTAAAATCAGTGACTCCACTTTTTAACTTTGGGAAGACCCAGTCGTTTCGCAGCATACAAACCCAGGAATTCAGTTGGTCATTTGGACCCCCTCTGCTTTAAGACAGGGTTCAGGGGAATGGGAAGTGGTAGGGAATTGCATGTTTAATGCACCCCTTCCTTTAGGGAATATTGGGGTTGGCAAAAATAAATAAGAGTACCCAGTTACGTTGCAGAATATTTTAATCCACACTGGGAGCAATGTTGTTAATTTCGAATTTCAACAAAATTACCCAGTGTAATCTGGCAAATTCAGAATCAAATACATTAACATTTAATAAAAATACTAAGGATCTACTTTGTGTGCCCACCCACTCAATAATGGGAACACTATTCAATCAAACAGATCCCCACCAAGCTTGGTGCTGATTGACAAGTGCACTCATAAATATCTTTGGATTTGCGCTCAGGAAAAAGGACATTAAGACACAGGTCATCTAATGGGCACAGGACCTGGACCAATCAGAATCCACCATCAGCAATGGATATTCTCCAGACTCCATGCCTATACTTTGCCTCTCCTTGACCATAGATCCCAGCCTCTGTCCCTTACTGAAATCTTATCAGCACTTCTAAACAACGAAGTTTCAGGCTGTCTCCCTGATTTTCATTGTGTGTCCGCTTACAAATCTTAAACCACGCCCACATAAATGTATACATGATGACATGTTGCTCATTGGTAATAAGTTTTGATTGGACAACTCTCTTCCATCCCTTTTGCAAGCCTAGCCCCTTCTCTTTTGATTGGTCCCTTCAGTTACCAAGCCCACATTTGGGGAGAGATAATGCCACCCCTGTTTTACACATTTCAATTTTACCATAAAAAACTCTAACAAGGCAAATATTTGTACTTTACAGTTGAGCATAACAATATGGATATATTTGGGGTCCCCTCATCATGTCGGATTTATTGAACTATATTCTGTCATGGCACGATGTTGCAAGTTTGACTTTTTTGCCCTGATTTATGCAAAAATTATAACAGATATATAATTTATTAAGCTATCACCTCACCGAATATCTGCTGTATACATTTTTTGAGGAGCACAAAACACATTTTCGGTTGTAACTTTAGTTCCCAAGGTAGAATTATGAGGGGGTACTCTTAGAAGAACAAGCTATTCATAAGCTTTTCAGTGATGATTGGGTTATTTTTCTGGGCAATACGGATCTAAAGAAGATAGACAAGATATGATTCTCAATGTAAATATAAAGCTAAATAATTACATGTGTATGATTAAGCAATCAAAGAGCACACCACTCTTCCTATGACCCATATGCAGGTCTGGACTCTGGCCTTGTTGACTCAAGCCTGCAGGCTAATGGATGATCTCTTTGCTTATCTTGAAAGGCGGATGATATTAACCCATCCTCCATGCTCCTGGGCCACTTTCTGTAGCACATAACCTGTCATTTAGGGCTTGTGCTACTCCATGAAACACATTTCAATACATGTATTTTTTAGATTGTACTCCCATTAACATAATCTACTGTTTAGCTAAGGAGTCATCTGTTCACCTCACAAACCCTTAGTCGGACACAAGCTATGTCTATTTTCTTGGCTCTCTGAGCTTCAAGGAGATCTTCTTTCAGATACAGATAGGGGCAGGTTATGCAATGCCTGGGCATTCAAATCTCATGTGAAATGTTATTTTGGGCCAAACCAGCATTTCTTTTGCACAAAACTCACTTTGAATCTTACAATTACATCACACATGAGGCCTTCTTTTTATCTTTTAAATAGTTATATCTTGCCATCAATGTTCATTTTCCCATCAGGATTTATTCACATTACTCTGATGAGGGCCATTTGGTTTCTGTGTGTTCATTGTTTTAGGCTGAAAACTGCACACACTTCCATGATAGTTGTTTCTGCTTTTGCAAAGTTTTATATTCAATGAAAAGTAGGCCTTTGGTTTTGGGCCTTATCATTTCAGAACATGGCCCATTTAGTTTTGTTCATACTCTTTCTTACTCTGTAACAGCATTTTGATGTGGGACCGTTGGGAATGAAATGCTGCCCTTTTGTCTGTCAGACTTTAGTGTATTTGCCAATTGCCCAGGATTTTTAGGCCCAGTGTACCCAAATGCAGTTTCTTTTTTGTCTGGGGCTGGGTGAACCCCACAATTCATTCACACCAGGCTGATAAAAGCTACAGTACACATTAGTGTGCAGGTCATCATCAAGTGTGCTTTACACTGCCCCTACACTTTACGCTCCAGACTGATTTTTAAGGCAATAGTCAATCAGAAGCAGTATTTGTGCCTGATACTATAAGAAGCAATGGCCCTCATTACGACCCTGGCGGTAAGTAAGCTACATTACCGCCATGGCGTAATCATCGTTTACGCCATGGACCGATGGCGTAAAGAGCGCCATATTCCGACCCATCGCGCACGAGCATTACGCCATGGCGGTAATGTAAACTACGCCATGGCGTAAACAGCCCTTACCGGCATCGAATGCCGCGCTGGGTGACCTACCGCCACCCATCATAGTGCCGACCGTAATCAGCGGGCCCCGTAATTAGCGGGCCCCGTAATTAGCGGTCACCGCAAATAAGCGGAACCGGAAGTAGCGTCATCGCGGCGGGACGGGAAAGAGCACAGCGCCCATCTTTAAAAACACAATCCATTGCCATCCCACCCAACCACACTACATTCGACCCTGAAACCCTGTGAATCCCATTACCCACCCATTTCCTCACCTAACCATGCCAAAAGTTGTTCAAAAAGCCTGCGACAGGCAGCGGCAGGACCGCTTCAGTCGCGAAGAACTGACTATGCTGGCAGAAACGCTGCAGGAGAAGGCAGACGTCGTCTTCTCATCAGAGATGACGAGACCAGCCATAGCCCGGAAAAAAGCAGTATGGGAACTCGTGGCACAGCGCGTCAGTGCCGTAGGTACCACCCCACGCACAGCCAGACAGTGCCGCAAGAGGTGGGATGACCTCCGGCTCCGAGTAAGGGGTATACTGTCAGCAAACCGCAACCTGGGACTGGCAACTGGCGGTGGAGCAGACTCCCCACTGAAGATGCAGCCATGGGAGGAGACATGTGCCTCATTGATCGGCATAGAGTGCATCGAGGGCGTAGGCAGAATGGAGAGAGGAGCCCCGACATCAGGAGACACAGGTAGGTGCCTCCAAATCAGCCTTGCAAAACACCCTGAATCACACCTACATGGGAATCACAATGTCGCCCCATATGGCAAACGCAACACATCAGCAGAAGACCCACACCCTGCACACATGCAGCATGTACACTCTACAGCAGGCACACACATTCCTGCATGCTCAACCCACCCAAAAGGGAGACAACCTGTATGTCACGGCCTACAAAGTCCACCATCTATCCATCTAAACCATGGCACTCATCACAATGCCTGCTCAATGTCCGCTGAACCATCAATAACACTTTCCCTCCTCTGCTCCACCACAGGCTCACACTCGGACACCGGCAGGGACGAGAGTGGCACCACCCCAGCCAAGAAGACCAGGACAGAGGGAAGAGGCCACCAACCATCCACCTCTGCTGGACCCATCGCCAACCCACAGCAGGCCAATATTCCTGTTGCTGAACAGCCCAGGGCAGCAATTCCCCCGAGGAAAGGGACATGATGGCACCCACGGCAGACCCACAACCACTGCTGCCCACTGAGGGTATCGTGTCTGCGGGGAGCAGTACAGTCGGGGAGACTGCAGCCATCGCAGCCTGTTCTGACAGCGATGTGGCGAATGGGGATGATGACATGGAAGGTCCCCCCCACACCCAATTTACCTCCCCACACCTGTCCCCATGTAGCCTCCATGGACAGGACACACAGGGGCAATCCCCTGGAGGTTCATGGCCAGCCACTCCAAGCCCAGTGGGAGTAGGGGAGGAGGGGAGTAGTCCTATTGGGCCTGCAACTGCAACCCCCATTGTGCCTGATTACAGCCAGGTGCTGGACCAAATATCAGCGAGGCAAGAACAACTGGCGTCAATCCTAACGCAGCATGTTGCTGATTGTGGAGGTGCCAGTTCAGGCATGGAGAGGTGTGCTGACAGCATCAAGGCAGCCATCCATTCAGCAAGCACGAACATATGCACGGAACTAGCCGCAGTGCGGAATATGATTAGTGAACTGATACGGACAATCATGGACACACGGCGTACCGAGCAGGCCGGTACCTCCTCAGCTGCAAGTTCGGCCCCATCCAGCCCCGTCCGCAGGTCATCCAGGACCCGGAGGAGTACAGGCAGGGGGGCCCCAGGTTCCGGGACAGGGGGCTGGCAATAGTGCCCGCACAGTGGACCACTAAAACATTACCCACTTCACCACAGGCACTGGCACTCCTTTGCAGGGATTTCTGGGGGGAGGGGGAGGGGGATTGGGTGTGTTGGGGTGTTCATGGGGGAGGGGGGATTGGGTGTGTTGGGGTGTTCAGGGGGGAGGGGGGATTGGGTGTGTTGGGGTGTTCAGGGGGGAGGGGGGATTGGGTGTGTTGGGGTGTTCAGGGGGAGGGGGGAATGGGTGTGTTGGGGTGTTCAGGGGGGAGGGGGGATTGGGTGTGTCATATCTTTTCAGGAGCACAATACACTTTTACGTTTATCACAAACCAAATGTGTGGACATTGCTCATTGTGTATGTGTGCTTTATTGTTGTACATTCTACAGTGTGCCTATACCAGGCACACACAGTGCCCCAAGTGTCGTCCACATGTTACACGCACACGCAGTGTGTGCTAGAAGCATTGGTCAATGAGATTCTGACGCATTTCACGGCCCTCCTGTGCATCGCTGCCTCCTTGAGGTGCTGCCCCATCCCCACCCTCATCATCCTCATCATCAGGTGGTTGCAGTTCTGCGTCAGGGGGCAGAGGCACGTTACGTCTGACGCACATATTGTGTAGCATGACACATGCCATGACGATCTTCGCAACCTTCTCATGGCGGTACAGGAGTGCCCCGCCAGACCTGCTGAGGCAGCGGAAACGCGCCTTCAGTAGGCCAAAGGCCTGCTCTATCACCACACGGGTACGTGCATGGGTACGGTTGAAGTCCTCCTCATGCTGGTTCTGTGGGTTCCGGACTGGTGTAAGGAGCCACCTCTTCAGGGGATAGCCTGCATCACCTGTAAATGGGCAACAATGTATGTGTCAGGAATGAGATTGCTTTCTGAACATGACGCGCCACCATGCCTTGCATTCAACTGTAACTTTGCACCAGATTCAGTTGTGCTAATGGATTCACACCATGCAACCGGTATATGTTCATGGCTCTCATGTACTGTTTTGCATGCCAAGACACAATGCAGGGGGGACAATTGCCTTGTGAGTGCCCATCCACTGTGTCCGTTCAGGCCGTTAGTTTATGTGACCTGGCACGTGTCCTGTGAGGTCAATGCTCACATGATTGCAACATTGCTGTCTGGCTCATTATGACCCCAGGGAACAATACTGGTGTCAATGGGGGGAGTTTGTGGGTCTTGCTGTCTTTGTAGTGGTGCATTGATGTTCCTGTCCGACATGTGCCTCCTTTGTGCACAGTTATGGGGGACAGGCCTTTCAGTTGATGGTGTTTGGTGACGTGCATGTAGGTGCGTTCCTTTGGAGTCAATGTGGTCACATTTCGTACAATGCACTTGCAGATGGTTGTGTCATGGTTGGGGTACACTTTCATTCACATGTTAGGGCTGATTAGATCAGGCATCATGTACACTGTTGTCAGATGACGTGAGTGCTGCCTCAGGGTATGATCTGGCTACTGCTAGTCGCAGCCATGTGACGTATGCATCATTCCCCCCCCCTTTCTGCCAGGTGCAATATGCATTGGTACGTCGATCACCTACACACTTCGCATTTCCATGCTCATGACATTAGACTCACCGAGTAGGCAGGATCTTGGGCCTGCATGTCGCTCCATGTAGCGTGGTATTGTGGAGTTCCGAAGGACCATTGAATCATGCGTTGATCCGGGGAATCGGGCACAACAATGTGTGAAGATCTTGTTGGAGTCGCAGACCATTTGCACGTTGATTGAGTGAAATAGTTTACGGTTGCGGTATGGTACCTCCATGGCATGTGGGACCACCAATTCAACATGGGTGCAGTCGATGGCACCAATGCAACCAGGTATGCCAGCTAGTGCATGGAAACCCACTTTGGTGTTGGCAATCTCCTGGGCAGACCGTGGCAATGAGATGTGGTCGTCTGTGTGCTTGAGGAGGGCATCGAGCACTTGGATCAGTGTACGTGAGAATAATGGTTGGGATATGCCATGCAAGTGGCCCACTGTGTGCTGGTAGGTGCCTGTGGCCAGGAAGTGGAGCACGGACACGACCTTCAGTAGGGGCGGGATGGCGGTGGGTGTTTCTATCATGCTGACGATGTCGTTGTGTATCATGTGCACAATGTTGGTGATGGTGTCCCGGTCCAGTCGGTACAGGGTGTGGATCTGCTCTGCGGTGAGGTTGAATGGACTGGATCTGATGTGTGGGATTGGGGGCTGCCTGCGTGGTGCCACTGGCTGTGCTGGTGGGGCTTGCTGGCCCTGCCTTGCCCTCCTTCTCCTCCTGCATCTCCTCTGTGCAGGTTGTTGTTGTTGTTGTTGTTGTTGTTGTTGTTGTTGCAGTTGTAGCACTCGCATTGCTATCAGGTCCTCCAGCCCCAACATTGCTAGTCCTATTGGTATCATTGTGGAGTGTGACTGGGGCTGGTAGGGGTGGGGTGTGCTCTTTTTGCACTGGGAGAGTCTGTATTGCCTCCACCTGTGCTGATTCTGTGCACCTGTGGCAGCTGGGAACACTGCACATGGCCATTTACGGTTGGTTCGCGATGGCAGAATTAGCGCCATGGCGGTAAGGTACTTTACGGCCTTGGCGATGGCGTTAGGGGCATGTCCGCTTGGTTTGTGATCTGCGTAGCTTTGCGCCATGCCGGTATTTACGGCATGGTGGGTCGCGTGCGCAACCTTGGTGCTGTTAGCGGCACCGTAAACTACGATGTCGCTATTTGCACTATCGCGGGTCATAATCGGACCTAGCAGTAAACGATGCCGGTATTCACTTACCGGCATCGTTTTCCGCTTACCGCCTGGGTCGTAATGAGGGCCAATGTGTACGTTGTAACTGAGACTGTCCATTTCTACATCTTTCAACACAGACTCATTTGTAGAACACATTCTCTGTATCTCACTTACACCTTCCCAAGGAGTTTTATTTAATCAAAGCTGCAGGTATTCAAATATATATCTAGTGCTCCCATTCCTAAATGTCCCTGCTGTGCAGCATGCTTCTCTCTTTCCCTTTTACAGTACAGTATTACCTATTACATTTCCCATTCCTTTTCTACAACATGGGCCATGCAAGAGTTTTTCAAGGACATCAACTTGCTTTAGGCTTGTTTTCACTATTGCCAAGACCTCAAAACGTGTTGCTGCCTGCAAAACAGCCCAACATCTGCAGGTTTCCCCCACTTTTGATGTACCAGGATCATTTGCAATAGACTGCGAAGTCTAAAACATCATACGCATATCCTAGGAAAGCGAGAATGTCTCTCTGTCTATGATTTTCCACATGTAGACTTTAGCGTTAACTCAACTCCTATACCTGTTAGAGCTACCCCCTACCGTGTCCCTACCTAATGTGCCCTTTGCCATGATGATTGTCAAGGAAAACTACAATGGCCAAAAGCCCCATTGCCTAATTCTAATGAAAATAATGAAAAATAAATCCCAAACAGTGCTGCACATTTATATAAAGAATCATGTTTTTTAATGTTATAATAATATATTTTAAAAGTGTACTTGATACAAATGTGCTCCAAACGGTGGCAGTTTGATCCGTGGATGGTCTACCCCTAATTATGGCATGTTGGTGTAGAGGCTGTGGCAGATCCCACCAGTCACCAAGTCATGAGGCCAATTGTGAACATCAACTCTTCTATCTTATCTATTTTGGGTGCCAATCTGGAATGTTGAACTTGTTGAGATTTCGCAGATCAATGCAGAGCTTTATTTTTTGGTCAGTTTACTGACCACCACTAAGGTCGAAACACATTGTAATGCCGCTATTCTTTCTATTATTCCTTGTCTCTCCATGCCTTGCAGTACAGCCTTGTCCTAATTCTGCATCATAAAAGGTACCTTGAGGAACCTCTGCAGCACCGGGATGAAGCTGCCTTTATCCTAATGCAGTGGATAAATCCCTTCAAATGCCTGATCATCTCCCTGAATACCCTAGTGTTTCCTTCTCCTTTATCTTCTTACACCATCAACACCCTCTGTGACGTTTGGGTTCAATCTTCTTCCTAATTTCTTTTGGTGCAACCAGCTGAGCAGCAGCATGCTTGAATTGTGGGTCAATGAGACTTTCACCTCGCTATCCATATTCCATGGGATTGACATTGATTCTCTCGAGGGGTCTTCCCACACCTAAAGTCACATTGCAAATCTCCTTGGGTAGCACCAGAGTTTAACCATCATCTAGATGGCTCTACCATCATTCTCAAATATAGCCATGGGTTTCTCTGTCTCCCTTTTCAACATCCTCTATGGAGAAGATGGCCTCATTGAGCTCTCGGCACAACGTCTCTACTAGATTCATATTGTTTTGTGCCCCTGAAACACTTTGACTCGTGTCCCTGTTTCTTGCATTTTCTGTTTACCAACAGGGCATAGTACACTAATTGATATAAGATACGCACTACTAACATCTGGAACACCTTCTTCTTTTATTCTGCTTCACCGTCTCCCTCCAGACGAGCTCCTTGTGCTCCTCTCCGGTTTCTAATTCTACCCCTCAAACCAGTTCTCGATGTCACCCTATGCTATTCAGTCAGTATTGGTGTTTGTTTTGCAACCTTTTTTCCTAGTGTAGTATGTTCTACTTCTTTTCCCACACATATAACTTTGCTGTGGTTGGGAACGACCTTTACCCGTAGGGCATCCCTCTCTTTCCTCTCCCTGCATTCTAGCATGAACTGATCTCTGAGGCGCAGTGATCCTAGGATGAAGATACATGGTAGATGCACCGTACTTTATTAGAACTTATTTTAATGTTGCATAAGGTAGATTGTAAAGGTCGCATTCTTCCTCCGGCCTCCCATGTCTCCCCATTTACATTCCACACCCGTGACCTCAAACCATGCGGGACCTGCTTGGTGCAATGCCACTATTATACACTGCATGCTACATAAAATATTCATTCTAAGGCACTGCGTACATAGCAAAGAAATGGTGCACAAGTAAACTGACATAAATGTCCTCTGGAGTAAGCGATCGCCAAGTGCTTGGTTGTTCCAAGCTACAAGAAATTGAAGAAAAACAATATACACATTCCAGCATAAACCAAGGTTACAAAAATATATGGCTTCTACAAGAAATAATACGATAAGGCACAGTATAATACAAGAAGAGAAATCTAGGAAAAAATAGGAATCCCTGACTGCCTAAACTCTATAAAAGCACTATATGAGGTAAAAACCCATGTAGATATGATATGATATGATATGATATGATATGGCATTTATAACACGCCTATACACAAGTGTTTCAAGGCACAACTTGAGGGAAGACAGAGACAACCATTTTACTAGGTCAGGTGTCATTCAGATCGCACAAGTACTGGGGAAAGGGAAGGGGGAAGGGGAGCAGTGGGGGGGGAAGAGGGAGGGGACTGTGCAGTACAGGGAAAATAGAATAAATAAAAACAATAAATAGTATAAATAAGAAATAAGTAAAAGTACGGCCAGCTGGTGGCAATTGCAAGGGGAGGTGCAGAGATCAGTGCTGGTAGTGGACTGTAGGGATACAGAAAATAGTCCCTGAGTGCAGGGTTTGCCAGGGAGGCAGTTCAGGTGTGCAACTGGTGGGGGAGGGGACCTGGGCCCAAGATCAGAGGGTGGCCAGGCAACCTGTGCAGTTACGTTCAGTTCCAGCTGGAATTTCAGCAGGGGAGAGGAGGAGAGAAAGCAGAAGCAAAGAGGAAGGTTTTGAGGTGCTTCCGGGACCGGAGATGGATTTCCTCAAGTTTCAAGGAGGCATGGAGGCTGTTCCTAAGGGAGGCCCCAGCCGAAGAAAGAGATCTACCACCAACGTATTGCTTGGAGAAGCGACTGACCCTGAGGGAGTTGGAGGCAGATGAGCGAAGAGCTCGAGAAGGAAGTTATTCCGGAAGAGAGAGTTGAAGGTATTGCAGCCCCAGAAGGCCTTGTGGACAATGCAGAGGGTTTTGAACTTAATCCTCACAGCCACTGGGAGCCAGTGCAGGGATTTCAGGCCTGGAGAGATACGATCCCTGGGCTTGAAGCCAAGGACAAGTCTTGCGGTCCTGTTCTGGATGAGTTGCAGAGGGCGGAGAGTAGAAGCA
This sequence comes from Ambystoma mexicanum, assembly GCF_040938575.1. Classification (NCBI taxonomy): domain Eukaryota; kingdom Metazoa; phylum Chordata; class Amphibia; order Caudata; family Ambystomatidae; genus Ambystoma; species Ambystoma mexicanum. The sequence goes on from NC_090933.1 coordinate 1,096,545,800, forward strand.
GGCATATTTAGGAAGAGGCTGTTGCAATAGCCCAGCCTAGAGAGAACCAGAGCACTGGAGACAGTGAACCTCTGGGGGAAGGAGAGGAAAGGAAGAATACCTCGGAAGAGGTGCAGCTGGTAGTGTGACTTCTTAGAGACGTCGGAGATGTGAGGAGAGAAGGAGAGTGTGGAGTCAAAGGTGACCCTAAGGTTATTAGCATTACAGGTGGGAGCAGGAAGAGGGCCAGGAGAGGCCGGCCAGAGAGTGACAGGAAAGGAGGGAGCGGGTGTGGCGATTAGTAGAATCACAATCTTACTGGCATTAAGGCAGAGGTAATTGGCGGCACACCACTCCTGGATAGCAGACAGACAGTCAGAGATGAGAGAAGGAGAAGAGGTGGCTGAAGGTAGCCTGAAATGAGCTGAGTGTCATCCGCATAGGGAGAGAGGTTAGTCCCCTGGGGTGCACCACAGGTAGAGATAAAGATAGAGGAGAGGAAGGACCCAAGTTGGACCTGGGAGGGTCGATCAGAGAGGAAAGAAGTCAGCCACACCAGTGCCTGACCGGTGATTCCTAGGTTATCACGGAGACGGTTGAGCAGGATGGCATGGTTTACTGTGTCAAGGCAGAAGAGAGATCAGGTAAAATGAGGACACAGGGGGTGTTGGAATCAAGGTTGGAGAGCAGGTCTTCACGGATGTTTAAGAGAGCAGTTTCCATGCTTCTGGCAGCTCTGAAGCCAGACTGATGGTCATGAAGACAACCAACAGATTCAGTGTGAAGATTAAGCTGGGAGATGGCCAGTTTTTCCAGGAGTTTGCCCAGGAAAGGAGTGATGGAGATATGGCGATAGTTAACCCGGCAGGACAGGTCCGCAGAGGGTTTATTAAGAAGAGGGTGCACAAGGTAGTGCTTCAGGGGGGATGGGAAGACTCCAGTGGTGAAGGAGTGGTTGCAGAAGTCGGCCATAGCAGGAGCCAGGGAGTAAATGTGGTCATTGATGGTTTTGGAGGAACATGGATGAACCTGTTTTGATGAGACTTTCATAGACCAGACTTGTCTAGAAACCTTGTCTGGGGAGAACAGAGGAAAGTCAGAGAAGGAGGGAGGAGAGGTGGCCAAAGTAGGGCCAGAGGATGAGTAGGGAGTAGAGGGAGGAGGGGGAGAGGAAGAGAGAGAGGACAGGATGTCCTGAGCTTTAGAGATGAAATGAGAAGCCAGAGCCGTGCAGACGGCCTGGGAGGGGACAGGCGAGGTAAAGACTGCAGCAGGATTGGCCAGTTCCTTGCAGATTTTAAAGAGTTCAGCCGAGTTGTTAGATGCCGCAGATACGTGGGCTTGGATGTGAGCTCTCTTCTTGGTGCAGACAAAGAGCCGGTATTGCTTTTGGAGCAGGCGGCAAGCCAGTTTGTCAGAGAATGTACCAAAAGCACGCCAATTCCTCTCAGCCACCATGCACTTCTGTTTGAGGGGGACGAGGTCTGAGTCGTACCAGGAGTTGCATTTGGCTTTTGGCTTCAAGCACATCATCATGACAGGGGCTAGAACATCCAGAGTATCAGATATAGCAGAGTGGATCATGGAGAGGGCTGTGTCAGGGTGTGAATCAGCCAAAGGTGGAGTGGGGGTGAGAAAGTGGCAGGAAAGCCTCAGCTGACACACGCTTCATGGGTCGGATAATAGAGAAGTTGGGCGGCAGTGCTGGAGTTGGCTTGGCCTGCGGGGTAGAGAGGGTGAACTGCGAAGAAAGGAGAAAGTGATCACTCCAGCATAGAGGAGTGGTGAGAAGTATAGAAAGGGGAAGGTCTGAAGAGATCAGAACATCCAGAGTGTGCCCTTCAGAGTGAGTTGGGCCAAAGGGGAGAATAGAGAGTGAGGGAGAGTCACAGAGGTCGCGAAAGAGTCCAGAGGACGGGCAGGAGGTATCCAGATGGATGTTAAAGTCCCCAAGAAGGAGGAGTTGAGTGGTTGAGACCAGGAGGGAAGAGGAGAGGTCTGCCCTTTCAGAGAGGAAGGGGGAGATTTGACCAGGTGGCCAATAGATAGTGGCCACAGTAAGGGAATGGCTAGGAGAGAGAGAGAGCCTGCAGATGAGGCATTCGAAAGAGGAGTAGGCCTGCGTAGGAATAACAGAGGCAGGAATCCACTCTGGGACGATCAGGGCTACACACCCTCCAGAATGGTTGGACCTGGGTGTGGAGAGGATCTTGTAACCGTCAGGGAGGAGAGTGTCAAAACTCGTGACAGAGCTGGCTGTGAACCATGTCTCAGTGAAACCGAGGACATCGAGGTCAAGTTCCGCCAGGAGGCGGCAGATGTCAGAGGAGTGTTTGAAAGCTGAGCGAGGGTTTAGAGTGGCAATATGGAGAAGGATGCCATCCTTGAAAAACTTCCGGGGAGGGGTACAGATCAGAGGTGCGCCCCGTGGAGGTGTAGAAGAGGCCTGAGAGGGAGCAGAAGAGGAAAGAGGAAGGGGCAAGGTAGCCAAGGAGGAGACATCAGGGGGAGGCAAGGATGCCGAGGAGGGGAGTGAGGGGACAGCAGGAGAAGGAAGGAAATTGATGAGGCCCGGGAAGCGTCTTTCAAAGAGGAGAAGATTGGCCTGAGGGCCTTGGACCAGGATGGTACCATTCAGGTAAACATTAATGATGACCTTAGAGGAGTGGAAGGGGGCCAGGAGGACCTCCCATCGGGTGCCACCATTAATGGGAGAGGAGGAGAAGGGAGAGAGCACAGAGACCATATGAAGAGTCCATAGGTCTGGCGAGGGAACGACAAAGAGGATGTCGGTGAGGGTTTTCCTGGAGAAGGCACTGGTATAAGTGTCAGCGATAGGGAGGAATGGGTTGGAGACCAGGATATCCTTTTTAAACTTCTTCCTACCAGATTTAGTGAGGAGAGCAAGATAGTCGATAGAGAAGCAGTTAGTGACGATATGAGAGACAGAGAGCACCTTAGAGTGGGTGGGGATAGGAGAGAAGAGAACGGGGGGATTGTGTGGGGGGTGCAGAGGGGTTGAGAGAACACTAGTGAAGGACGCAGTAGACGAGACAGGGAGAGATGAGACAGTAGCAGTCAATTGGACAAGATGACAGGCCCTCAGACAATGGGAGAAGTTATAAGACCACTAGGATCAACTACATTTAATCAGTGGTGTTTCATTATGTATTTTACCATCTTTATTTCAATTATTTGAAAAGGAGTTCCATGATTCCCATTGTCTATATCCGTAACATTCTTTTTGACTGTTATTGTCATGAGAATGCATCACACCGCCCAAGACTTGGGGCCTCATTACAACCCTGGCGTTAAGGGGTTAACGGCGCCGTAAAAGGCTGCGGCACCGTTAAACCCTTAACGCCAGATTCCCACTTTAACGTCTGCTTTTTGCAGGCGTTAAAGTCCATCCCGCTAAGGGACCTTGGTGCTAATTACGGCACCGTAATTTACAGTGCCGTAATTAGCGCCTTCCCCATTCCCATTGAGCCCTATGGGCCAAAAATGGGAATGGGGAAGGGGCCATGGTGAATGGGCTTTTACCGCCCCGCCAACCTTGGAATGGGGCGGTAAATCCGCCATCCACCATGGCAGAATCCGGCATGGACCATGCTGCTAAAAGCACCATGGTCCAACGCCAGGGTTGTAATGAGGCCCTTGTTCTTTTCTTGATGCCACTATGACACGTTAAGTGCTTCTTTTCATTATTCAGAGAATTCATTCTGGGGTTTATTACTTTTTTTACCCTTGTTGTGTGTGGTACGAAGAGCATACCTTGCCTGAGATCTGTGGGTTGGGAGTGCTGTCTACAGCAGACGGCGAGCCCCTGGGCATTGTTCTGCATGCAGCGGATGGTCCTGGCGATGCAGTTTCTGCTCCACTTACTCTTCTTCTGGCGCACTGAGATATGACTCTCTCATCCTGTCCTTCACTTTCCTCCCAGTAGGTATCTCTGACTCTGCTCTTTTTCTGGATGTCTTCCAGCCTGTTCTCTACTTCTACCATCTTCTGTACTCTGTATGATTCTGGATCTTCAGGTGATGGTTCAGTGATCAATGATTCTCCCGAATCTGGGAGTCACTTTCTAAACATGGCAACGCTTTCAAGATTCTACCTTTATCATCTCAGGTGCAGATGTGATTGGTGCATTTGTGTGTGACTTCTACAGGTTGACTGTATTTGGATCCTTGTGTGGCAGTTTTATCTTCATCAAGTTGCCTTCATTAACCTCTGTCCTACGAGCAGCTCTGCAAGTGGCACTGTGTGCCTTTGTTCTTTGTTCTTTTGAATTCTCCAGACCACATGCTTCATGTGAGTGTAGAGTGGGATTACCAGGTAATGGGCGCTATGGAATAATATATAGAAAAGACTAATAATACTCAGGGAACGTGTCTGCCGCAACCCTGTATAGCTGCAGGGAAATCCCAACCTGCAGAGAGTACAAATTCAAGGAAAATAGTTTTGTATGGGGTGTGCGCTGACACTACACTAATATGAGCCAATATCAAATTAATCCCAAATAACTGAGTGTTCTTGTACCAAATGAAAATGCAATACCAACAATGAATATAAAGCTCCCCTGTTGGGTTGATTATTTAATTCAGCATGAAAAAGTCATATTTGCTGCCCACTTGGAAGCCAACACGTGTTTTGACCCACTTGGGCCCTTTTCAAGGCTGGGCCTATATAACACAAGAAATAGAATTCCTTTCTGCAAGTGATTTCTGTGTTCCAGCTCTTCGTAATTGTCAGGTTCTCATATAGTCAGCCAAAGACGTATTCCAATGAAAGACTCGCCTGGCGTAGTCAAAGGTGTCCAGTCCTCCTAAGAGGAGTAATCCTTCACCAATATCCAGAGCTCATAAATCTTTCTGAAAGCCATATTAAATTCAATCCTTGATAGGCTCAGATCCTTCTGTTATTGGAATCCTTGAGCGATTAATCCGTACATATAGAAAATATAATAGTCCCGTGGCTCTGCGCGATGAGAGATGGACTGATCGGCTTCGATTCACTGTTCCCCCGGCATTATTCATCCTCCATGTTGACCATGTCATCCTGTCTCACCTTAGATAGCCACAGAGGCACCACAATGGAAGCGGCCCTTCTCAGTCTTAAAGGTTGGAAAGGCGATACATTTGATGACTGCATTTGGGGTTAAGCGATGAGCGGCTATTGCTTCCTTGGCTGTTTTATATGGGTCAATCCATGAGGCCGCTACTAGTTATAAGGCTCCATGTTTGAACCTATTAGTCCTTTCAATAAGTCCATTGGCCTGGGAGTTATAGAGGCTAGCTTTGACGAGCTTAATATTGCGATTTCGCAGAAACACCTCACTTTCTCTTGAAACTAGCTGACGTCATTGGATTCTGCGTCAATCCATTTTGACAGGTAGTCTATCAGCACTACTCCATATTTATAATCTGGCGACATGGTACCCAGGGAGGCCAACAAAGACAAGGCCTGAGATTTGTATCTTGGGGATTTACTATTGGCCCATATACGTAAAGAACAGGGTGGAGTATTTGCTACAAGCCCAACGTCCTGAAGAAGGTCTCTGACCGAAACACGTGTCGACGTTTTTCTGAAAAAAGATATCTGGTGGAATTTGATACCAGTTATACAATGACACTTGATATTATGGACTGGGTCATTGCTGAATAGGCCAAAGGAATACATTTGTTGTAATGAACATGTGATGTAATGATATTTTGAATACCTATTGTGAAAACACTAGGGCTTTTTATATTCAAAGGTCTGAATGAGTGTTGTATGTGGTTATGAATGAGGGTATGAATTGATTGATTTTTATTTGATTTTATGATATTAGTATGAATTTTTTTGTGATGAATTAATTGAATAAAATGTGATATGTATTAAAACTTAATCAGTGTCATCCCGTTCTACTGATCCAATTTCTGTGATAACTGTATAATACCTGAAGGATCAGGGATTCTAGTGCAGGTCTACCCCTTTACTTATTTTTTTGATCCATACATGGCCACCAGTACGACTCACACACTCTTCGCCTGGTCATGTTGCCACCTAGATGGCCTGAGGGTGTTTCCACATTCCTACTGGAGGTATCACTTGAACCCCTCTCTTCAATAACCCCTCAGCTTTGTAGCTGTCTTCACTCACTTTCCATTATGGCCTCAGACCTTCTGGAATTGTGCTTTTACTGGGCCACCCATTTCGAGCGCAGTCGGCCACTCTTCCCAGGGTCACGCTTTTGGCTACCTCTTCCATCCAGTGGCTTTCACTCATTTCCATTAATTCATTTCTTCTTAGATTGCTCACTGACGCCACCACGCATTCTTCTTCAAGGAACGTAGTGGCTGATTCTCTGCTCCAATAGATGCAACATGCAGTACACATGCATGTTCTTCCAACCTGTTATATGCATTATTTCATAGGTGTAGTCTTGCAGTTTAGCTGCTATCCTCACCAGTCTTGTAGTGGATGTCTTCGTGCTCCCTGGGTTTAGCATGTGTACTAGTGGTTTGTGGTCTGTGACCAAGTGAAACTTCATGCCCCATACATATGTTCTGAAGTACTCCACTGCCCAGGCACACGCGAGCATTTCCTTTTCAACCAAGAAGGAATTTTATTCTGCATCTGAGAGTGCTATAGATGCAAATGCAACCACTTGTTCAATGTTACACTTCTTCTGGGGAAGCCTGGACCCTAGCCCATAGGCGCTGGCATCTGTAGCTATGTACGTTTCCCACGCAGGGTTAAAGGTTTCAAACACAGAACTTATGTAATTCTCCACTTGACCTCTTCAAATGTTGTTTTTTGTTCTTGACACCATTCATAACTTGCCCCTTTTCTGAACAATTCTCTTAATGGGACCGTGGTCTCTGAAAATCGCGGGCCGAATTTGGCATAGTACTCCATGAGTCCAAGAAAGGAATGCAAATCGTCCTTTCATGTTGGTGGTGGCGCTTTGACTATGGCTTGTAACAGATTCTTCTTTAGGCTTACGCCCTCCTTTGAGATTTTTTCCACATTCTACCTCACTTGCTGTGATCATGCACTTTTCCTACCTCAGGCGTACTCTTACATCTTGAAGGTACTCCAGCATTTTTTTCAGTACTATATCATGAGTCTCGGCATCTCCTGCGTAAATGATAATGTCATCTTAAAAGGATGACACATTTCCTACGTTGTGGAGCAGGGAGTCCATGATCCTCTGAAATGCTGATGCAGCTGATGACAACCCAAAGGGCATACAAGTGTATTGATAGGTGCCTAAAGGTGTAATGATCTAGGATTAGGCACCATTTGACTGCAGCCAGACCCTAATTATGGCTTCTTTGAGGTCACACATTTTTTGGAAAGTTTTATTTTTTCTTGTACTACTACTAAGGGAATTATGTATATGTTGTTCGCTACCTTTTTAAATAATGCTTTGCATTACTCTCCGTTTGAACAACTGTGTACTCAACTGTGAAGCTGTGATTTAATGTTTGTTTAATATGTTGTCCATTGAACACACAAGGCTCAAGCTAAATCAGTAGCTACTGGTTTGTACTACCTTCATGTCTTACAATCATTACTGAAAAAAAGGAATAAAGCCAATTTAATAAGGCTTTTTCGTGGACACATGTGTGACAGTCTACCTCATTTTACCTGTAACCCTATTTGCCCAATGTCAGACTGCGGATGTGTCTATATGGCCAAAACCCATTTAAAAAAAAAAATCATACAAAACTAGAAGTATGACCAAGTGTTTATTGGCGGTATCCCCCTCTCCCACCTTTTAGGGCTTTCCCTTCTGTTACATTAAAAGTGTAAAGAATGCTGTCAGTGGTCTGGAGTCTTTGTGCATGTTTATCTGGTGGTAAGCATCTCACATGTCCAGTTTTGAGAACAGTTTTGCTTTCTTGATCATAAAAATTAGTTCATTGTTGCTGGGCAATGGGTAACTGCCTATTATTACCTCCATGTTCAGCCTGCGCAGATTGATACACACCGTAAAGTTGCTTGACCGCAGTTTCTTGATCGGAACCACCAGTCTCTATGGTGCCTTCTTTGACCATTTTTGTTAACTAGGCTACAAAAGCGCTCCTTGCAGTCGCAGGCACAGGCCTCTCATTATGTTTGATGGGCACTGCATTGGGCTTTAGCTGAATTTTATGGACATAGTTTTTTATCTTGCCTAGCACTTCAGAGAACAAGGCAGGAAATTCATCTCTCGGCACTGACGCTCCTCCTGTTTTGATTGTGAGAATTTGATCATCAGTGCTGGGATCCAGCCATATGTTCAGCTTGTGCTGGTTATCCCACCCTTTGAACATGCTGGTTGCATTGATGTAGCCCAACAGGCCCACTGACGCTCCACCAAACACAGTGTGCCGATATTTGGTTCTCTTGAGCTCCATTTCACAACATCCTACCATGTCTGTGTATGTTTGAATGGGTAAGATGGTTACACCGGAGCCAGAGTCAACCATCACTGGGTCTCGTTGCCATCGACTTTATCACACAGTGCGGTTTCTCTTTTCTCAAACTGTTCACCATGATGACTGTAGGCCTCTCATTGCCACCTTCATCATCTCCACTTGCGTCTCCTTGGCCTTCAACGTGGGTGACTTTCTTTCCCCTCCATTTGCAGGCTATCGGGATGTGGTCAAATCTCCTGCAGTTCGAGCATTCTTTGCTTCTCACGTGACAGTCCTTATCATTTGCTAAGTGTCTGGTGCTGGTACACCTGTAACACCTCAGAGGTTCTCTCCCCCCCACCCGTTTAGTCAAAGACATCTTGCCTGGATTTGTCACGCTGCCCCTTCCACTGCACTACATTCACATCTGCAGCCACAGCTGTTCCCACCATTTCTTTGCACCTGCACGAGGTCTTGTCCTCCGTTCTGGCGATCTGGATGGATTTGTCTAAGTCCAGCACCTTTTCAGTATCCATTTGTCCTGCAGTTGATATGTATGACCAACATGACGCAAATTATGTATTTTGGCATTGCCTCCAAACCCGCACAGTGCAGCTAGCTCCCTCATATGTGTGGCGTAATCATCAACCGGCTCTGTACTTTCCTGTTTCATCGTACAGAACTTCCTTGTATAGACAGTATTCTCCTAACTGGAAAATCTCGTAATAATTCTGCGAATAGCCTCCTTGAAGACATCATCATCATCCCTTTCTGTTGGTTCAAGCTTAAAGCCAACCCCCATGTCATTGAGCAACATGGCCTTCTTTCTCCCTGCTCCATAGTCCATGCCCCCGAGGGCCTCTAAGTACCTATTGAACAATCGTTCCCACTGTAGCCATGGTATCACAGGCCTAACTGGGGACTGAAGAAATGCTAATGGAGGCGTTGCACCTTGCATTTCAGAGCCGGCGAGTTCTTTCCATCCCACCCTCATCGCCAATTATGCTGTGGCTTAACATACAACACAACACGATTTGTGGATTGAGAGATTTAATGCCATCATCCATGAAACTCCACCAAATAACAGTTCCCTCACTGCTACAAATGTTCTGTATAAAATCACCAGTAGTTGCTTCACTACTGGGTAATAGTCAGTAGGTTAATGGCAGTTTTCAAGTCTTTTGAAGTTAGTTAGTGAAGGCTCAAGCCTTCATTCAGAAGGAGTGCCTGGGAGCATCCGCTCACTCACTCCATCTTTCTCTTCATCCCGTGCTGTGCATGCAGAGATGCACACATGCACACTGCAGTCTTGTGAGTTCGCGGTGCACTCCATGATCTTGCAAAGCTGCATCCTCACATGCATGTTGTTGAATGTGGCCTATTGAATGTTTGGTTACTATCTCGCTCGTTCACTTTTCCACAGGGTGTGAGCCCTGGAGCAGGCAGCGCTCATTCACAATGAGGTCTTGAACAGGCATTATTAAAGGCCCTTTGAAGACTCCCTTGTCATGTTGTAAACCAAAATGATGGCATGTGCTTTGAAATGAAGAATTACAGGGCATGATTCAACATCCTGACAGCAGTCTGATATTGAGGGCCATGCTGATGAGGGAGATGCCCCTGTTGAAGAATATTTTGATACTGCTGAAGCTCAGGAAATTCAGGCTTTTACTAATACAAATTCTAATAACGCCAGAATCATGAATGCTAATTCTAACTCCCAAGACATTTTCAGAATACTTAGAGAGCTAGAAAGACCATCATCCACACCAACCACCATCACCAAAAACGAGTTGTGGTGTTCGAATATACAAAACGACACCCTACAGGAGAAAATAGCCCTGAAACAAGCATCTATTAAAACAACCATTACTCCCCACCACTTGTCTCCCCCTACCTTGAAACTTCACACTCAGACCTTACATTACAAATTACAGAAGTAAAAACCTCCCACATCCTCAAAAGTCTGCAAGATGGAAAGGGGAAAGCTGGCCAGCCACGATCATCAAAGACAGCTCAGAAGCCCTGGTCCTTTTCATTACTAAGTTAATTAACTCCTCCTTTACCTTGAGCTTGGTTCCATACAGCCTCAAAGAATTTTGGGTCCTCCCTCTACTAAAAAAACCTACACTAGATCCAGGAACACCTAACACCTACCTCCCAATTATTACAGTCCCATTACTACTAAAGATCCTGGATAGGCTGCCTATAACCAAATTAAAGACTTCCTGTAAACCAACCACATCTTAGGAACCTGTCAATCAGGCTTCCAGCCAGGACATGGCACAGAATCTGCGCTGACTGATTTGAAAAATCAGCTTGACAACCTCAGAGATCAGGGAAAGGCCACCCTTCTCCTTCTCCTTGATCTTTCAGCTGCCTTTGACTTGGTCGACCATGAAATAGTGTGTCACCACCTCACAGCAGCTGCCAACTTCTCCCAGGAACCCTGTTCATGGGTTGCCTCTTTTCTTGAAGGAAGATCCATGAGAGTTTTCTCTGAAGCATCCAGTGCCCCTACCGCCATCATCCCTTGGGTGCTTTTCGCCCACCCTTATCAACATATTCACCAGACCTCCCTTTGACCTCTTGGATGCCATCAGTATATCCTACAGCAACTATCCCGATGACACCCAAATCCTCATCCC